>NC_136522.1:15356860-15416860 GCF_053919585.1 Euprymna scolopes | reverse complement strand
AAATTATGAGAGCAATATAAATATTTCTAAACAAATTGTGAGAGCAATATAAATATTTCAAAACAAATTATGAGAGCAATATAAATATTTCAAAACAAATTATGAGAGCAATATAAATATTGCAAAACAAATTATGAGAGCAATATAAATATTTCTAAACAAATTGTGAGAGCAATATAAATATTTCAAAACAAATTATGAGAGCAATATAAATATTTCAAAACAAATTATGAGAGCAATATAAATATTGCAAAACAAATTATGAGAGCAATATAAATATTTCTAAACAAATTGTGAGAGCAATATAAATATTTCAAAACAAATTATGAGAGCAATATAAATATTTCAAAACAAATTATGAGAGCAATATAAATATTGCAAAACAAATTATGAGAGCAATATAAATATTTCTAAACAAATTGTGAGAGCAATATAAATATTTCTAAACAAATTATGAGAGCAATATAAATATTTCTAAACAAATTATGAGAGCAATATAAATATTTCTAAACAAATTATGAGAGCAATATAAATATTTCAAAACAAATTATGAGAGCAATATAAATATTGCAAAACAAATTATGAGAGCAATATAAATATTTCAAAACAAATGGTGAGAGCAATATAAATATTTCAAAACAAATTATGAGAGCAATATAAATATTTCTAAACAAATTGTGAGAGCAATATAAATATTTCAAAACAAATTATGAGAGCAATATAAATATTTCAAAACAAATTATGAGAGCAATATAAATATTGCAAAACAAATTATGAGAGCAATATAAATATTTCAAAACAAATGGTGAGAGCAATATAAATATTTCAAAACAAATTATGAGAGCAATATAAATATTGCAAAACAAATTATGAGAGCAATATAAATATTTCAAAACAAATTATGAGAGAAATATAAGTATTTCAAAACAAATTATGAGAGCAATATAAATATTTCAAAACAAATGGTTAGAGCAATATAAATATTTCAAAACAAATGGTGAGAGCAATATAAATATTTCAAAACAAATTATGAGAGCAATATAAATATTTCTAAACAAATTGTGAGAGCAATATAAATATTTCAAAACAAATTATGAGAGCAATATAAATATTTCAAAACAAATTATGAGAGCAATATAAATATTGCAAAACAAATTATGAGAGCAATATAAATATTTCAAAACAAATGGTGAGAGCAATATAAATATTTCAAAACAAATTATGAGAGCAATATAAATATTGCAAAACAAATTATGAGAGCAATATAAATATTTCAAAACAAATTATGAGAGAAATATAAGTATTTCAAAACAAATTATGAGAGCAATATAAATATTTCAAAACAAATGGTTAGAGCAATATAAATATTTCAAAACAAATTATGAGAGCAATATAAATATTGCAAAACAAATTATGAGAGCAATATAAATATTTCTAAACAAATTGTGAGAGCAATATAAATATTTCAAAACAAATGGTGAGAGCAATATAAATAATTCAAAACAAATGGTGAGCAATATAAATAATTCAAAGCAAATGGTGAGAGCAATATAAGTATTTCAAAATGTGCATAACACCAGTTATACCGGGTGTCCCAAAAGTCACTGAAGAGTTTTGAACTTAAATAGATTCTTTACTTTCGATGATATCTTTATGTAATTTCAATACAATCTGACTAAGACATTGGGAAATGTTTTAAAAATGCAAAATTCAAACAATCTTTATTTATGAAAAATAATGTTTTTTAATGTTGACGGTTTTCAGCTTTGCATATTTATGCTCTTTCCAAAACATTATTTATGACAGATTGCAGAATCTCTGGATTTCGATTTAACTCCCTCATTTCGTTCCGCAAGCTGACAAACCTTGAAACATCAAACCTTACAAGAATTGAAGGAAAACATTTTTATTTCATCTCAAATATTAACTCCCTTTAAGGTTTTTAAATTTCCAACCAAAAGGGCTGCTGTCTTGTCCATTTTTTTTTGGCCCGGCCTAATTTTAGGTTATATCAATTTATTTTAGAGGAGGGGGGGGGCTGCTATTGGAGAGTCCTGTCACCACAAGAGAAAGTTTTTTATAAAGGGGGAGAGGGTCAAAAGTGAGAAAAAAAAAATTATGATAAATGAAACTAGGGTGGTCAGGTTAAAAAAAAAAAAATTGAGTTATGTCCCTTTGTGATAAAGGGATGCAACTCTTGTACCCAGAATACTATGCAATTTCAAAACAATGCATTTCGATTTTCTTTTGAATATTTAAAAAAAAACTTTTATGGTATTTTTATGAATACTTAAAGTATAATTCAATTGTATTTATTTCGATTTTATTTTTAATATTTTGACAAAATTGTACTGGGCATAAAAAATATAATTTTCAAGATCTTTCAAGACATTTCCAAGACATTTTCCATATTTTCAAGGATTTCTCAAGGTAATAATAGAAATAAGGCCTTTTCTAGGCAAAATTCAAAGATTTTTAAAGTCTGTGCGAACCCTGTTAAAAACATTAGTACCAGGGGTGCCCAGGTGTATGTAGATGGTGGTAAGGAACCCGCCGCGGGGAGAGGGTATTAGCGGGGTGGGGGGAATCAAAACAACAGTAGGCAGAGGTGTTAAAAAAAAATAAAAGAAAAGAAAAAAGTTGTAGTAGACAAGCAGGCTCGAATTCGTAATGCGAAGGACGAAAAAAAAAAAAAACCTGATGGTGCGACCGGAAGTCACGAACATCAGAATTAATCGTAGTCAATTGAAAAGGGAATGATGACTTGCTAAAATGGCGATGCAAAAATCGACCCCCTCCTTGTACAAAAGGCTGAGTTCAGGACGAAGGAATTGATGTTTTGGGCCAATTTTTCGATATTTGTCGTTTGAAGGATCAAGGTTTAAAACGATACTGGCTTTGTCAGGTTTTGTCGCCTCTATCGAAAGTTTTTGCAAGACATACAAACACACACACACACACACGTTTTGTCATTTATTTAATAGGTTTTTTGAATGCAGCTTGGCATTCTGGTGCCCAATTCCAGCTTTTATTTTAACCAATCTATTGAACTTATAAAGACCTCTGTGTCTGAGTCATTTCCATACCTTGATTATCACCTTCATTAACAATCCCATTGTAGCTTTCTTTTGTGTGCCTTTTTACTAAGCTCATTTCCTATAACTTTGTCCTGCTGATCAGCTTATTTACTCTTTTTTGTTTACTTCCTAACACTTGTGGTTTGGGGAGAGTAGGGGGGGGGAAAGGATGATCGATAATATCACACTTGCATCCAGTGGCTTCACAGTTTATCTGGAGCGATTTTTGTTGATTAACAATCCCATTGCAGCTTTCTTTTGTGTGCCTTGGTGAACACCCCCCCTCCCATTGTCTTTCTACTAAGCTCACTTCCTATAACTTTATCCTGTTGATCAGCTTTTTTTCTCTCTTTTTGTTTCCTTCCTTACACTTTCGGTTCAGGGAGAGGAGGAGGGGGGTCCATTATATTACACTTACATTAAGTGGCAGTTTATCTGGAGCGATTTCCATTAAAAGAAAAAAAGTAATCCTGTAGTTGCGAGTTTGTTTTGAAAGAAAATCCGTTTGCTACAACACTGACCGAGACCCAATGAGTAACACTATGGCAGTACAAAAGATAACTAGCAGAATTATCTCCCTTTTATTAACTGAAGCATGACAGAAAAGCGACACAAATATTTCAAATTTTAGAAAACTACTTATCAAGGCCCAGAAGCCACTCAGGGATAAGGGTTATTGCAAGTACATTACGTTAGTGTGGAGATTTGATCAAGTGTTTACTTAAGGGGGTGGTTCATTAGGAATTTGTTAACGTTAGACTTGTTAACACATCCAAGTTGTAGTCAGGTGGGAAGCAGGCAGACGGAACAGAGTTCCACAGGCGTGCAGTTCTAAGAAAGAAGCTTTGTTCATGGAATCCACGTTTTGATTTAGGCACAGATAAAGAGTGGGGGAAATTTGCGCATTCGTTCTTTTTGCGAACTGTTATCCTCATCTTTATAGTTGTTGTTCCACCAGGTTTTGAACAACTCATCCTTTGGCCTTCTTCAGGTGATTAACTGCAACGGAATACAAATGCTGAGTCATGTAACTGTATCCCCAGGAATTACTGCCTTCCATAATTGTTGTTGTCTCGCCACATTTTGGCCAATTAATCTTCTGACCTGCTTTGGATAGGAATGAAACCACTATGTTCCAACAATGCTCACCTGAAACCGTAGAGACTCAATGCCTCTAACAAATGCGACACAGAGCCTGTTACCATTGTCTGAAGATAGCCGTTTCAATCCTACCTAAAGCAGGCCGGATGTTAAAGATGAAACTCGATAACCATTCGTCATAATTTGCGGATTCGTTCTTCTTGCAAACTGTTATCCTCATCTCCATAGTTGTTATTCCACCAGGTTTTGAACAACTCATCCTTTGGCCTTCTTCAGGATAAGAATACAGAGTCTTGTAACTGTATCCTCAGTATGGTAGTATCGCTTCCTGGGGAGGGTTCCTTGGTTGAGGAACATCCTGGCAATGCAACCAGCTCCCTGGGGGAACAAACGATATCCAAACGATAAGCACAGGGAAACAGCAACACAATGGGTTGATATGTCGTTGGTTATAACTAGCTGGCATGGGTCGCTTCTTGTCTTCATTTCGTCGCTACATGCATTTTTCTATTGTCGGCATTAATAATATGCTGGAATTTAACGCTTATACAAAAATAGCAAACAAATGCATTTTTATAAAAATATAATTTATTTAAGATTTTACAATGAGGAGCATATTTTTATAAAGACCAGTTGAAACCAGACGCACGCTATGTCGTGTCTGCCGACTCCAGAATGCAACCGTCAACTGCTTTACCAATACAATTCTCTTTCAATGAAGAAAGAGAGAGAAAGGCAGTGAAAGAGAGAAATAGAGAGAGAGGATGGAGGGACATTCATACATAACGTTTAAACTTTGTTTTGTTTTTGTATCCATGAGTTCTTTCGGGTTTGACCTTTCAAATTCTAAGGTCTTATATCGTTTTGCCTTGGTTCAATATTATAAACAAACTATCATTCTTGGCTTGAGTCATAGCAGAACATTTTCAAAATCACAAGCACCTGCTTAACATGTCTGCACCTCACAAGTACAGACAAGTTAGGCACAAGATGTAGAAGTCCCCAGCTCCTCCAAAAGAGGAGCTACCTCATTGTGCCACACCAGTAATTACTGCCTTCCATAGTTGTCTCGCCACATTTTGGCCAACTAATCTTCTGGCCTGCTTTGGATAGGAATGAAACTGCTAGAAACTCAGTGCCTCTATCCACTGTGACAGGGGGGCCTATGACCATTGTCTGAAGATAGCGGTTTCAATCCTACCCAAGCAGGCCAGAGGATTAGTTGGTCCAAAACGTGGTGAGACAACAACTATGGAAGGCAGTAATTACTGTGACACGGGGCCTGTCATATTATTTTAAATTTAAGTAAACTAATCAACGCAACGAATGATTTTAAGGAGAGAACTTGAAAACAATTCTTTATGATTTTTGCGAACTGTTAACCTCATCTTCATAGTTATTTCACGACTGTTTTTTTTGTTTGTTTTTTTACACAGGAATCACCACTTATCAAGGCCCAGAGGCCACTCGAGGATAAGGGTTAATGAGTATACATTAGTCAATGTGATTATAGTGTAATAAACATAAGTAGTGGAATTTTTTAAGTTGGATTACTTAGGGGGACGGTTCATTAAGAACTTGTTTACGTTGGACTTGAAGACAATCAGATTGTAGTCAGCTGGAAAGCAGGCCAACAGAAGAGAGTTTCATAGGCGTGCAGTTCTAAGAAAGAAGCTTTGTTCATGGAATCTACATTTAGGTTTAGGCACAGATAAAGAGTGTGGTAAACTATTCATAGTTGTTTTGGCTAGATGAGTGTTTTTTGTGAAAGTCTGGTGGGAGGGGGGGATAGATTGTGAGTTTGTTTTGATTTGAAAGAAAATCCCTTCACTACAACATAGCACAGATGGTTATATATTCAAATACTGAGCCGTGAGTGAAATGACGTCATGGGAAGGAAAAAGAAGACTATAAAAAGAAGAGAGCATGTTCGAGAGAATGAGAGACATGGATGACGTTCGAGAGCATGTTCAAGGAGACAAGCACATGAGAGACGACATAGACGTAATGAGAAGTCACGTGTGGTGGGACAATGAGGAAATAAATGTTGCTGTACAACACAAGAAAAAAAAACGAGTTGAAGTTCTTTCCTATTCTTTGTTTCCTTTGTGACTGAACATACATGTTTGGCAACGTAACACACATATCTACAAGCATATCGGACAAAAATTGTTTTTTAAATCACAAAGCTCCTTACCTGACTGGTCACCGTGATGGTCCATGCATACGAGAATTTCTTCTCCGTTGAAAACACTTTTTCATCACCATTCATCTCGAGTTGGACATCGAGAATATTTTCACTCATCTATCAACAAGAAAAAAAAAAGTTTCTTTCTATGAACAAGATTAAACTTGTGTGCGGTTCACATTTTGTGCATATAACACCAGAAGAAAACCTGATTACAGTCAAGATAATCTCTTTCGGAGTTTCAGTTTCTGCTCCGCAGACGTGACAATGGTGACAAGCAAAATAGGGTCCTTTTAATAATTGACTATCTTCTTCTCAGATAAAATGAAAGACTACCCCCTTCCTTTCCCCATGCTAAGAATGGCTTTCTTGTCCGCTTGAGCATGTTTAACTATGCATCCAAATAGACAGCAGAAACCGGAACTCAAAACGAGCAATCTTGACTATAACTGAAAACGTATAACAATTATGAGTAATATCACTAAATAGTGTTGGTTGGTGATATGAGAAAATATGTTCCGCTTTATTTATAAGAAAAAGACAAACAAACACGCAAAAGGACGGATTAGCGTGAATTTTATAAAAGCCAATCAAAGTAAATGTAGAGACGACGTGCATTCGCAAAGCGTAGATATTATGATCTAGAGAGTATATAAAAAGTTCTTGAAAATAGCAACCCTCTCGAGAACCCCCTTTAAAAAAAAAAGAAAAAGAAAAAAAAAGCCTTTCTTGGACATACAAAAACGCACGTGGTCATTTTGCTTTTTATATATATAGAAGACTAGCGAGGGATACCCGGCGTTGCCCGGGTGTTTGTAGGTGTGTGTGGTTTTAGGTAAATCAAAACTCCGGCGGGTTAAAATAAAAAAAAATGTTTTGGTAGGTAAGTATGAGGATCGAACCCGAATCCTTGAGGCAAAGTTGTAAATTAAAGTGTGAAAAAAAAAGAGTGCGACGGTTTTAACCATTGGGCCACGGCGAGATGCTAACGGAAACACGTTTGAATTTCTTTAACTTTACTTAGATTTTGCAGGTGCACATTTTAATGACTTAATGAGATAAAGTTTGACTGCGGGATAATATTTCATTTACTGCGGGAATGCTTTTTTTTATTTTTATTTTCCCAAGACGTTGGGGGTAGGGGGAAACAGCTCCCCTTGTCCAAATTGAATAGCAATTGTCTGATATAAGGAAATAATATTTCCACATTAATCAAAGCTGATTGCTTTCGGACATTTCCGGCGATCGAGACCGGAAAAATACCTAGAAAATTAGTGTCGCTTTTATTATAGGAAAAGGCCTAACGAGTGACAAATGTTGACTATTTATCTTCCCGAAGTCAAGCAAATTAAATAGACAGGCGAGCTCCGTTGTTAACTCTGAGATATTATGATTTATATGTGATATAAAAAGTTTTAAAAAGTTGTGAACCGACTTACCGCTTCTCTGAAAAAAGCCTTTTGTAGACATACAGAAAAAGCGAACACACATACACACATACATACATTTTCGCTTTTATATTTATAGATGATAGCACAAAAAATGTTAAAACTAAAATAATTTTTTGAAATAAATTATATCCATATGATTTCGTATTTCGTTTCCTGTTTAGTGACTTCCGTTCTATATTTTAGGTAAACCGAGTTCACTTCTGGCGTTTTAACTTTGTGTACTGAAATTTTTGAGTTAACCCCAAGGAAAATATAACAGAATACAAATTGATAGTTTATCAACCGTTTTCTTGTGATCACATCACTTAATATGGTTTGTGGGTGATATGAGAAAATACGACTGTGTAGACATTTAAAAAGTTTTCTCATTATAAACATTATTACATGAGGTGTCATTTAGAGTAAAAATTTAATTTATTTTACCTGTCTGAGCTAGAGAAATCCACGATTAAAACGTGGAAACATTGAATGAGTAAAAAATCAAGATGGCTGCCACTAGAAATGGCAACCTTGACCTTGCGATCAATAAAATAAAAAATAATTTAAACAACTTTTATTTTTAAGTAAAACTTTAGTTTTGATTAAAAATGAAAAATAATTTATGGAGAATTTATTTGTGCAACTCTCTCTCTCTCTCTCTCTCTCTCTCTCTCTCTCTCTCTCTCTCTCTCTCCACATAATTTCATAAAGATACAAACTAAACAGATTCACCTAAGTCTCGTTGGTTTTTGCTCTACGAAATTTCAGGTGGCAGCCATCTTGAATTTTATTCATCCAATGTTTCCACATTTTAACTGTGCATTTCTCGAGTTTCAATGGATAAAATATCTTTTTACTCGAAATGACTCCTCATGTAATAATGTTTAAAGATAAGAAACATTTTTAATGTCTACACACACTTACTTTCTTATATCACCCGCAAACCATATTTAGCGACTTTACCCAATTATGCATAACTCAACTCTGAAGCAAACATATTCAACAACAAATTTCAATGATATTAAGCTAATAATATCAGGTTGATAAAAAAGTTCTTGCGGTTTTTAACTTTAAATCCAGATGAACATATCTTGGCTCAAACAAAAATTTATTGATCAAAATAAGAACCATCAGAATCAACATATTTTTGCCAATGCAAAACAAGTGCATGTTGAAAATGAGTGGAAGTCATTTAATAAAAATGTGGGGACACATACCTCATCACCGGAGCCTGCGACATCCAGAAAGGTTTTAAAAATTACTATGAACACATTTTGTTTGACGAAATACTAAGACGCACACAATGTGTGTGTATTTTATTTACAACATGGAGAACCGAAGAGTTACCATAAAAGGGGAGAGAATCCCCACAGTAAAAGGGTTTTGGAAAGGGGCAGATAACCCTATAGCAATTGAATATATATCAACAGTGCATTTATGTCAGTCATGTAAAAATCTTGTGTTCTGGTAGCGATGAAATCACTGAAGGGATTTTTGATATTGCGCAGTTTTTGTAAGCGTTTCTCACGCAGAAAGTTGTTGAGATGCTTGAAAAAGTAGTAGTCGGTAAGTGAGAGGCCTGGAGAGTATGGCGAATGAGGCAGAGTTTCGTAGCCCAATTTGATCAAGTTCTGCAGGGTTGACTTTTTGGAAGAGAATTGGGCTTTTTCTGTTGACTAATGCTGGGTGTTGTTGTTGAAGTTTCTGATGCATTTCATCCATTTGTTGACAGTATTTCTCCGCTGTAATGGTTTCGTCTGCATTCACAAAACTAATGGATGAGACCGTTCGCAGATCACTAAACAGTCAGCATCACCTTCTTTTGGTGCAACTCTGGCTTCAGAAAATTTCATGGAGTTTCGTCGGCTTCTAACCACGGAGTTGAGCATCTTTGGTTGTTGTAAAGAACCCACTTTTCATCGCAAGTCACAACCCGATCTTGTTGCGTAAAAAAAGGGAAGATGACACTTGCGTTTCTTTTCGTTGTCATTCAGTTTGTGAAGCACCCATTTATCAAATTTTCTTGTCTTTCCAATAGTTGGAAATTGTCGTATACATTTTGTCTAATTCAGAAGCAACTTCTCAAACAGTTCTGTATGAATTGGTCTCGACTAAGGCTCTTAACTGATCATTGTCACCATCCGATAGCCGACCACTATGCTCATCATCTTCAAGACTCATCGCCATCATGAAATTTCTTAAACCACCATTGTGCAGTAGTCGTTTCTGGACCAAACACTTCATTTCAGCAGTTTTTCAACTTTGGTAAAGAACCCACTTTTCATCTTTTTTGCATCTTTTTTCAACTTTGCATCTTTTTTGCATCTTTTTTCAACTTTGCATCTTTGGTAAAGAACCCACTTTGCATCTTTTTGGTAAAGAACCCACTTTTCATCACAAGTCACAACCTGGTCGAGAAACATTCTTGATGCGTAAAAGAAAGGAAGATGACACTTCATGAAGGTGTTTCTTTTGGTTTTTATTCAATTCGTAAGGCATCCATCCATCAAGTTTTTTTTGTCTTTCCAATCTCTCTCAAGTAGTTAGAAATCATCGTATACATTACGTCTAATTCAGAAGCAAATTCTCATACAGTTGTGTGTGAATTGGCTTCAACTAAGGTTCTTAATTGATCATTGTCAACATCCGATGGCCGACCACTATACTCATCTTCAAGACTCATCGCCACCATGAAATTTCTTAAACTACCATTGAGCTGTGCGTTCAGTAGTGGTTCCTGGACCAAACGCTTCATTTCAGCAGCTTTTTGACCTAGCGTGAATCATTTTTTCCTTCTTGTATTCATCATCCGGAAAAGAAGACAGTTGTTTTAAAACGATTGTAATTTAACCAATTAGCTACCGCGAAAACGCTCTTAAAAATTACATACAAAGTAAAGATATTAAAATGAAAACTTATTTGAAAATATATCATTTGAAATGAAAATTAAAAAATCCACATGAACTTTCTCATCAACAATATAAACACTTTTTGTTTCTTACAATATAAAACAATTTTACATAACATGGTTTTCTTGTCACATAAAAATAGTTTTGCCATAAAGTTTTTCTTACCATATTAAAAAAGTTTTTCATACCACATTAAAAAAGTTTTTCTTACATTAAAAAACAAGTTTTTCTTACCATATTAAAAAACAGTTTTCTTACCATATTAAAAAACAGTTTTTCTTACCATATTAAAAAACAGTTTTTCTTACTACATTAAAAAACAGTTTTTCTTACATTAAAAAACAAGTTTTTCTTACCATATTAAAAACACTTTTTCTTGCCATATTAAAAAACAGTTTTTCTTACCATATTAAAAAACAGTTTTTCTTACCACATTAAAAAACAAGTTTTTCTTACCATATAAAAAACAAGCTTTTCCTACCATATTAAAAAAAGTTTTTCTTACCACATTAAAAACAGTTTTTCTTACCATATTAAAAAACAAGTTTTTCCTACCATATTAAAAAAACAGTTTTTATTACCACAGTAAAAAAATTTTTTCTTACCATATTAAAAAAACAGTTTTTCTTACCATATTAAAAACAGTTTTTCTAACCATATTAAAAAACAAGTTTTTCTAACCATATTAAAAAACAGTTTTTCTGACCATACTAAAAAACAGTTTTTCTTACCATATTAAAAAACAGTTTTTTTTACCATATTAAAAAACAGTTTTCTTACCATATTAAAAAACAAGTTTTTTTACCATATTAAGAAAGTTTTTCTTACCATATTAAAAAAACAGTTTTTCTTAACATATTAAAAAAAACAGTTTTTCTTACCATATTAAAAAAACAGTTTTTCTTACCATATTAAAAAAACAGTTTTTCTTACCACATAAAAAGGTTCCCGAGAATTGAGACAAATTTCTTGCAGCTGAACGATGTACGACATGATATGTGGTTTTTTGGCAAGATCCATTTTCAAAGCACGCCACTCAAACCGTTTCTTCCATTCTTCGAATTCGTTAATCCCATGAGCATATGGACACAAATTATGCATATCCAGGCTGCTTGAATAAAGACATTGCTGCCTCTCATGTCTTTAAAAAAATATAAAAATGGAAAAAAATTATATAACAAAAGTCAAATTCAATTTTGAGATTGTAAAATGAAATTCATTAGACTACTGATCTATAGTTGTGCGTGTGTGTGTGTGTGTGTTTTCATGCCCAGCTAAAACTTTAAAAATCTAAAACAAACACCATCATCATCTATATCAGTTTAATAGTTCCGTTTTCTAGATATGTATCGTATACAAATTGCATCGTGCATGACTTATTGCCAACTGTTGTTTCTGGTAAACATGTTCCCAAAACTTGCTGCTGCATTCAATATTCAACTTTTTACATATTGTCCAGTGCAGATATTTACACCCTCCATTGTGTCACATTTTAAAATGGGAAGTCATGTGTGTGTGTGTGTGTGTGTGTGTGTGTGTGTGTGTGTGTGTGTGTGTGTGTTGTGGTGGCACCCACTCATTTACATATGTGGATAATATTACACATAAATAGCAAGACTCAGTTAGTCTGAGTGTGTGTTAACCAGAAGCCACCGAAGGCCGAGCTGAGAGCAGATATGCTCTCCAGCCAAGGCTCTCTTACTTGACAACCATTATGTAAATATACTGTAAATATACTTTTCCTAATACACTTCTTGTTGATCTATCTTGTTTGTTGAGTCTTCATTTGTATTGCCTTATACGTTATTTGGTTCAACCTGCAAACATAATAGTTGGCGACGAAGATGAATGTCAAACATAACAGTGTGTGTGTGTGTGTGTGTGTGTTTTCATGTCCAGCTAAAACTTTAAAAACAAACACAATATTTATAGCTGCCTCGGATGTACAATATCTAAAACTAGCAAAGACACCCGCGATTTACACGGGACTTCACTGTATGATCAGGCACCTGCTTTGCGAGCACTCTTGCCGTAAGTGGATGTCGTAAAGGCCACACCAAATATGACCTTAGCCTTTGACCTTGAAAAATGGTAGGCACCATCTCTAGGTCAGAGACCATCATCATGCTAGGTTTGGGCATGATCGGCCCAGTGGTGCGGGCTGTAGGAGAGTATATATACATAGGCAATGGGCTTGACCTTTGACCTTGAAAAATGGTGTGCACCATCCCTAGGTGGAAGATCATCATCGTGCCCGTTTTGGTCATGATTGGTCCAGTGTGTGGGCTGTAGGAAAATTGTACACACAGACACACACACAAACGTTATTTCTTTATATATATACATATAGTAAAAAAAAAAATTTTATAGGGATAGAAAATGGCAAATATTTTGTTACAGTTTGGTTAAATTTCATCACTTTTCTTTTCTCTTCTAAGCATTGAAAATTAATAAAATATGATAATTTTGAATGCTTTTCTAATAATAGTTACAATTAGCTTAGTTAGTAAAATGGAAATTTATGATCGTTTTAAATTGGTGGGAAATTACAAAATTTGCTGTTTTGTGTGCTACTGGTCACTTTGAAGCCACAAGCAAGATGGGTTCTTTTATTAAAATCACTCTGACCCCCCCCCCCCAAATACGGGCAAATTAAGAAATATATTCATATAAATATGATATAAAGAAACTATTTGTGAGCTATTAGTGCAAAAGCAAAATTTCATAGCACCTAACTGAAAATGCTGACTTTGAACAAGTGAAAAATTTATCTTGCAATAAATGCAAATCAATCATAATCCAAACGGGGGATGATTAGGTCATGTCAGCCTAAACATTAGGCAATATACCATTATTTCTCTAAAATACATACAAAAATGACACGAAAATTAAACTTTGACCGTTCATATAAGATTCAATTCAACAGTTAACGCACTGAATCTTCTTACTATGATTAATAATAAGATTAAACTTTATCTTAATTTTTAAGAGTAAATCAATTAAATTGCGATTTAAACCATATAGAAACAAACAATTTGATTACAGGCCAAAAATATCAGTCACAAATATTTTAGACTTTTTATGAAGGAATAATACAAAAAAAAAAAAGGAGCTTATGTGCTTATTCCTGGAACTTCCTTATGTAGTATACTCTTCTTCAATAATGACTATTTTAATAATAAACTCAAGAACAATGTACTCGCTAATGGCACTTTTTTAAGCAATTCACTATGTAACAGTAGCAGGGAGACCCGGCGTTACACAGAATTGAATGATCAACAAATGTTTCATACTCCCATATTTTATTCGTCATCGAAATCGGTGAAATCGCACATTTTTCAATCAAATCAATTGCCTGTTTTAGCTGATGTTAAGCTGTATAAGGTGTTAACTTTGGTCAAAATCGCCTGTTCGTTCATTTATTGGATTATTTCGATTATCAATACTTATCAAAGACATTCCGATACAAAACCTATCTAAGAACACTCCCAGGCACATAAAGTACATATGTGTAAAATTTCATAAAGATCGGCCTAGCTGTTTTCAGGTCCATCAGGACTGAACTCACAGACCCACAGTCAAAGTCGATTATGACTGGTCAAAATCTGTTGGAAATTGTAGAGAATAGGAACGACCATTAAGACGGGACACACAAAAGAGTGACACCGTCGTCTGATGAGTAGTATAAATAGAGCACGCACGCACGCACCGATAGAAAAACTACGACTACGACGATAGTCAACTCGGAAACTTTACATGGCGCTACGAACAGGATTTATTTTTCAACATAATTTCTTTTGCATGATTTTTGGAGTATAATGGCGTCAGGACAACACGAGGACGGCCAATACATGCAGTTGATTCAACAACTAATAAATCTGCAAAGAGAAAACAATGAGCTTCGCGGAGGGAGTGCCTCGAGTCGGTCTAACACCAAGAAACCAGACCGGCCACGTATCGAACATGGATTCACCGACGCGGACTGGGCGCTTTTCATCGACTCATGGGCCCGATACAAACAAATGTGCGGCCTTACCGACCCCGTGGAAATCCGCAATGAACTAAGGACAGCCTGCTCAAATGAGGTAAATAGACTTTTATTTGACTTAGTTGGGCCTGGAACCCTCAATTCTGTCACAGAGGAACAACTCTTAAGGCATATACAGTTCATTGCGGTGAAAGGTCTACACCCGGAGGTGCATAGACATAAATTTCATAACATCAGACAACAGACGGGGGAGGGACCCACACAATTCTTGGCAAAGCTTCGGTCCCAGGCACGGTTTTGCAATTTCACGGTTCTGTGCCCCAACGAGAACTGCCGGCAAGCCGTAAACTATTCGGAGGACATGGTAGCTGGCCAACTCGTAGCTGGTCTGGCAAATGCGGAGTCCCAGTGTAAATTGCTGGCCGAAGCAAATATTCTAACCACTGTGGAGCAGAAGCTTCACAGGCTGGTTAGTTTAGAAACTACAGAGACGTCTGCTCCTCAGTTGCAACGAGGCTCAGAGGGACACTCAACTTTTGGCCTACTAACAACCAAAAAAAAACCAGCTCGGAAGGAGCAGCCGCTCAAAAACCCTCAGAATAGTCCTTGTGAAGGGTGTGGGAGGACCTCACACCCCAGTGGGTTAAAAAGGCGGAAGAACTGCCCGGCGAGGGGGCTGAAATGTTTTAATTGTGGCGTCACAGGCCACTTACAAAGAGTGTGCCGGAAACAGGAGAGGTCGACGGCGGAGTCAACAAACGATGCCACACGTCAATCGAGTATTTTCGGCAGCAGAATGGAGGGGGCACCGGCATGTTACAATCAAAAAGGTAGAATAGCAGCAGTGCCACACCTTGCATGGAGCAGTGGTGGGTTCAGGAGAAGTCCCCCTGAGCCACCACCCTCATTAATGGTCGATGTGTCCCTGATACCAGAGTCCCAGGCTAAATTCGGGTGCGCTTTGGATAAGGGAGTAAGCCGTCAGAAAACACCGCATCCAGGCCATTGCAGATACCGGTGCCCAGACGTGTTCGAGTGGCCCAGAAATATTGAAAATATTAGGGTGCACCAGCAGGATCTTGATACCTACCACCCACAGGATACGAGGAATCACAGACGAACCCCTAGATATCAAGGGGGTGGTCCTGACTCAGATTAAGCTCGGTCAGAAGGAAACGCGACAAGTGGTCTACGTTTCAGAAAACACGTCAGGATTCTACTTGTCAGAATCGGCCCTCAAGGGACCTAGGAGTAATCAATCGCGACTTCCCGCATCGAGTATCAAAGGCCGATTTATCGGCTTCAGAAAGTGGGACAGCACCGTGTGGATGTCCGAAAAGAGAATCCGTCCCGGATAAGCCAGCGAGGATCCCGTTTACCCCCACTGAAGATAATAGGGAACGGTTAGAGAAGTGGTTACGTGAACACTTTAAGTCCAGCGCATTCAACACCTGCCCCCATCAACCGTTACAAGTCATGGTAGGGAGGCCGCTGGATATAACTTTTACCCCGGGGGCGAAACCATCGGCCATACACACACCCATTCCAGTCCCTCATCACTGGAAGAAAAGGGTAAAGGATGATTTGGATCGAGATGTTGCGTTGGGTATTATCAAACCGGTACCAGCAGGCACACCTACGATCTGGTGTTCGAGGATGGTAGTCGCTCCAAAGAAAGACGGGTCACCAAGAAGGACGGTAGACCTACAAAAATTGAATGCAGCAACGATGAGAGAGACTCATCACACACCGTCCCCTTTTAATCAGGTGTCCGTGGTGCCTGCCTAAACCAAAAAGACTGTCTTGGACGCATGGAATGGGTACCATAGTCTGCCACTCTCCCCAAAAGCCCGGGACGCGACCACGTTCATAACGGAATGGGGCCGTTATCGGTATCTCAGGGCTCCCCAGGGTTTTCACGCATCCGGGGACGGGTACACGCGCCGGTTCGATGACATCACAGTTGACATGCCTCGAAAGACCCGGTGCATAGACGACACACTCCTATGGGACAGGTCCTTAGAATTGGCTTTCTGGCATACTGTGGACTATATTACCCATTGTGGTAAAAGTGGGATAGTCTTTAACCCTGACAAATTTCAATTTGCTGACGATGAAGTTGAATTTGCCGGCTTTGTGATAACCTCGGACTAAAAAAATGACGGAGGCTATTCTCAATTTCCCGACCCCAACGAGCATTACTGGTATCAGGTCCTGGTTTGGTTTAGTTAACCAGGTGTCGTATACATTTGCACAGGCCGATATAATGGCCCCTTTTCGAGAGTTGCTGCGGACAAAGAACCGTAAATTTTACTGGGACGACACATTGAATAGACTTTTCGAAGAGTCGAAGAGGAATATCGTTCAGAAAATCGAAGAAGGGGTGAAAACCTTCGATATGAACAGAGCGACCTGCCTTTCAACCGACTTCAGTAAGGTTGGCATTGGGTATTTTCTGTTCCAGAAGCATTGCCAATGCCCAACGGAATTAGGTCCCAACTGTGGTAAGGACCACTGGAAGATGATTTTGGCTGGGTCTCGCTTCACGAAAGATGCAGAATCTCGTTATTCCCCTATAGAGGGGGAGGCTCTAGCGCTGATTTATGGCTTGGAGTCTTGTAGGATGTTCATCCTGGGATCCCCAGACCTATTGGTCACCGTGGACCACCAGCCCCTAGTGAAAATTTTCTCGTATCAGATCCTGGAGAATATAAAAAATCCCCGCCTGTTCTCATTCAAGGAGCGGTCGTTGATGTACAGGTTCCAGATTAAGCATGTTCCCGGGAAACTCAATGCAGCACCGGACTGCACATCCCGATACCCGGCGCCGTCAAGACACAGCAGACTAAAGGGCACTGACACTTCCCAGCAAATCGAGGGGAGTATACAAGCATCCATCATAGCTGCATACGCACATGACCCCAAGTTCCGAGCGATCACCTGGGATAGGATAGTCGCAGCTGCAGCCACCGATGAGGAGTGCCGAACGTTGGCGTCATACATTCAAGACGGGTTCCCAAGGTCACGCCACGAACTACCACCAGAAATCCGGCAATTCTGGCCGATGGCAGACCAACTATATTGTCTGGAAGGGATACCCATAAAAGGGGACAAAATTTTGATACCAAAACGGCTTAGAGCCGAGGTGTAAGAGGCATTACACTCCGCCCATCATGGGCGAATGGTATGTTGGCTAACGCCAGACAGCGATTATTTTGGCCTGGTTTAGACGCCAGCATCCGACAAACAAGAGCGCAATGTCGGAGTTGCAATTCGATCGCCCCATCCCAGCCTAGGGAACCATTAATGCCACCCATAAACCCGGAATTCCCATTTCAAAAGACAGTCACTGACTTGCTAGATATGCACGGGAAAAGTTACATGGTATATGCGGACCGATATACCGGTTGGATTGAGGTCACACCACTACCATCAGGAAGGGCTGCAGTGGTGTGTAACGCCCTGAGGGTTTGGTTTTGCACGTATGGTGCGCCGGAGGAAATATCATCCGATGGAGGGCCACCATTCGATTCACTAGAATACAAATCGTTCCTAGAAGACTGGGGCGTAAAAAGGCGCATATCATCTGCACATTACCCCCAGAGTAATGGCCGAGCTGAACTGGCCGTAAAAACGGGCAAAAGAATGCTGATGGACTGCGTTGATGGCTACGGACACCTACATCATGATCGGGCAGCACGGGCGATGATGACTCATAGGAATACGCCCAGTCAGGACCTTGGATTGTCGCCGGCGGAAATGCTATATGGTCGAACAGTAAGGGGCCATCTCCCCGCACTTCGCAAAAAATACTGCATCCACAAGCGTTGGACGGAGACCAGAGATTTGAGAGAGAGGGCGATGGCGAAAAGGCACGTACTTAACAAAGAACAGTACGACATACACAGCTGCCCCCTCCAACAGCTCCGAGTCGGCGAGTGTGTGCAGGTGCAGAATCAGAGGGACCAAATCCACGACGATGGGCGAAAACTGGGAGAGTCGTCGAGACAATGGGTAACAGGCAGTACAGGATACGGTTGGATGGTAGCGGCAGGATCACATTACGCAATCGGCGTTTCCTCAGGAAAATCAAACCGGTCATGGATACGCCGGAGTATCCACCCACTCAACAACCCCATCAACCACCTCCCCAAACACCAAGAAGGGAGGACAGCAAACCACCGTGCAACATGCATGAGATGATGGAGGTGGAAGAAGCTGATTGTGACACATCAGAAACAGATATGGAGGTGGACCAAGATCCGATCAACCACAAGCCAATGCAGACGAGTCCGGTCCCACGCCACAGCATGAGGGTGACACGAGCACCAAGGCCACTTTCCCCTCAAATGCAAGGACCAACTCACTACTACACGGAATTCTCCAGTCACATGACCACAAAACGACGGTAGTGTGGTCACATGGTGGGGGGAGGGCATGTAGAGAATAGGAACGACCATTAAGACGGGACACACAAAAGAGTGACACCGTCGTCTGATGAGTAGTATAAATAGAGCACGCACGCACGCACCGGTAGAAAAACTACGACTACGACGATAGTCGACTCGGAAACTTTACAGAAATTAGAAAATTTGCTGCCGTGTGACAGAAGTAAAATTTCATAGTGTATAACTAGAAATTCAAACTCTTAATGAATTAAATTTTGTTCATATAAAATCCATTTCAGCAGCTAACACATTGAATCTTCTTAATATGACTCATAGCATGATAGAGATCAAGTTAGTAATTTTATATTTTTATAGCAAATCTATATATCTTTAAAAGTGAAAATGTCTGTATGTGTGTATGTCTGTGTACATTTCCCTACCAAATTACTGTGTCAATTTTCGGTCTAGAGACTCGAGATTTGACATAAAGACTATTGAGATTTGGGAAACATCTTTTCAATCGGTTTTCGACCATAAATTTGGCTGACAAGGGGTCAAATTCAATGATTTGGCCTTTGAAGACTCTACCAAACTCCTTCGCCAATTTTGGGTCTAAACACTTGAAATCTTAAATGTAGGTTACTTGGACATGGATCAAACTTTATAATTTGATTTGAGCCCCACCCCCACCCCCCAAAAAATGGTTAAGGGGTCAAAATTGGAATCAAAGTAAAAAAAAAAAAAAAAAAAAAACCTGACCTCTGCAGTTTCTACGAAATTACTCAGACAAATTTTGGTCTAAACATTTGAAATGTTTGTATTCACACGTAGGGCAAGTTATGAACAGTACATAGGGCTCGAGCAAAGCCAGGCTGAACTGTTAGTAAATAATAAAAAAATAACTCAGTTCTGGGCGATGCAAAAACAGATAACTTGATAATAGGCCAAAATGTTTCAGTCACTAATATTTTCCACTTTTTATGAAGGAATAAAAAAAAAAAAAAAAAAACTCTAAAAAATGTTCACTACTGGAAATTCCTTATGCAGTATACTCTTCTCTAATAATGCCTGTATCTGTAAGGTAGGCCAACTTTACAATTTTCTCTTCCCGTCTGCCTCCACTTTATCATATTTGGGTCAATGTCCGTTTTACATGTAGGCATGTGTTGGACAAGTTTTAAAAACTGCCAAACGTACCTACCTCCGCCCAGGTATTTATTTATCCCTCTTTCTCTTTCTTAGAACGAAAGATGATTATCACAAAGACAGTAGATGACTATTGACTTTAGTCTCAAAAAGACTGAGGCTATAA
Organism: Euprymna scolopes; assembly: GCF_053919585.1. NCBI lineage: Eukaryota > Metazoa > Mollusca > Cephalopoda > Sepiida > Sepiolidae > Euprymna > Euprymna scolopes. Next base: position 15,396,467 of record NC_136522.1, on the reverse strand, counting down.
GTAGGAGGAAAACAGTCAGCAGGAACAGAGTTCCAGAAATTTCCACACGTTGATGACCAAGAAATTAAATAGATTATCATGACGAATCTTATTTTATTATTAGAATCATTTGAGATGAGTAATTTATATATCTATTTATTTATCTGCGGACTGTTATCCTCATCTTTGTAGTTCTTGTTGCTTCATGACGTTTCGGCCAACTATTCCTCTGGCCTTCGTCAGGTGGTTAACCGCAATGGGATAGGAATGCCAAGTTTCTCAACTGGTTATTTATTTGTTTCCCACGAAACAAAATGTGACACAAGATCAGTTTAATGTGGGAGATAACCAGCTCCCCTCAAAAGGGGCATTCTGCAAAAGTAAAATTGCCTTAGTATAGAAGGGTTTCCCCCTCCATTGACTAAGGACAATTAATTTGAGTGCGGCATCTGAGCAGACACCACACTTCAGCCACCAGTCCAGTATGAGTACCGGATATATTGTGAGACAACAACAACTATGGAAGGCAGTGATTACTAGGGATACAGTTGTGACTTGGCATTCCTACCCCATCGTGGTTAATCACCTGACGAAGGCCAGAAAAATAGTTGGTCGAAACGTTATGAAACAACAATTATGAAGGGTGAGGATAATAGTCCACAAAAATCTTCTGACTAACTTTGGCTAGGATTGAAACTGCTATCTTCAGACAATGCCCAACTGAAACCACAGAAACCCAACATCACAGGCCCCGCAGTTGATAGAGACGGTGAGTCTCTGCGAGTCTCTGCAGTTCCAGGTAAGCATTGTCTGAATATAGCAGTTTAAATCCTATGCAAGCAGGTCAGAAGATTAGTTGACAACGTGGTGAGACAACAACTATGGAAGGCAGTAATTACTAGGGATACAGTTGTGACTTGGCATTCATATCCCATCGCGGTTAACTACCTAACAAAGGGCAGAGGATGAGTTGAAACATCAAGAAACAACAACTATGAAGATGAGGATAATAGTCCACAAATAAAGAAATAAAAAAAACGAATCTTGTTTTTATTTTGTTTTGATATTTCTTAGATGTTCTTATTTATCGGGAGCTTAAAACTTTCAAAGTATATTTTACATTTCTGTAAAACTGTTGCTATATAAATATATTTTGTTTAACGTTTTCTCATCTCATTCCCCAAATCCTGTTGTTGAGTTAGCACTTATTAACTGGTGACCCATTCTTGGTTTTATTCATCTTTTCATTCACTGATTTAACTACTTACTTATTAATTGTTAGCAATTTGCTCATTTGCATACATGCTTTACTGGCTGCTGTTCCAAATATTTTCTCACACGTGCCCATAAGCGCTCTATTACATAAAGCTCTCTAGTGAATACATGCCACTCAGAAGGTAAACTCTAACACGCACACATACGACGGAACTTTGAAATGAACTTTGTATATTTCCTATTCAAGAACTTTAAAACTTCAACAAATTTTGGTCTTTCAAAGTATATTTTACATTTTTGTAAAATTGTTGAAATCTAAATATATGTTTGTTTGTTAATTCATGTTTTCTCATTTTGACAAATTATATGAGGGCTCAGGCATAAAATGTTTCAACTTTCCATGAAGGTTCAGTCGACATACAATGTTTCAAAAAATTGCATGGGGTTCAATAGGATAGGCGTATAAAATTTTGGCAAATTGCAAGGGGTTCAATAGATGTACAAAGTTTTGACAAATTGCATGTGATTCAATAGACATACAATGTTTCGACAAATTGCAAGAGGTTCAATAGATGTACAATGTTTCGACAAATTGCATGGAGTTCAGTAATGTTAATAAAAATTTTGGGGGGAGACAGTGCGGGCTGTTACGTGGGGGTTTTATTTTTGAAGGTACCAAATATGCGAGCATATGTTACATGAGTTCTTATTTATAAAGAGACAGGGTACATACTACTACAAGAGCACCCAGCCTGTAATTCAACTAGAAGGAGATTTATGAATATCTTGATAGATAGACCGAGAGTTTGACATTTATACTTTTGACAGTTCTGTGAACGGGAGTGTTTCTATAACATTTATACTTTGACACTTATACTTTCTAACACATTTTTTTAGATGATGATTTTATCAAGGTTCTTACAACATAAATGGACAATACCTTTTCTGTTGAATAACAACACAACGACGCAGATACAAAACCACATGATGACGTCCTTTATTTCATGACCGATCCTGATTTCGCTTGAGGAATTCAAAGTTTCTTTACATGGCTTTTCTTCTCTAACCTTCGCTTCCAAGGTTTGGTGTCAGCAGGTGTCTCTGACCTCTCTCTCGCGGCTCTCTCCCCTCTTTCTCCCAGACTGCATCTAAAAATCTACCTATATTGAGAACTCGTCACGTCATCACATGATTAAACATGTGCTCATTGAGCACGTTACCTTGACATGCGTCACGTTGCAAAACATGCCACACTGACATCCCCGAGTTCAGTAACCTATTTTTCGAGTAACCTCTTTACAAAATATGTTTATAATTTCAATTGACGATTAAATTACTTATTTTAATTTTCACAGAAACAAATTTTATACCACTATCAGCCGGTCACTGAGGTGTGACCGACAGACGTGTTATAGTAAATGTCTTAAAGCGGTCTCGGGAAGATATGAAGATGGGCCAGTCATTAGGGTCTGTGTAGTAAGAAGAAAATCATACCTGAGATGTTGGTTTTGGGTGTGGCTCCTTTCCTTTCTCAAGATGATCTCTTCACCCTGGTGGCATTCTGGTGGGAATCTTCATCTCCTTGTCCTCAGGGCCGCCCTTCGACTTCAGACATTTATGAAGGCATTCATGGCAGACACAAGAAAAATGACACGCGACACAATTGTAATATACAAAGGTATAACTAACTATTTTATTTTACATTAGAGATACAATATATATTACAAAAAAAACAATTTACAATTAATTTTTACAATAGGCTTTTCAAAGCTAACTAACCTACCCTAACTAGTGTTGAGGGAGGGGGTGGCCCCCCTCATTTACGGAGAGACAGTCTATGCGTCCTCACATCATGGTGGTCGTGCAGGAAAAAGGGACAGAAAGATAGCAAGGGGATTATGGGAAGGGGTTTCTTTGTATCTCTACGCTCATGGACAATTTACCACCCGTCCATGCTGCAGAGTGTGTTAGAAACAGTGGCACAAGGAAATAGTGCCACATCCCTCCCTATGCTATCTGAAATTTATGAGCATTCATAAATTTCAGAAGTCCCTAATTTTCCGTGAATGGTGCGTCAACCGGCCGTCAGCAATCAATGTCTCCATGCTCTACGTTCCATCAGGAACTCAGTGAAGCAAGTTATCTTTTCCACCAGGCTCCTGGTAGGCTGGTATACTGCTTCAAATACCAGAGAGGGTAATCATCCTCGCCCTCCATCGAGGCAATGGCATCACGATTTCAGTTACTGGATTTACACTTTGTTAAGCAACCAGTATAATATTTTTTAACAAAGCCGGATTTTACGTGAGTTCATCACGCCGACCTATACGTATTTGACTAAGTCGGATTGTACGTGAGTTTATCACGCCGACCTATACGTATTTCACTAAGCCGGATTCTACGTGAGTTTATCACGCCGACCTATACGTATTTCACTAAGCCGGATTCTACGTGAGTCTATCACGCCGACCTATACGTATTTCACTAGGCCGGATTGTACGTGAGTCTATCACGCCGACCTATACGTATTTCACTAAGCCGGATTGTACGTGAGTCTATCACGCCGACCTATACGTATTTCACTAAGCCGGATTCTACGTGAGTTTATCACGCCGACCTATACGTATTTCACTAAGCCGGATTCTACGTGAGTCTATCACGCCGACCTATACGTTTTTTAATTTAGTCTGCATAACATTATTTTCGTAACTGGATTTACGCTCCCTTCAGCAACCAGTATAATGTATTTTAACCAAGTCGGAGTTACGTGACCTCATCACGCCGACCTATATGTATTCCAAGTTATTACTTCAGTTACTGGACTTACGCTCTCTTCAGCAACCAGTATAATGTATTTTAGATAAGTCGGGGTTACGTGACCTCATCACGCCGACCTATATGGATTTAGTAAAACCTTGGTCTTCAGAGGTTCTAATCCAATTAATTCTGTTAGAGCAAGGAGTCTGCCGCCGAGCGACCAATAAAAACTATCCACCACGGAATATTTATTAATTATATAAAGAATTAACTAAGAAGGGCACTCAGCCTTCATGAGTTAGAATACTCAATTAGGGGGGAAAAAATTTCCAAAAATAAACAATTCAGAAACCTGGTATACATTAAATCAATGAAATAGGGTGTTAACAATTTTTTTTCTTAAAAAGAAAACATTTTTAAAAAATCATTTCAGAGCACCTCGGTCACAATTAGAATTTGTTTACACAATGCAAACGCATTTCAGTTATTACATTCATAATTAACTTTTTCCCAAATTTCAGGGTACATTTAAAAAGTATGTGTATTTTTTCAAAACTTGATTTACAAAAGATCATTAAAATTTCATTCCCAAATTTAAAAATTATTTCAAGTATTTTGGTTCATCGTTAAAATCAATTTATGTTAGTTAACTTCTTTCCAAAGTAATTCATTTATTATTATAAAAACCAATCTTCTCAAAAGGTCATAAACTTCGAATAGACCCATTTTTCGTAATACAATTCAAAAATTATTCCAAACATTTGGTTCATTATTAAAATTAATCTTCCGAAAAGATCATAGACAATTCATTTTGAATCAATTCACCCTTCACAATGAGATTCAGAAACATCCCAAATTTTTCATTTCGTAATTATTATTTTTAAAATTCAGTGTACATTTAAAGTTATTTAATTGATTCTTAAAAATCATTTCTTCTTATAGGTCATTATCAAGGTCATTTCGAATTCAGAAACATTTCACGTTAATTAACTTTATTTTCCAAAGTAATTATTTTATCATTTAAAAGCAATTCTTTTCCTAAACTCACTCACAAGGATTATTTCGAATTAATAAACTCCCGCCACACCTGGGAGTCACATTAGTTAACGACCAGTTCTGTATAGTTAACAGCTCGAAAAAATTAAAGTTTCAATCAAAGAGAGATCTTTCTAGACTGAGGAAATCTTTTTTTTTTTCTTAATAATTGATTCAATTTTACGTATATACTCCTCAGTCAATATTTCAGGGACCCCTATCATACGGTCCAATTTCAAATAAACCTTCAATTAAAGAATTTGCTCGAATAATTCTTCCTTAAAATCATCTAGAGTTCAGGAAAATCTCTTTCGTTAGTCAAACAATATTTCCTTAGAAATTATTAAAAATTCAGAGAATATTCGAAATGTAATAGCGTAATTTTTTCTTTAAGAAAAACTATGAACATCTCAGAGAACTCTCAAAAAATGAACGTAATCATGTAACAGTTGGCTTTTCCAAACTCTCGAAGACTTCAAAAAAGTACTTTAAGTGCTGTTTGAATAATCGTCTCAGTTTTTATTTTTAATAAAAAAAACAATTGAAGACATCATTTAATGTAATTTAACGAAGCATAAATAATTTTGTTCTTTAAACTTGGTAGAAAAATTTAAAAAAACTCCAAGTTAATTCGTTATTATATGCCCTCCTGCAATCAGCCATGGGGGTTTAGCTATACAATCATTAAAACGCAAGAGTAGAGAAAGAGAATGAGGGGAAAAAGAAGGGGATAGAGGCAGAGCGATGCCATTACACACCCCACCACCCTCATAACACCATTACGTAATAACAAAAAAAAAATCTTCGACGATTTTAAAAGTCACTCTCTCGTCCTCACAGGTAAGGGAATGAGAGAGAGATAGAGAGAAGAAGAGAGAGAGAGAGGCAGGTAGCGTTGTTCTACCACCCATCCCTTAACAACCTCACAAACACCATGACGAGGTCATCTTAGCTTATCTTTCCCATGTGCGGCCATTGTTTTAAAAAATGAGTGACAGGTAGACATTAAACATTTCTACGAGTTTAAAAAAAAATAAAATAGAAAAAATCTTGTTTTTATCAATTTTGTAAGGCGCTCACACAAAGAAAACTTCGTATTATGTAATCTAAATTTTTAGCGATAATATTTTTTCTTTCCCTTCTTTTCTTTTTTTAACAGACAAAAAAAATAAATAAAAAACATTATCAAATCAAAAAGTCCCCTTATGTTTCAGCGTAAATTGGTACCTAACCTGAAAAATAAACACATCAACTGTTCATGGAATAAAATGTAATGTAAAAGTTCTATTTTTTTCAAATCTGAATCTAACACTTGCAAAGTCAAAAGAATTTTTTAAAAAGTCCTATATTTTTATAAACCTGAAATAAAGATCAGATAAAAAATGTTAGGTATCCTTTATTTTCTTTCCTTTTTTTTTCTTTAAATTTATTTTTCGAGCTTCGTGTTTGAAGGATTTTTTTCTTTTTTTTTTTTTCATGTAATAACAAGATGCATAGATATACACACATATAGATATATATCTTGAGAGAGACAGAAAGAGAGAAAGCGTGAGAGAGAAAGAGATATTGCATATTCTAGAGACACTTTTTTCTCATCTCTGTTTTTTTTTTTTGTGTGGGACACATTTCTTACTTTTTTGTTCGAAGGGTTACTTTCAATACTCTTTTTTTCTAAATCGATCTTTTGTAAACTGTTTTTTTTTTTTTGTAGGTGCAAGACAATTTTTTGTTCAGGTTCTGAATTTTCCTTTTTGAGTGCGTTTTTTTTTTTGTGCGCGTGTGTACTGGTCTGCCATTTTTTTTTTTTTTTTAATTTTGCCAGAAATAGTTTTTTCCGTTTTTAAAGACCGTGGACCATTTTTTTTTATTCGATTCGTCTAGTGGTCGTTATTTTTGGTTGTGCCGTGGGTTTAAGGGTCGAAATTATTTCCATGCTGGGAAACAATATGTTCTGGTCATAGTGCATCATTTATACTGCGACACAGATGCGACGAGATCCGTCTGGTAATTAACCAGGGTCAATCCTGCGTCTTAAGGCAACCATTTATACCACTATCAGCCGGTCACTGAGGTGTGACCGACAGACGTGTTATAGTAAATGTCTTAAAGCGGTCTCGGGAAGATATGAAGATGGGCCAGTCATTAGGGTCTGTGTAGTAAGAAGAAAATCATACCTGAGATGTTGGTTTTGGGTGTGGCTCCTTTCCTTTCTCAAGATGATCTCTTCACCCTGGTGGCATTCTGGTGGGAATCTTCATCTCCTTGTCCTCAGGGCCGCCCTTCGACTTCAGACATTTATGAAGGCATTCATGGCAGACACAAGAAAAATGACACGCGACACAATTGTAATATACAAAGGTATAACTAACTATTTTATTTTACATTAGAGATACAATATATATTACAAAAAAAACAATTTACAATTAATTTTTACAATAGGCTTTTCAAAGCTAACTAACCTACCCTAACTAGTGTTGAGGGAGGGGGTGGCCCCCCTCATTTACGGAGAGACAGTCTATGCGTCCTCACATCATGGTGGTCGTGCAGGAAAAAGGGACAGAAAGATAGCAAGGGGATTATGGGAAGGGGTTTCTTTGTATCTCTACGCTCATGGACAATTTACCACCCGTCCATGCTGCAGAGTGTGTTAGAAACAGTGGCACAAGGAAATAGTGCCACAATTTCATCATTACATTCCTTTTACAATAAACAGATATCTAACTATTTTGTGTGGGCTAAACATTTGCGATTCCACATTCCTTATTTTCAATAACATTCTGTATTTATTTTAACTTATGATTGGAATTTTCAATTCCAAATCTAGCTTCGCAGGTTCGAATCCTTGATTATCCTATTTCATATTTACTCACTTACAAGAACAGGCTTCTGTTTTTGTAACAGTAGTACCTGTTAGAGTCCCAACTATGGGTTAACTTGAAAACAACAAATATATTCTATTAAAAATTTTTTTTTCAAAATCTTTGGATTCGGATGAAAAAGGTTGATATGCCGTAAAAAAAAACAAACAACCGACCATCTAACTGTGCCGCAGGAGTTGTCGGAGGAGTTGTCGGAGGAGTTGTCGGAGATGACAATATAAAGTTAAGCCGCCTTAAATAAACAGACTATCCTATTTCTTATTTACTCACTTACAAGAACAGGCTTCTGTTATTGTGACATGAGCTAGCATTTAGTTTGTGGCTATTTTCCTCATGCTGGACACAACTCGTCATAACTACGTGCTTACCAAAATAACTAAAGAATAATAAAATAAACATTTGAAGATATAAAAACCATGAAGCATTAAACTTTTTCTTAAATTCGGATTTGATATGAAATAATTAAATAATCTAAAAAGGCTTCAATGAATAGCAATTGTCTGATATAAGCGGTTTGTTTCCTAACCCTAACCGATCAAAGCTTTATTGCTTTCAGGACGTTCCCGGAACGAAAGCCGGGAACAACTGCCTTCGCTTCAGATTAGTTTCGCTTTTATACGAAAAAGCCGAACACACACGAGGGGAGCCGAAAAGAATTTTGTAAAAGTCGTAAATAAATCTAGACGCGACACACGTTCAAAAATCATAGATATTACAATTTACACAGTATATAAAAAGTTCTAAAAAGTAGTAAGCCCAGGGAGAACCGCCCCCCCCCAAAAAAAAAGTCTTTGCTGGACACAAAAAATGTGCACACACATTTTGCCTTTTATATATATAGATTAAGATTAAGGGTGGTGGTGTTTGATCAACACTGCTGGGGAGCCATGATGTAATATACTGTTTTGTTTTTAAATCCCCGAAACAGTGTTTCATGGTAAACAACTGATGATCCCTTGAAAAATAAATTATTGGTATTATAGTAAAATCTTATAAATTATTGGTATTATAGTAAATTCGAGAGCGAGTTGATGCAGTGATTGCAGGTGATTAGATGACTTACTGACTAGATGGTTTTCTAACGAATGATAAGAAATATTTTTTTTGTATAGTTTTCAAGGTTAAAAACTTCAAAGACTATATATATATAGATAACAGCAATCAACATACATAGGGTTCAGTAGACAGATGTTTCGAAAAATTATATGAGGGTTCAGGCATACAATGTTTCGACTAATTCCATGAGGCTCAGTCGACATACAATGTTTCGACAAATTGTAAGGGGTTCAATAGATGTACAAAGTTTTGACAAGTTGCATAGGGTTCAGTAATGTTAATAAAAAATGTTTTCGGGAGACAGTGCGGGCTACTATTTAGTTTGTGGCTATTTTCCTCATGCTGGACACAACTTGTCGTAACCACGCGCTTACCAAATATAAAATAACTCAAAAATAATAAAATAAATAAATATTTGAAGATATAAAAACCATGAAGCATTAAACTTTTTCTTAAATTCGGATTTGACATGAAATAATTAAATAATCTAAAACTGCTGTTAAAAAACAAAAAAAACAACAAAATCAAAACGATGGAATTTACAAAATTAAACCTAACTTTACTTACTTTTCACATAACTTAAGATTCTTTTCATTTCGGTAATTCCATGGTGGTTCTCTGTAGTTCCACTGTTGTTCCTGATCATGGCTGACATTTTTGTTGTGTTCATTTGTAGTACAATGGTTTTCCCATTCCATCTGATTTCGACAGGAAATGCCACAAAATTGACAATAATGTGGCACGGGTAATTCTTCAACTGCAGGATGGAGCAAATCTTGCACAATGGACGCTGCTCCTTTCACAACTTCTGTTGACCGTTTTTCTTGATAGGAAAATATTTCTTCTAGACTTTTGACTGAAATAAAGCAAGTTTATTTATATATATCTATAAAAGTGAACATGTCTGTGTGTGTGTGTACATTTCCCTACGCAATAACTCTGTCAATTTTAAGTCTACAGACTCGAAATTTGATATACAGGGTACTGAGATTTGGGAAAATCGATGTGATCAGTTTTTGGCAAGAAATTTGGCGATTCAGGGGTCAAAGTTCAACGATTTGACTTTTGAGAACTCTACCAAACTCCTCCTTGATCCCAAAACAATAAATGTTAAGGGGGCATAATAGAGTTCAAATTAAAAAAATTGACCACTTTTTTTTTTTGTGCTCAACATACACCTCCAAATACCCGGGCAACGCCGGGCAATCATGCTAGTAATCTATAAAACTGAATGTGTCTGTGTATCTGTCTGTCTGTCTGTCTGTGTACATTTTCCAACGCAATAACTCTGTCAATTTTCAGTCTACAGGCTCAAAATTTGATATACCAGGTACTGAGATTTGGGGAAATCTTTGTAATCTGTTTTCGGCCAGAAATTTCGCTATTAAGGAGTCAAAGTTCAACGATTTGACCTTTGAGAACTCTACCAAACTCCTCTGACAATTTTGGGTTTAAACACTTGAAATTTTAGATATAGATTCCTTGGACATGGATCTAACTTAATAACTTAATTTGAGCCCAAAACAATAAATTTTAAGGGGTCATAATAGGGGTCAAATTTTAAAAAATTGACGTTTTTTTTTTATTTTTGCTCAACATACACTTCCAAACACTCGGGCAACGCCGCGTTGAAATGCTAGTATATATATATATATGTTATATAGTAGGCCGAGCAAAAAAGTAAATTATCGGCACTTTTACAGTTTAATCAAGATATTAAAAATGAAAACATCAAAAAAAGGTTATATTGGTCCATATCCGTTTTGAACTGAAGATCTCCGAAAAAAAAATTTCACTTAATTTGATCGAATAGTTTTTTTTTTAGAGCGGAAAAAAAACACGTTTTTATGACAGCACGTTGAATGTAGACATCTTGGAATTTTTTGAACACGCCATGGGGAGATAACTTAACACTCCCTCCCCATCTTTTATACTAACTTTTCTTCCTAAAGACCAAACCTTTTGCTCGGTATCATAACAAATTGTTTTATCGCTGTAAAAAAAACAAAAAAACTACTTGATGAAATTAAGTGAATTTTTTTTTTTTGAGAACTTCATTCCATAACAGATACGTACAATTAAAACTTTTTTTTTCGATATTTTCATCTTTTAATGTCTTGATTAAACTGTACAAGTACCAAATTATCTGTTATCTGCTATCTATCAGTTTATCTAATTATCGGTGTATCTATCAATGTATCTGTTTATCTATCTATATGTTTATGTAATTATTATCGAATTGGCGAAGTAAACAAGAGAGGTGAAGGTTTTCAAAACATGTAAAACTTGGTGACCGATCACGTTTGCACCGGAAGGTATGCGAGCAGGTGACCGGAAGTTGACGTGTCATCTGTCACAAGTTCTGGTTTGCTGGTGCATTGTTGAGTTGGATTTCAGACATCAAAAAGATACGTGTGCTTTTTGAATGATAACGTAACGGAACTGAGGTCAGGAAGTTTAGAGTTGAAGAGTTGGAGTTTAGTCACGCGAGTGAATAGACGTACTTCAAGCCAGGAAGCGAGGCTGTGAAGAATAAGCATGTAAACGAAATGCAGGCTCTAGTGAAGACCATCTGAGACAACTGAAATAGATTTTTAAAAAATATAAAGTGTTGTTCTGTGGTTTCACAAAAGAAGGAAGAACAGAGGTCTCAGTTGGTTATAGTGTTGGTCATTTCATGTTTTATCACGGAGCTCAGCAGCGAAGATAGAAGAACTCTTGAAGAAAGAAAGGTATGAAGCATATATTCTTCTTATTAAAAAAATGATATCTTTAAGTAAATATGAATTGTAATATATACCCGTGTGATAACTCTCTGATACAACATGACTCGGTTTATACATCGGTATCATATCCCTTAGCTAAACAAGATACATACAATTTATACGTTTATAATCTTGTGCCATTCAGAGAACAGAAACAAGCCGCACGTGCGTGGTTCCCCCTCTTGTGCTGCATGTGAGATGACGCCACAAAAAATAGTGAAGAAATGATGAATGTAAGAAGTGCGAGGGGCCAATGCTGTCTTCACATTTTCGCCAAGTTTCAGCAAAATCTAATAGATGGAACAAAAGTCATGGGGTAAAAAGTGTCATTTTTTTTTTTTTTTTGCAATTTTGGGGCATTTGTGACCCATTTTTAGCTCCTGGGAATGCCAAACCCCAGTGAAAATGGACAAATGATGCAGTTTCATGCCTTAAAACATGTATATTTGAATTCAGCACCATGGAAAACTACTATGTAGGTATACGTATCAAGCTCTTGAGTAATATGAAAAAAAAGAGCTCCAAAAAGACATGTTTTTTTTAGCCCTAAAATCCTAGAGGGATGCGAACCAGAATTTTGCCAGGGTCACCCATACTGAATTTATATTAAGAACAACGACCTCCACATTTTGGCCAAGTTTCAGGAAAATCTAATCGATGGATCGAACACTATGAGGCAAAAAGTGTAATTTTTGGCCATTTTGGGGAATTTTTTACCTCTTTAGAGCCCTTGGGGATGCCGAATCCCAGATAACAGTGCAGTTTCAGGCCTTAACACATGTATATTTGAGTTGACCACCGTGAAAAGCCACTATATAGTCAGACATATCAAGTTTTTGTTGAGAAATATGAAAAAAGAGCCACAAAAAGAAACGTTCCAAAGTTCTGGGGAAGAAACTATTGGAGTAAAAGGCTTTCTTACACCTAGAGATCTCTATTGTAAAGGGGTGGGACTTAGTTGTTTCTTGGGTTTGTCGAGGGTAGTTACGTCGAGGAGGTGCAAGTGCTTGCAGTTCGTTGGAGCATTCACCATTAAAGTATTTGTAGAACAGGCAGAGGGATGCTACATTTCATTGATAGGACAGAGGCTGAAGCCCTAGATGACAGTCTTTCTTAGTCGTTATTTCACAACGTTTTGGCCAACTATTCCTCTGGTCTTCGTCAGGTGGTAACCACGACGGGACAGGAACTCCGAATCTTCTAACTGCATCCTCAGCAATTACTGCCTTCCATAGTTGTTGTCGTCTCACCACGTTTTTGGCCAAGTGGATAGAGACGTAGAATCTCTACGGTTCCAAATGAGGATTGTCTGAAGATAGCGGTTTCAATCCTACCCAAAGTTGGCCAGAGACTTACTTGATCGAAAACGTGGTAAGACGACAACTTTGGATGGCAGTAATTGCTGAGAATGCAGTTAGAAGACTCAGATTATAAATAAATTAGTAATGATGGTACCTTTTTAGGATTAATGTTAAATGTATAACCAAGTAAGCCTCTGGCCAGCTTTGGGTAGGATTGAAACCGCTATCTTCAGACAATTTTCACTTGGAACTGTAGAGATTCAATGTCTCTATCTACTTGACCAAAAATGTGGTGAGACGACAACTTTGGATGGCAGTAATTGCTGAGAATGCAGTTAGGAGATTCGGAGTTCCTATCCTGTTGCGGTTACCACCTGATGAAGGCCAGAGGAATAGTTGGTCGAAGCGTTGTGAAAAAACAACTAAGAAAGATGAAGATAATGATGCACAATAAATAAATTAAGGAAATCACTTTCGCTCCTTAATTGAAATACTACTCTCTAACTTTGAACATTCTAAAAGGCCATCTATTTCTTGGGCGGAAAAGAACTTTATAATTCCACTTCTAAAGCTGTAAACACAATCAGTTTAGCACAGACTTTCCTTTATTTTTTTTTAATTTAATAATTCACTATATATATCTCAATTGATTTTTTTAATTTAATAATTCAATACATATATTTTAATTGATTTCTTTAATTTAATAATTAAATACATATATTTTAATTCATTTCTTTACTTTAATAATTCAATACATATATTTTCATTGATTTTTTAAATTTAATAATTCAATACATATATTTTCATTGATTTCTTTAATTTAATAATGCAATACATATATTTTAATTGATTTCTTTAATTTAATAATTACATACATATATTTTAATTCATTTCTTTAATTTAATAATTAAATACATATATTTTAATTGATTTCTTTAATTTAATAATTCAATACATATATTTTCATTGATTTCTTTAATTTAATAATTCAATACATATATTTTCATTGATTTCTTTAATTTAATACTTCAATGCATATATTTTAATTGATTTTTTAATTTAATAATTCAATACATATCTTAATTGATTTCTTTAATTTGATAATTCAATACATATATTTTAATTCATTTTAATTTAATAATTCAATACATATATTTTAATTCATTTTTTAATTCAATACAATTTTAATTGATTTCTTTAATTTAATAATTCAACACATATATTTTAATTGATTTCTTTACTTTAATAATTCAATACATATATTTTAATTGATTTTTTTAATTTAATAATTCAATACATATATTTTAATTGATTTTTTTAATTTAATAATTCAATACATATATTTTAATTGATTTCTTTACTTTAATAATTCAACACATATATTTTAATTGATTTCTTTAATTTAATAATTCAATACATATATTTTAATTGATTTTTTTAATTTAATAATTCAATACCTATATTTTAATTGATTTTTAATTTGATAATTCAATACATATATTTTAATTGATTTTTTAAATTTAATAATTCAATACATATATTTTAATTCATTTTTTAATTTAATAATTCAATACATATATTTTAATTGATTTCTTTAATTTAATAATTCAATACATATATTTTAATTGATTTCTTTAATTTAATAATTGCATTATATATTTTAATTGGTTTCTTTACTTTAATAATTCAATACATTTATTTTAATTTAATAATTCAATACATATATTTTAATTGATTTCTTTAATTTAATAATTAAATACATATATTTTAATTGATTTTTTAATTTAATAATTCAATACATATATTTTAATTGATTTCTTTTATTTGATAATTCAATACATATATTTTAATTGATTTCTTTAATAATATATTTACAAAAAAATTGTTACCCCATCTCATCGCCATTCAATTTTCCCATTCATGTATTTCAAGGTAAACATATATTTTGTATGCAAATAATTTCTCCTGAGTTTTGGGAGTGAATTTCTCCTTTTATTTAAAAAAAAAAAAAATGCCTGCTTGTCAAATACACATAAATATATTTTAACTAGCAGGGGTGCCCGGCGTTGCGCGGGTGTTTGGAAGTGTATGCTGTGCAAAAAAAGCAAAAAAACAAAAAAAATGGTTAATTTTTTAAAACTTTGACCCCTATTATGACCCCTTAAAATTTATAGTTTCGGGCTCAAATCACTTTATTAAGTTAGATCCAGGTTCAAGGAACCTATATCTAAAATTTCAAGTGTCTAGACCCAAAATTGTCGGAGGAGTTTGGTAGAGTTCTTAAAGGTCAAATCATTGAAATTTGACCCCTTAACAGCCAAATTTCTGGCTGACACCCGTCACATCGATTTTTCCAAATCTCAGTACCCGGTATTTCAAATTTTGAGTCTATAGACTAAAAATTGACAGAGTTATTGCGTATGGAAATGTACACAGACACACAGACAGACAGACAGACAGACAGACAGACAGACACGTTCACTTTTATAGATATATAGATTCATGCAAATTTCATACTTAGTTCTCTATTGCATATTATATATATATATATATATATATATATATATATATATATATATATATATATATATGTGTGTGTGTGTGTGTGTGTGTGTGTCTGTGTGAAAATGTATAAAGAAAGAATATGAAAAGTATAAAAGCTTATAACTTTTCTTTATTCGTTTTCTATTGGTGACGTGCAGGAATACAAAATAATATGAAAAAAAAATTAAAAACATTTTCTTACAAATACATAATTTTCGACCGATCCTTCAGCGTTCATCAGTGTAGTGAAATTGATGAGCATACACGGGGGAATGGAAAAGAGAGGAGGTGGAGGAGGAGGTATAGTCAATGAGAAGGTGCCACGTCAGTTTTAAATACATATACATATAAGTACACACATACACACAGTACATATACACATATAAAAGAAAAATTAAAAATTAAACAGTAAATAAAAATAATTATATATATATATATATGAGAGAGAGAGAGAGAGAGAGGGGGGGAGGAGGAGGAGACGTTAATGTTATTCAGTGAAAACTCATCAAAATGTTTGTTTTAAACGATTTCCATTCTATAATTCAGGGTTTCCCAAATTTCAGGACACTATCGAGCCCCCCTGAGCAGGTTAAAGATTTTTACGGAACACTAACAAGATAATTTCTAAAATAAATATAAAAAACATTAATTTCAAATTTTAACACCAACCAATGATAATGTTTACGACCATTTTTGTTTTTGATTAATCAAAAGTTGTTGCATTTTTTGTTAATTTATTTTCTTATTTGTTTTTTATAAACCATCCTGAAACTCTTTACATCTGTAGTTATGTATTATCTTTTTCCAGTGAAAAAAAAAGGTCAATAATTAAATGTCTGCAGCCATTTAATTTTTCTATTTGGTCCTCTTAAAGAAAGGGTTTCAGGAGCCCTTCAGCCTCACTTTCTCTTTATCCCATAAAATAATTATCTTTTTGACCACACCTATTCTAAAAACAAAAGCTTGGTCTGATTGATCACAGTCAAAGCAATTCACCTTGACCAATCAGCAGACACAATATTTGTCTGAATGCGAAAAGCCCTTATTCTTACTCTTTTTTGAATGGGAAGCGGTGCAGTCAACAAGGAAACTTCTTTGTCCTTAATTTGAATGCTACTAACTTTGAACCTTCTAAGGAAACTTCTTTGTCCCTAATTTGAATGCTACTAACTTTGAACATTCTAAGGAAACTTCTTTGTCCTTAGTTTGAATGCTACTAACTTTGAACATTCTAAGGAAACTTCTTTGTCCTTAATTTGAATGCTACTAACTTTGAACCTTCTAAGGAAACTTTTTTGTCCTTAATTTGAATGCTACTAACTTTGAACCTTCAAAGGAAACTTCTTTGTCCCTAATTTGAATGCTACTAACTTTGAACATTCTAAGGAAACTTCTTTGTCCCTAATTTGAATGCTACTAACTTTGAACATTCTAAGGAAACTTCTTTGTCCTTAATTTGAATGCTACTAACTTTGAACATTCTAAGGAAACTTCTTTGTCCTTAATTTGAATGCTACTAACTTTGAACCTTCTAAGGAAACTTTTTTGTCCTTAATTTGAATGCTACTAACTTTGAACATTCTAAGAACCGTCTATTTTTTTTTTTATCAATAAAAGAACTTTATAGTTGGAATTTTAAAACCGCAAACACAATCAGTTTTGGAAGAACTTTTATTTATTACTAGATTATCCGTGACCCGTTGGGTCAGTATGTTATATTAGCTATGGAATTAATGTATAAGCGTGACACTTGTGACGTAAAGAAAATAGTCTTTTGTGACATAACAGAAACATTTCTATGAAAGTATATTAAAATAAAAAAAGAATATAGATAGATTTCTTTGAGTCGTTCTGTTTATAATTGTTTATTTTTGAATAAAAGCTTACAGCCATTGAATTATAAGTGGTTTGCCATACTTATAGGTAAATGTGCACTAAACAGATACCATAATACTTAAAGTTAAATTCAAATTTTGATATATCTTTTAGTTTAAACGTAAAAAAACAAAAAAACAATTGGAATGCTAAAATCGTACACAGTAAAACAATATGTTTTATTGTCACGTTGATTATTTATTTGTAATGCAAATTAAAAAAAACACATTTTCGGGGTTATTTATTTATGTTGTTAGTATAAAAGAAAATGTATGAACGTTTAAGAAAGGTGTATTAAAAAATGGAGAATAAATTTAAAAAAATGAAGGCAGTGGGTAAATCGGTGTTGTAAAATGCTCTTATGGTTGTCAACGGGTTAAAGTAGATTTATTTGTAAGAAAATTGTGTTAAAATAACTTAAGCGTAGTATGGAAATGAACGATGTAAAAAAAAAAATGCAAAATAATTCAATATATTATCCTTATCTCACTCTTGTGCTTATTCGACAAGTGAGAATTAAAGCACTTCCTTATCAAATGATTTTACATGCCTTCAAAATACTTTTAGAAAAAAGCAGTTATACTTGATGCTATCTAAAGGTCTCTATCTGCCAGCCATAAAAGAAAAAAAAAATGGCTGACACTGATAGATGAAATCCAAAACGTCTTGTAAGCTGATTGGTCAGTGTGTGACCTGATCACCTAGCAGGGGCATTTCTCTGTATGAGAAAATAAGTAGTTATTTAGGACTGTTACAGTTTTCCTCTTCAATAAAAATCTTCTGCAAGAGCCAGATCTTCTAGAATGTCATCATTTTGGCGATCAAACGACGTACTGATTTGTTGTGTATGGGTTTTAACCACACACACACGCACACACACACACACAATTTAAAAAACATGTTAATCCAATTTACAAAATTATCACTATTTATGTTTACTATGCTATAATCACATTGATTAATGCATACCATTAACCCTTATCCTCGAGTGGCCTCCAGGCCTTGATAAGCAGTGATCACTGTGTGAAAAAAAAAAAAAAAAAAAAAAACTTCTGCCCGAGCCAGATCTTCTAGAATGACAAATGATTCTAGACTCACACACGTCATCATCATTTTGGCGATCGCAGTTGACATGATGGAATTAATGAAGAAAAGCAAAACGTTTTGTTCTTTAAAAACCTGCAGACGTCATATTTATAATTTTAGGGAATTTCACTCATTAACTTATTAATTTGTTTTAGACTAGATATACCAACTTCTGACGAGACCAGATCAACTTCCATAACGACAAATGGTTTTCGATCACACATGTCATCATTTTGCGACCGCAGTCAAGATGATGAAATTGTTTTTTAAAAATTGCAGATCTCTTATTGGAAATTTATAAGACCAGATCAACTTCCACAACAACAAATGGTTTTGGATCACACTAACAGACTAAAATCACACCAAATCAAACAAATACTTACTCCTGTTGAAACACATCCACTGCCAAACATCGATCTCCTCCTGAGAATGTGCAAAAGTGCACTCGCCCTGGAAGGTGCACTTGTTGTTCTTAAAAGACTTGCAGATTATGAATCTGTAATTTTTGGGTATTACATGAGGTAACTTATTAACTTGTTTGAATCCAGGGTTTGTCATGTATATCACACCAGAACTTATTTCGGAATGGCCACATTGCTTGTGTGTGACATTTCGCCCGTTTGAGGAACATTTTCTGCATAGGAGAATGAGTTTATACGGACATGGAGTTCGGACAGCATCTGATTGGGAATTTCTTTGCATCATAAAGAAATCCGAGTATCTGTCCAGTACTTCGACAAACTTCTCTTCCGTAATGCCTATACCGCGCAACAACATCCAGACTTCTCTCTCGACAATGCTATGCGCCATGGAACAGGTTTGCCTACACTTCTTGTCAGAACATACTTTGAAAAGGTACGTAGTGTTCAATAATTTATTAATGAGTTTTCTCTCGGGAGCGTAAAAGAGCATCTTGTTAGAATTCCAGTCATGAGCTTGCAACCCATCACAGACGTTTCGTTTCTTACTTTCATTTGAAATTAAGTTTGAAGACTTGAAGCAAGCACCACAAATATACGAAAAATCGGTTCCATACTTTCTGGTAAAATGGGAAATTCGGTATTCATCGGTTGATTGGGAATAGATAAATCCTGTGAGATCAAATATTTCATGCTTATCGGCGTTCCATAGCAACATCTCGATAGTATTGTGAGCAAACGAACAATTTTCACTGCCAAATTTGCAAAGACTCGGATCTCCAAAAAGAGACTTACAAAGAACGTAGGATCCTGCAAAGAACTGAATCTTTTTCCTTTCTCTCACTTGCAACCAATTATGCGTACCCTTTTCGGCAAAGGCGAGGATGTTTTTTAAGCAGTTTGCATGGGGTTTGGCTTTCTGGAAATTTCTAGGAAAACATTCAGAGCAAAACATTTGAACATCATGTGTCTCTTTAAGTGGGTTTTCATCTTTTGTGAATGGCCACGATTCAACGGAAACAGGTTTTAGGGATGGATCTGATGGTGCCTTTTTTGGTGGAGCGATTACTGTATCAGTGTAGGATTGTCCATTTTTTATGCTTGTGAGATCTGGATTATTCATGGTATAAAGTTGTGGTAAGGTGTCTATGGAATTAGCATTGAATTGTTCATGAAGTATTGGAAAATTAGTGAGGTTTTTTGTAGGTACTGGTCTGAGAGAAGGTTGGGTAATAGGCTTGCTCTTGATAATGTCAATTTTTGTATAACCATTCTGACCTGGGATCATGGCTGGAGTTGATTCTGTAGCACTTTTTGTCATGTTAGGTATTGTATCTGGTAGGCGTCTTTCGGAAGAGATCAAACTCTTTGTTGTTGAAAGACCAGGAATGTAAGTATTTGATTTAACCTCTGCTAACCTCTGACTTGTCACTGAAATTAGAACAAGAAAAAAATCATACATTAAAGAAATTAAATACTTGTATTTATTTTTATTTTCAGAATCAATCGGACAAACTATGCAGACACAACAGCCCTAGACTTAAGTTTCACCCTCCTTTAGGCTCTTTAATAAGACAGATCTGAACCCAGATTTGAAACATGAGTCATCTGGGTCTTGTGCATCAATAATGCGGTTAACACACTACTAAGTTGTTTTTTTGGGGTTAGGTGCACAAAGGGGTGAAGCTGACAGGTTTCAAACCCATTGACTTCCCTTGACAAAAAGTGCACCTGCATGCTAGCAAAGGTCACAAGGCAAGTCAAAGGGTTGAGGCTGACAAAAACGTGTGTGGTGTCATATTTCTGATGTTTTTATTAAATGTGAACTAGGAATAAAAAATGTATTTATGTGTAGGTGATAATAAGCTTTAAAGAAAAAAAATAAAATAAATAATTAACCTTTTAAAAAAAAAAAAATAAATAATTAACCTTTTTTCTGATTGGTCTAAAAACTTTTGGTTATTTGAAGCCACCATAAAAAAGAACTAAAAGAACTGCCATCTGTTAGCATGGAGAGAAAAGAAAGCAACTATTAATGATGAAGATATAGAACTTTAATAAGACATATTCGAACCCAGATTTAAAACACGGGTCATTAAAAAATTACATAACGTCTTCAATAACTTTGGCCTTTCTATAATTATCGAACCAAACAAAAAAACTTCAAATTTTCTAGATGTTACACTTAATCTTAACACAGAAACTCATAGCCCCTATCATAAACCCAATCTTACGCTTTTATATGTCCATAAATCTTCTAACCACCCCAACTCAATTATAAAATCTATAGTACCATCTGTCTCTAGAAGAATTTCAGCTCTTTCTGCTGATAAAAATCTTTTAATCAAAATGCTACTTTCTTCAATAATGCTTTATGGAACTCAGGATACAAGGCACGGAAAAGATTAAATACAACAATTATGCCCCCCCCCCTGCAGGCCGCCTTAAATCTGTAATCACACACAATATGACTCATAAGAAATCAGTTCAAATAACAAGATCTGCCGCTATCAATAACAATGAACCAGTCTACATTTATAATCCAAACCAAAATACTAATCGCAATGCCTCTAACCCACCTAGTCGCATCAGGAGAAAGAAAAATATTTGGTTTAATCCTCCATTTAGCCTAACTGTCAAAACTAATATACCTAAGGAATTCTTCAACATTGTACAAAACTCTTTCAAATACCCACACAGATATAGTGCTATTTTCAATAAAAATTCAATCCGGATTTCTTATTCAACAATGCCTAATTTAGCACAAAGAATCTTAACATCTAATAACAAAAAAATTAAATCAGCCCAAAAAATCCCTTTCCCAATTAAACCCAAAACTAACTGTAATTGTAATAACAAACATCTTTGCTCACTCAATAATGATTGTATCCATAAAGATGTTATATATTCTTGCACTATTACTGAGCTCCCACGCAATCCTCCCATAACAGACACTAATATTTCGTCTTCAAGTTATTCTTCTTCCCATCCTCCATCTGATATAGTTACTAATCCAATACACCATTCGAGCAGCCCTTCCATTTACAATCATACAACTAGTAATAATGATGATAATAATAATAATAATAATAATCATAATATCAATGAGAATAATATTTCTCCTAACAGCCATCCTAACACTAACAATACTCATTATCCCCTCCAAAATAGTTCTCATACAGAAATTGTCCCACCATTTGTTGAACACTATGAACAAAATTCAAACTATTTAACTAATACAAATCAGCAAATTAATATTAATACCAGACCTCGAGCTTTTAATAAAGTACATACATATATCGGCGCTACTTCAACATTAATTAAGAAAAGAATATCAAACCACATTTCTTCTTTTAACAACCATAATTCTAATAACCAAGAACTTCTCTAACCACTTTAATTAAAAAACTTAACTCTAACAATACTCCCTTCTCAATCAAATGGACTATTATAAAAAAAGTTAAGTCTTATATTCCAGGCTCTAAGTCATGTCGCCTCTGTACAACCGAAGCTATAACTATAATTACTTCCCCTCAAAGTAACAATATATTAAATTCTAAAAATGAACTGATCTCTTTCTGTAAACATAAGTCCAAATTTAATTATGGTAATTTTGAAATTACATAGTTATTACTTTTACCTTTTATATAGATATAAAATATTTTTTCTTGAACTTTTTCGTTTTTCGACATACTTCTTAATACTTTATAATTTAATAATCCTTTATTTTAATTCTTTATCTCTTCTTTGCATGGCCGGTTTTTTATCTGAATTTTCTGTTTTATTCTTTAAACTTTCCTATCTATCTAATACATCAATTTACCCACACTTTCATATCTTGTATGTATATTTACTTAAATTTTACTATATGAATTTACTTACTTTTTTTTCCTGAAATTGCAGATACCGGCCATCTTCTCCCCTTAAATAATTTTTATTTGTTATCTTTATTCTTTTCTTATTCTTATTTTATTTTATATTATATTTTATTTTTTATTATATTTTATTTTTTTATTTATTCTTTATTTTCTATTTATTTATTATATATTTATTTATTTATTTTATTTCCCTTTTTTATTTTTATTTTTTATTTTCCTTCTAGTGTCGTTTAACAACTCTTGCTGACATTTTTTTAAGTGATAACCTGTACATTTCAGTTGACCTATATTATTTTGCCCTATATATATTTTCGCGCCTTTAACATTTCCTGTCTGGGTCGTTTTGACTTTTGTTTCCCTTTATTTTATATTTAACTTTATCATTTTTTTTTCTCTCTCTCTCTCCTTTTTCTTCCTAGATCTTTTTTATTTATAGTTATGTCTCGGAAGTAGAGTGAAAAGCACATCTTATTTTTCTTTTATTAATATTATTATTATTATTTTTTCCTTGTACACATGTTTATGAATTATTCCATGGATTTCTGCCTTTGGATTATTATGGATCATCTTCTTCCACTTACGAGATTTCCTTGGATTTTACTTGTACAAATGGAAATTCTTTTAACTTTCTTGAAGTTTTACATTTGGATTTTACCGTAACTGGATTTTTTATCTTCCACCAGACTATCCATTCATGTGTAATCACCTTTTTCTTTACCATATTCCCTCTGCTTAACTTTTTTTGTTTTCAAGTAAGATCTTTGACTTACTTGTTGTTTCATCAAATACTTCTGCATGCAAAATCCGATCCCGCATTTTGCTAATTCCTACCATCTGATTAGAAGGAGGGTATTTCTTCGAAACTCCGCGGATTAAGGACTATCCATTTATCTAGTGTTTCCTTTTCAGATTAAATATGTTTTTAACTCATTTCAAAGTGTTTTTTAACATATTTTATTAACTGTTTGCTCATATATATATATATATATATATATATATATATATATATATATATATATATATATATATATATTTATTTACCAGTGGTGAAAAAAAAACCGGACTAAAGTGCTCAATGTGTAGTCAGAGCAGTATATAGGAAATTTATTACTGTGAGTCCAGAATGAGTTTACAAATTGTTTCAACTAGAGGAAAATCCTCAAAGAGAGGAAAAATCCAACTAGCATCATCAGAATTCATAGATGGACTAAGTTATAAAGTCAAATAAAAATGGAAAGATCGTAGATAAAGGGGAGTTAGAAAAGAAGGGGGAGTGGTGGGGAGAGGACGTTGTAGTTTAAAGTAGTAGGAGTGTATTAAAAAAAGAGAGGGGTTTATAATTAAATATTAATTATGTGTAAATTCTTATATACGTGTTTTTTAACGGTTTAAACTTAAAAGACGCTACTTTTGTTGATAACGGCATAAGTAACAGTTAATTTAAAGGATCACCATGGCAACAGGTTGGAGAGTTAATGTTAGTGAAGGAACGGGTTGAAAATGGGGTTTAAAGTAATTTAGCCGGGCGGGGAGAGATTGAAAGATATTTATTGTTTATAAAATGGAAAGAAAAAGAAAAGGAAAATTAAGTTAATGAATTATACTTTACAGGTTTATTTTAATAGTGTAATGATATATATAATTAAATATAATAAATAAATTAGCCGGGCAGGTAGAAATAATACGTTACAGGTTTATTTTAATAAAATAAAATAAAATAGGTGAAGGAACGGGTTGAAAATGGGGTTTAAGGTAATTTAGCCGGGCGGGGGGAGATTGAAAGATATTTATTGTTTATAAAATGGAAAGAAAAAGAAAAGGAAAAATAAGTTAATGAATTATACTTTACAGGTTTATTTTGATAGTGTAATGATATATATAATTAAATGTAATATATATATAAATAAATTAGCCGGGCAGGTAGAAATTATACGTTACAGGTTTATTTTAATGAAATAAAATAAAATAGGTGAAAGCTTAAGTAAGTAACTTAAATAATAGAAAAAAACATTTTTAATAAGTAACACACAAATATAAGCACACGCATAAATATGTACAGCAAATGCACATACGTAAATGGGGGAAAAGCACTTGCGTGATCACACATACATATATATATATATATATATATATATATATATACATATATACATATACATATACATATATACACAAACATACATATACAAACACATATATATATATGTACACATACATAGATACGTAAAAATACACGCATATATACATATATAAACATATATGCAAATACACATACATCCAGATGCAAACACTTACACATACATATATATATACATATACATATACATACATATATATACATATAAATATAAATTAGCTGGGAGGGGGGGGGAATTGAAAAATATTTTATAAATAATTTTTAAATTTTCAGGCGTTGTAATTGAAGGAAAGAGAGAAAGAGAAAAATATAAATTAATGAATTATAAGTTACAAGTTTATTTTACTAATATAGAAATAGGTAAGAATATCAGTAAGTTAATCAAATAATAAAATTCATAAAATTATTAGGGAGATATTTATAATAAGTGAATAAAACACATACACACAGAAAAACACACACACAAATATACATGTAGAAGATACGTAACCAAATACAAATATATATAAACACATACATATGCACACATGTAGAAGATACGCACAAACACAAATACATATATATACATACATATACACACACACATATAAATATACACACATATAAATACATACATACACACACATATACATACATATACAAACACACACACATACACACGCACACACACATATATATATATATATGTGCACATATATATACATATATATATATATATATATAAATTAGCTGGGCAGGGAGAGATTGAAAAAATTAATTTTTTGTTTTTAATTTATTATTTATAGTTTTTTGAATTGTCGGGCGTTAAGTTGAAAGAAAGAAATGAGAAATAGAAGGGTAAATAAGTGAATTATACGTTATAGGTTTATTTAATAAAGTAAAAAACCTAAGGATATCAGTAAGTTAATTAAATAATAAAAATTAATATAATTATTAATAAAATGTAGATAGTAAGTAGATAACAAAAACACACAAATGCATACACATGTGTACACATGTAAAAAAATACACACATCAATGGGGGAGGAGCATGTGCTTGAGTATATGTACAAACACAAATACGAAAAATATGTAAATAAGCTTCGTGTTAAAAAATATGATAATTATTATTGAAAGAATTAGTAAGAGGTAAATATAAGAGAAAAGCGTATTATATATGTTATATGTAGATGGTAAATTAAATAATTAATTAAAATAGAAGGTAAGTAAATGATTAGTTGTTAACAAGTAGATAATAGACCGAGAGGCAAGTCGAAGGATACCAATTGTAATAAGTACGTAATTGAAATAATAGAAATCGAGACCTAATTATGGAAATAGCCAATAAGAGACTATGGGGCGAGAACCTTTAAATAATGACATAAGGAGTGATTAAGGCAAAGGGGGGGGTACAAAAATGAGTTTGGTAAAGAGAGATGTAGCTAAAAAATGGTGGGATAAATAGGTGGGGGTTCTGTGGAGGGGTTCTTTTAAAATGAATGGGGGACTATATAGTTTAGGTTGTAAATAGGGTGTGTGTAATTCGTTAGTGTTAGATTTTAGGGGTGGGTTATAGTTATTATTAGAAGGGTGAGAAGTTGCTTAAGAGGTGGGATTTATAATGTTTACAATTAAGTGAGGTTTCAGTTTTTTTATTTAGAAGTTTATCTCTATCTCTAAAATTAGTAATCAGTAATTTTTCAGTTAAGCATAAATAACATGGGGAGTTTAGTGATTTACAGGTACTAGCTCTATTAAGAATTTCCCAGCTAATTTATATATATATATATGTATATATATGTGCACATATATATATATATATATGTGTGTGTGCGTGTGTATGTGTGTGTGTTTGTATATGTATGTATATGTGTGTGTATGTATGTATTTATATGTGTGTATATTTATATGTGTGTGTGTATATGTATGTATATATATGTATTTGTGTTTGTGCGTATCTTCTACATGTGTGCATATGTATGTGTTTATATATATTTGTATTTGGTTACGTATCTTCTACATGTATATTTGTGTGTGTGTTTTTCTGTGTGTATGTGTTTTATTCACTTATTATAAATATCTCCCTAATAATTTTATGAATTTTATTATTTGATTAACTTACTGATATTCTTACCTATTTCTATATTAGTAAAATAAACTTGTAACTTATAATTCATTAATTTATATTTTTCTCTTTCTCTCTTTCCTTCAATTACAACGCCTGAAAATTTAAAAATTATTTATAAAATATTTTTCAATTCCCCCCCCCTCCCAGCTAATTTATATTTATATGTATATATATGTATGTATATGTATATGTATATATATATGTATGTGTAAGTGTTTGCATCTGGATGTATGTGTATTTGCATATATGTTTATATATGTATATATGCGTGTATTTTTACGTATCTATGTATGTGTACATATATATATATGTGTTTGTATATGTATGTTTGTGTATATATGTATATGTATATATGTATATATATATATATATATATATATGTATGTGTGATCACGCAAGTGCTTTTCCCCCATTTACGTATGTGCATTTGCTGTACATATTTATGCGTGTGCTTATATTTGTGTGTTACTTATTAAAAATGTTTTTTTCTATTATTTAAGTTACTTACTTAAGCTTTCACCTATTTTATTTTATTTCATTAAAATAAACCTGTAACGTATAATTTCTACCTGCCCGGCTAATTTATTTATATATATATTACATTTAATTATATATATCATTACACTATCAAAATAAACCTGTAAAGTATAATTCATTAACTTATTTTTCCTTTTCTTTTTCTTTCCATTTTATAAACAATAAATATCTTTCAATCTCTCCCCGCCCGGCTAAATTACCTTAAACCCCATTTTCAACCCGTTCCTTCACCTATTTTATTTTATTTTATTAAAATAAACCTGTAACGTATTATTTCTACCTGCCCGGCTAATTTATTTATTATATTTAATTATATATATCATTACACTATTAAAATAAACCTGTAAAGTATAATTCATTAACTTAATTTTCCTTTTCTTTTTCTTTCCATTTTATAAACAATAAATATCTTTCAATCTCTCCCCGCCCGGCTAAATTACTTTAAACCCCATTTTCAACCCGTTCCTTCACTAACATTAACTCTCCAACCTGTTGCCATGGTGATCCTTTAAATTAACTGTTACTTATGCCGTTATCAACAAAAGTAGCGTCTTTTAAGTTTAAACCGTTAAAAAACACGTATATAAGAATTTACACATAATTAATATTTAATTATAAACCCCTCTCTTTTTTTAATACACTCCTACTACTTTAAACTACAACGTCCTCTCCCCACCACTCCCCCTTCTTTTCTAACTCCCCTTTATCTACGATCTTTCCATTTTTATTTGACTTTATAACTTAGTCCATCTATGAATTCTGATGATGCTAGTTGGATTTTTCCTCTCTTTGAGGATTTTCCTCTAGTTGAAACAATTTGTAAACTCATTCTGGACTCACAGTAATAAATTTCCTATATATATATATATATATATATATATATATATATATATATATATATTAGTGATGGGACGATTCCAATACAATTACTGATTATATTCTAAATTTCCAATTCTGATATAATTACCAATTCCAATTTTTAAATTTCTAAACACAGAGTTGTTTTCGCTGGAGGGTGCTCGAATTACCACAAAAAAACAAAAACAAGAAAAAAACATAAAATGTGCATATATTTTTGCAAATATAAAAATACACTTATGGGCGTGACTTATAGATTTTAGTTTTACTGGTGGGAGGCAGGGTGATCTATAAAATTTAGTTTTACTGGAATTTTAAAAAATCAATAAATATTTAACATTTCATCATCAACATGAGCTGAAAAAAAATGAAATTTTAGACAAAAACAAAGAAATAAAAACGATAAAAAAGAATCGTTTTAGGTATCGGAAAATAGGCACAAATTTTTCCGATTCTGATACCTCAAACAGTTCTGATTTTTTTCAATTCCCAATTAACTGTCTCAAGACTATATTCCAAAATTTATCATGTTGACCATCTTACAATTTATTCTTTTAAGTACATTGACATTTACAATTCTTGACAGCACGAGTTTCATAGCACAAAATCATTCATTTAATAATTATATCAGTCAATGAATCTATTCTGCCCTTAACTCATAAGAAGAAATAGCAACTATCAATCCATTAAATGAAAATAAAATGCATTTGGTTATGATTACAAAATCTAAAAATTGGGAGAGAAGTTTCAAATACCTTTTAGTTTTTCTTTTATTATGCCATTTTGAATTTTCAAATATATATATATATATATATATATATATATATATATATATATATATATATATATATATATACAGCCTTTGAGACTTTACACGACTGGTAGCCACAGTCGATTGAAAATTTCTTAGGGCGACTAAAGTCGTAAATCACTCGTCCGCCGCCAGTCGATAAAATTTCTTTAAATAAAGAAATGGAAAAAATCATTTATTTTATGACCCTCAAATATGTGGTGACTTAAAATGACCTATGTCTCATCATTTGTGAATTCTTTCATCTCTAGCTGTGAGAATGTTGGAATAAAAAATGGAATGAAAAAAGAGTAGTCATGCTAAAGGTCAACAAGAGGTCAAATTTACACATTCAGCATGTAGTCAAAATGTCGCCTTCATTTAGCTCTCTGATTTTGAAATTCATTTGGAAAAAAAATTCTTCAACGCTACAACTACATACACTTCATGCTTACAAAAGTAAAGATGAACATTTGAACGAGGGAAAAAACGCATCGTTCCGCCAAGCATCTGAAGAAATGATTCTTATTTCTATGGAACAATAATATGAATGATGCTATATAAAGACACTGGTGTTGTATTTTAACGTTTTGTTGAATATTTACTGAAATGTTTGTAGCAATAAAATAGTTGATTTACAAGAGTTAAACAAATATTTTCTTGTTAGATTATACACACGGTAATTTCTTGAATTGTTGTAAAATTATTTACTATTATTGACTGAAACAAAGACACAAAGTCGGACGAGTAAAAATATTTTGGGGCGAGTAAATTTTCCCTCACACTTTTTTTTTTTCAAATCTCAAAGGCTGTATATATATATATATATATATATATATATATATATATATATATATATTTTTTTTTTTTTTTTCAGAATGTGTGAGAGAATATATAATTATTTCCACTGCCAGAAAACATCGCAGCTCACAAGAGGCATGAAAGCCAACAAACTGGAAGTCCAAGACTCAAGTTTTGCTCTCATTTGGGCTCATTAGTTAGACACATCTGAACTCAAGATTCGAAACCCCAGCCTCTTGCATGCTAGACAAGCACTCCATCAATTGAGCAAATGCGCCGCACACAAGAAAGTATTATTAACTATCATAGATCAAGCAAACCGCAAGGAAATCCGACACCTGCCTTCGTCTCGAACAAGGGATGTGATGTCTCACTAGTAGGAATTTAGTAAGAATGCATTACTTAAAATACTTGTAGAACAGGCAGAGGGATGCTACATTGCGTCGATGGGACAGAGGCTGAAGCTTGGATGACAGTTCAGGACCTATCAGGTTGGCAACTCTCTTTTGAACCCTGTCCAGGAGTGAGAGATAAGTAGCAGATGCATCGGCCCAAATATGACAACAATACTCCATACATGGGCGAATGGTGGCCTTATAGAGGTATAGGATACTTTCAGGCATCAGTAGCACGGTAGAGAGAACCCACCTTCTTCGCAGCGGTCCTGGCAATGCTCTCAATGTAATTGTTCCAACTCATGTTTCCTGTGAACGTTAGGTCGAGGAGTTTAAAAGATGTGCTTTCAGATAAAGAGTCTTTGGCCATTACTATTGGTGGTATTGCTGGCTCTTCTTTAATGATCCCAATTATTACATAGTGGCCTATATATATTTTTCCCAATATTACCTACATAAATACTACCCTTCGATTTACTTGTATATGTTGTATGTTGTACCCTACTGTCCAAGTTAAGGTTATTTGTTGGTGACATAACTCTCTATAATAGACATGAAGAAAAAAACAGTGGCAGAAACTTTCTATCAACATCTGAACGGGGCAATGCCAGTGATGAGGTGCAGGTCGTTCAGGTTGGTAGGCTTCAGTGAATCGATGAGTAAGCGGCATGTTTTGTTTTTTTTTGTTTTATTTTTTGTTTTTTTTGTTTATTTTTTTGTTTTGTTTTATTTTTATTTTTTTTGTTTTTTTTTTGTTTTATTTTTATTTTATTTATTTATTTATTTTTTTGTTTTTTACTCACCTTCACACGAAACGAGGCATATTGCCGCCACTTGGACATAAGGGGCTACTAATTGGGACCATTCCTAAGAAGGATTAAGATGTTGGTTTACGTTGCAATTTGAACTTCTGCATATCAGTACAGTAAAGGAAGCAGGTAACAGGAAGGGAATTCCAAAGTCTAGCCTTTCTAGGGAAGAAGCTATTAGAATTCTATATTATTTCTGACATTTAGGGGGCCTCAACAGTGAAGGGGTGTGATTTTGTTGCTAAGCGGGTTTGTCGAAGATATATACGTCGAGGGGGCACAAGTGCAATGAGTTCATCAGAGCACATTCCATTAAAATACTTGTAAAATAAGCACAGGGATGCAACACTGCGGCGATGAGACAGGGGTTGGAGCTTAGTTGACAAAGTGGGATATATATTAGATTGGAGACCCTTTTTTGGACCCTATCCAAGAAGGAGGGGCACTAGTGGTAGATGCACCAGCCCAGATGTGGCAACAATACTCCATGGTGGCCTTGTAGAGGTACAGTAAACTCTCAGGTGTGAGTAATTTTCTAACATGACAGAGAGAGCCCACCTTCTTTGCAGCAGCCTTTGTAATGTCCTCAATGTATTTGTTTCAGTTCATATTTCTTGTGAATGTTGTTGAATGCTGGGTTTAATTTTTTCATATGCGTTGATCACTCCTTAACAGGACAAGTAGATGCTGTGGAGACCTCTACTCAAGCCTTCACAACAGAATACACATACATACACAGTGGAATAGCACAGAGTTAAGGCAGTGCATCTCAATATGTGTGCTGTGGTTTCTTACGTGGAGTTGATCAGTTTCCGTAGGATGTCATTGAAGAGAGGGTGCTTAGCTCCTATTTATAACAATAGATAAAGGGACTTACCCCTCCTCTACACCTTAAAATTAAAATGTTACTTGAGGGTTAATCAATGTTATTTGTCTATTACGTAAATCTACGATATGTTCCAGATTAATGCATATACTTTTTTTTTCCTTTTACCCTTTTTATCTTTTAGGAAATACTGGCTAGGGCACCCGGTGGAGCCCAGGTGTGGAAAGGTTTTATAGTAAGGGTATTGAGCAACCGAGCCCTAAAAGTAATATTTCATTCAAGTGAGCATAAAGAAGAAGAACCCTTCCCCCGCAAATGTAAATAGCAGCGAGTACCAATGTGAGAACAAAAAAAAAAAAAAAACAGAAAAAAAAATAGTTGCAGTAGCCAGGCTCGAACCTGTATCGCTAAGAGGAAAAGGAGGTGAAAAAAAACAGGAAACACTGTAGTCGGCGTGTCCACTGTGACTTACAACATTGAGGGCATTCAAAATAAGCTTAGTCATTGCAAGGCATATGATGACTTAACAAAAATGTTGACGCAAAAACTGACCCCTCCTTGTAAAAAACGACCCAGTTGACAATCAAAGAATTAATGTTTTTGTCCAATTTTTGGATATTTGTCGGCCGAGAGACCGATCTTTTTAACGATACCAAATTTTGTTTGTGTTGATCACGTCTGTAGAAAGTTTAAGCGAGGCATAAACGCATACATTCAAACACACACACACACACTAACAGACAGGTGAGATTTATATTCTAGAAAACTATGCCGTGATTGGCTGAGCCTATAACACAATAAATTAAAGAAAAAGGTTGTTGAAATAGTGTCATTAGTCAGCTACCATCGAGATGGAAATTAAGTTAATGATGACCAAATGGAACTTTATAGATGGTTGGTTGTTTTTGTAATTTATCAGAAACGATTTTTTCAGGGACATTGTCAAGCCTAAATATCAGCTTTTTTTTTGTCATTAATGTTAAATGTTTTGTGGGGGTTTAAGGCTCCCAAAATATGTAGTAAAGCGGAATTATCTCCCTCAGACCAGTGACGAATTATTTGGATAATTCCCAGATTCTCGTATAAAAATAAAATGAATGGATCTCTTAGTAAAATGGGTTGTCTCCCTCAGAGCAATGACGCATTATCCAAAAGTGACAAGTAATCAGAACTATTTTCAAGGGAAGTAACTAATCATGTAAGAGTTGTCTCCCTTATATTTAACAATGCCGAACAACTTAATAGCGAATTAGTTTTTTTTCATTAATGCAACAAAAAAAAAAAGAAAAAATTAAATAATTTACTATTCTACGTGTCCACATAATTTTTGTAAAAATTCATAATCTCTTACGTTGAGTTTTGTGACGTAAACCTATTAGATATATTTAATTATCGTTTCTACAACTGCCACACCACACATGTTTGTGTTTAACGCACGAAAAAATAAGCGGCTACTATTTGCGACCATACCTAGGAAAGGTTAAGAAGATTTTGGTTTATGTTACAGGTAAACTTCTGCATATCACTACAGCGAGGGAAGCAGGAAGAGAGATCCAAAATCTGTGTGAGGGAAGAAACTTTCTGGCATTTAGAGACCTCAACAGCGAAAAGGGGAAGATTTTGTTGCTAAGCGAGTTTGTTGGGAGATATGTACATTAACGGGGCACAAGTGCAACGAGTTCATCAGACCACATTTATATCATAAAACTATTCCATATTTATATCAGATCTGTTCCATATATTTCAGATATCTGCTTGGCTTCTAAATGTAGATTCATTGACCCTACCCTCCCCCAAAAATTGAATACCTAAGCAATCTCAGCATAGGAAAAGTGAAAGAGTTGGAGAGATTGACGATCAGCGGACGAAGAGAATGAGAAAAGATGCTTTACAAGCCTCACAAGATCAAGCGTAAGCTGGAGAAGGCAAAGATTAGATGCTTAATGAACTGAAGCTGCAAGACAGTCTGATTGGTTGGTTTTGTTTTACAGCATATCAACCCTTTTCATGTTATTTAATGCCGGATCCAAAGATTTTGAAGAAAAATTTTTTAATAGAATATATTTGTTGTTTTCAAGTCGGTTTCTATTTAACCCATAGTTGGGACCCTAACAGGTACTACCACTCCGGGTCAGAGTGGACCTGGGAGCAATGGCAATTAAAGGGTGGCTCCACACTCCCCAAAGCCTGCAAGCTGGGGCCTCACCACTGGATATAGTTTATGGTCATATCCAGGACCGGGAAGTAGGGGAAGAAAAAAAAAGGGCGGGTGGGAAGGGGGCTTTATAGAAGAGCAACTCGACCAATCGGTTGAAGAGGCCATGGCGGTTGCATGAATAGCCAGATAAATTGTGTCTATGAAGAATTATGAACAAGAGTAAAAAGTTATAAAACTCTCAAAAGCTGGTGTTTATATCTGTTAAGAGATAATAAATAATTATTTTTAAATATTTGAAAACATAAAAATAATTTTTTAAATCTTTATCGTAAAATATAAGGGGGTTGGGTGTGGGTGATTACCTTTTATTTATAAAAATAACAATAGAGAAGGGACCTAGACCTCCTTCACCAAAAAAATAAAAAACTTAGAAGAAAAAAAAAAAAATCAATTTTATTTGCATTAAAAACACGAAATAAATTTTAAAATATTTGTGTTAAAACATTATGGTTACTTAATCCGTATTTAAAACTAAAGGGAAACCTAACCACTTCAAAACTTAGAGAAATTAAGAACACTTATGTAAATTAGATAGTAAACTGTAATCATCCCAGTAGTATGTACACACCATAAATACATATGTAAATTAGATAGAAATTGGAATCATCCCAGTGTAAGACAGCATGTATGGGTGCGTGTGAGAAAATCAGCAGCAGATGAAGAATAGCTGGCTAGTGAAGGTATTAGCAGCAGCAGCAGCCGTTAAAGCATGTATGCAAATCATAAGAAAAAGAGAAAAATACACCATGTCAAGGAGAAATGAGTTGTATGGTGGGGAAGATGGACGTGTAAATACGATGGCGAAAAAGCTCAGACTAACGGCCAGTGCAAGGTGGCAAGGAAAAAAACTTTAAAAGCATGTGTGTCCGAAAAGACTTGGAAATACAATGAAATGCGTTGTTTGGGGTGCATAGTCGGATTTTGATTTCTTTCCTATCTATTTTTGTTTATTTGTTTCTGCGATTTCCACATCAGTAGTGTGTACACACCGTAAGCACATATGTAAATTAGATAGCAAAATATGAATTTTCAAATAAAATGAAAATGAAAAAGAAAAAAAACTAAAATTCACATACCAATATTATTTTTCCGCAGTTCTTCGATGAACATATCCAACCTGAACATTGTCTTCTGCTCGTGTGTCCACATTATTGACTCACCTTCCCCGTGAGCAAACGTACATGGATTCATCTTACACGGAGTGGAACATTGGAAGTCCAAACAAATTTTATAGACACCATCAAAGGCCGGACGATTGCGGACCAATAGCCAGTTGTTTTGGGATTTCCTTTTAATAGCGAGCTGATTCCTTCCGCACTGCGGACAAACGTCTTTTAGGCGGAAAGCATTTGGACCTTCTTTTTCTTTAACGAGACACCGGGAACACACAAGACGGAAGTCATAGTTTGCTTCAAGAGGAAAGTTGATGCACATCAACTGTTTAGCAATCTCAAGGTCATCAGTTTTTGTTGGCAATTTCTTTTCAACTGTATAAAATTAAAAACGAATTTTGAATGTACAACGTAATGAAGAAAGGTGTTTAGAAATATGATAAAGTTGTTGAGGGGGGGATGCTATTTGTATATACAGACATTGATGGATGTAGTTGAAGTCAAAATAAAAAGAAAATGGTGCTTATGCAGTATAAGTGTGTTATATCGCATATCCATATTTACATGAATAAACCAGAAACCAGCAGGAGCAACGACCGCGACAATAATGGCGATGCTAAGACAAAGCCGTTCGTTGTGCAAATGAACTCACTAAATACACACGACAACTTCAAAGCCCATTTTTTCATGTACACACATCAAATGAATAACTTTTTTTTTGTTGGCAATTTCTTTTCAACTGTATAAAATTAAAAACGAATTTTGAATGTACAACGTAATGAAGAAAGGCGTTTAGAAATATGATAAAGTTGTTGAGGGGGGATGCTATTTGTTTATACAAACATTGATGGATGTAGTTGAGGCCAACTGTTTAGCAATCTCAAGGTCACCAGTTGGCAATTTCTTTTCAACTGTATAAAATTAAAAACGAATTTTGAATGTATATGGCAGGCATTTTTGATATAAAATAAAAATTACTTTGGAACAAAAATCTATGAGGTAAAGAAGAAAGGTGTTTAGAAAATTCTTCACTATCAGAACAAATGTCTTCGATTCTTCCAGTTCCACTTATTTTACTGAGTTTTCGAACCCGGCATCTTTGATGAGATGCCAGATTTGAGAACCATCGAAGATGTCAGCTTTCAACTCCTCTATGGACAATCCTGGAAAAGTCTAGTAAGTGAATCAGTCACCATCCTTGTCCAGAGACTTGGTGAACTGTTTGATCAAGCCGAGCTTGATGTGCAGCAATGGATGCAAGGCACAAATTCCTCCCGCACAGACCAAGATTTCAAGGTTTCATGACTTTAAACATCCCTTTTCGACATAATCACCCAAGACTATCAGACCTGATTACTTCTTGTCCCCTCTCGCCAATCTTTCACGATAAACACCCGTCTAGCTGAAACCACTGTCAATAATTTTCCCCACTCTTTATCTCTGCCTAAATCAAAACGTAGATTCCATGAACAAAGCTTCTTTCTTAAAACTGCACGCCTGTGGAACTCTCTGCCGCTTGCCTGTTTCTCACCTGACTACAACTTGGACGTCTTCAAGTTCAACACAAACAAATTCCTGATGAACCGCCCCCTTAAGTAATGACACTTTATCAAATCTCCAATACTAACAAATACTGCAACACTATCCCATTGATTACTGTACACACAATAACTCCTATCCCCTAAGTGGCTACTGGGCCTTGATAAGTTGTGACCTCCATTTAAAAAAAAAAAAATTAATCATTTCCAATCAAACTCTTCCAAAATGGCATTTTACCCCCCACCAATTTCTTTGAAAATTTTCCACACATGGGCCCATGCAAACAAAAACGTAAAAAAACGATATGTGGTCATAAGTAAATAAGTAATGTTGTTAGGGAAGAGACAAGAGACATTGACAGACATAGCTGGCAATTTCTTTTCAACCGTATAAAATTAAAAACAAATTTTGAATGTACAACGTAATGATGAAAGGTGTTTAGAAATATGATAATGTTGTTGAGGAGGGGGGGTGCTGTTTATTGTTTTTATTTCTTTGTTTTTGGTATTAATAAAAATGATGAAGAATTATTGCTTTTAAACTACTTAGAAAAACTCAAATTTATAGGTTTCAACTCAAGAATACCTGCAGATTTCTTTGTTTCTGATTTCTGTTTTGATGATGTCGAAGTCCGGTTGGAAACACTTGTAACAGAGGAATCCCTGACAGTTTCTGTAAAAAAAAAAAAAAAAAAAAAAAAAAAAATGGAAATTAAATTAAAGTAAAAGTTTATTTATATAAGTGTAGGGACAATTAATCAGAATCGAGAATTGGAAAATCAAACTTTCTGGAGTATCTGTATTGGAAAAATTTGTGCCTATTTTCCAATACCTACCTAAAACAATTCTATGTTCAATACAAATCACCAATCCTCATCTCAAAAATTCAGAAATGTCATAAAACAATTCTGTTTATTGTTTTTATTTCTTTGTTTTTGGTATTAATAATAATTATTGCTTTTAAACTACTAGAAAAACTAAAATTTATAGATTATAACTCAAGAATACCTGCAGATTTCTTTGTTTCTGATTTCTGTTTTGATGATGTTGAAGCGTGACTGGAAACACTTGTCACAGAGGAATCTCTGGCAGTTTCTGTAAATAAAAAAGAAATAAAATTTCTTGGAATTTAAATCAGCCACACAATTAGATTTTTTTTCTTTCAAATAAACTTTCAGAAATTTTGCGAGGAGGATAAATAATTTTAAACGTCTTCAAACAAATTATTTGATCAGATTAAAAATAAATCTAATGTATATCATTTTAAGAATTAAAAAAAAAGAAAAAATGGACAAAATCAGAAGAGATGATGAAACTAATGAATTCATATGGACACTATTGGAGTCTATCTGATGTAATATTTAGAATTGGATCTGAGGAGTCATGTAATAATTCTGTAATAATTTAATAATTTTAAAGTTAAGTGATTATTAATTAATTATTTTTATAGGAAATGTGTGTGTGTGTGTGTGTGAGTTTCTTCCTCATACGTTCTGAAACGGTCGAGCTTATCTTTTGCAAATTTCACACAAAGGTAATTTATATGTCTGACAGTGTTCTTAGATACGTATCAAAAATCGAAAAGATCCAATACTAAAAAATATAGATAAAAACAAATTTTTTTACAGGGTAATATTTTATGTTACGCCAGCCAGGGGAGACAATTGTCAGCACATCAAGGGAGATTTAATTCTCAGAAAATCATTTCTTCTTACAAAAAAAAAACAAAAAACTATTGTCATGTGAAGATATAGCTCAGTGAGAGAGTATTCGACTACAGATCGAATGATCCCATGTTCAAGCCTATGTGTACCTCACCATTTTATTTTATTTATGAGTTCAATTTAGGATAAAAGAAGAGGTACCATTTAAAATTGCCGCAAATCATTTCTTCGTTTGCATATTCTAAAACTAAATATTAATCAGAAGTGACTTTTCCAGGGCATTCATCGTCAAGCCCAAATATCAGCTGAAGTTATATTGTAAACAGACGGAATTGATAAACGACATTATCATTATTATTTAAAAAAATTTTTTTTGCGAATCAGTCCACTGGCAAATTATTCCACGTAATATATAATATTCAATAGAGGATTGATTCTATAATAATTCATATCCAATCTGCATGAATCAAAATATCATGTTTAAGTGTATTGTACGACCGGGCAACACTAGGCGGGCAGCTAGTATATAGTATTTATCCGCTATTCTCTGAATGTCATGTATAACAATACCTTTTTCTTGTTTTTTCTTTGATGATGTTGAGGTCTGGCTGGAAACACTTGCGACAGAGGAATCTCTGGCAGTTTCTGAAAAAAAAAAAAATATAATTTATTGGAAATTAAATCAGCCACACAATAAGATTTTCTTTTTTTACAAATAAACTTTCAGAAATTTTGTGATGAGGATAGATAATTTTTATTATTTGGTTTCCAAGTTCGATGGACAGATTCCACAGTTGAACGGGATACATCAATATACATAGAAGGTCAGAGATTACATCAGCCGAAACGTAATGATAATAACATCCAAGGTGAAAACAATAGTTATAGAATGACAGAGTTTTCATATTCAGAGCAATATCGGCTAACCTTGCTGATAGTCGATTTTACTATTATTAAAACGTAGAATGTTGGGTAATGAACATTATTATTATTATTTTTTATTTTTTTTTTTTTACACGGTGGTCA
>NC_136522.1:15311860-15351860 GCF_053919585.1 Euprymna scolopes | reverse complement strand
GTGCCAAGTGTCGTAGCTCTACTTCTATGAGAAGTGGGTCAGGGGCATTACTTATTTCACGCCCCTATACAATACAATATATGCCATCAACGCCAGAGCAGTAGCTATCATTCGATATACTGCTGGCATAATTAACTGGAAGATGGATGAATTCAAATGTTTGGACACAAAAACACGTAAAATGCTTACAATATATTTGTAAATTTTGTATGTATTATTTGTTTTATATACGTAATAATTAAAAAAGAAAATTTTGTTTATTTTTTGTGTGTATTTCTTTTAATGTTTTTATTTATTTTGTGAAAAACAAGGCAATGTCCTAGATAGAGCATCAGCAATAATGCTATCTCTACCTTTTATGTGTTTGATGATAATGTTATATTATTGTAAGAGTAGAGTCCACCTTTCGTTTAATTTTAATTTTAATAAAGTAGTTAGTATTGAAGTGTTTTGGTTTTCTAACAGTTTTTTTTTCTTTTTTCTAGTGAGTACACATATTGGGTATGAGTTTTCATCTTCTTCCTCATTTTCCTCCGTTAATTCTGTTATCTGTAGTTATTATATTTGGTATTACTTTATCACCTGCTAAATCGTTTCCTAAGAGTAAAGAAACACCTTTCACTGACAGAGTAGGACAAACCCCAACTCTGACTAAAACATCTATGAAGTTTGATTTAATCTAGATTTTATGAAGTGGCACTTTATGACACTCAAATCTATTCCCTGTAGCAAGACAAAATCTCCCATGAAGGTCGAGTTATATAGTGATAATACCCCTTCTAGCAATAATGTTTGAGACACCTCTGTGTCTCGTAAGATTTTTACAGGTGTAATCTTATTAGGGTCTCTTATATATATATACACATACATTTCTGTTGTTGTTGTTGTTGTTGTTATTATTATTATTAAAAAATTTGTGTATTCGTTTTTGTTAAAGTTTGCTAATTAATGTGTTTCATTTTCATAAACTGTTTCAAGAAAGCTTTTTTTTTTTTAGTAAATAGGAGTTATTTCCCTTAGATAATCCTCCACTAACACAGAAGCGCCCATTTATATGCTATTCTCTGGGTGTTGTCTATAACAATACCTGCAGATTTCTTTTCTTCTTTTTTCTTCTGTGATGATGCTACGATCTGCCTGGAAACACTTGCGACAGATGAATCTCTGGCAGTTTCTGAAAATAAAAATAGTTAATGGCAAGATTTTTTTTTTTTTTCAATTTTCACCCCAAACAAGTCACAGTGCCATTTTGAAGTAGGGGGCTACTATCGAGGACATAAGTTGCAGGGGTATTGTGAAGGGAAATGATCCTCGTCACAGCCTCTTTCATCTCAATTGTCTCATAACAACAGCCTCTAAGTTTTTCCTTGAGCTTATGAAATAATCAAAAATCATAGGGAGCAAGGTCTGGCTGGACTATGTGGAGGATGAGAAACTGTCCCCAAGAGTCTACAACAATTTTAAATGCCTATACAAAAAAGTCTGGAAACTTATTGAAGACACCTTGCATATATATATATATATATATATATATATATATATATATTTATATATATATATATTTATATATATATATATTTATATATATATATATTTATATATATATATATTTATATATATATATATATTTATATATATATTTATATATTTATATATATATATTTATATATATATATATATATATATTTATATATATATATATATATATTTATATATATATATATATATATATTAATATATATATATATATATATATATATATATATATATATTTATATATTTACATACGGGCCGGGGCAATATTTAAATATAACAATAAAATGCAAACACAGGGGTATGGATGGGCATTTATGGATAGCAAACGCTTATCATAGGCAGATAAATCTTCTGTATTAGGGGTATGTTCATTAGGGTAGGTCGATTTTTCACGTTTTTTAAAAAATCAATTCGACTAGCCCCAGGAAAGTTGTGTAGTAGTATATCTAATACTGTTAAGAGAAACATTTTCACACCCTTCATATATATCAATTAAGCAGACACCCCTTCCCACACCCAATCCTTAGCAGACGGAGTCAAAATGAGGCTGGCCGAGCGACCTAGATTTCTACACCCACGCAATGACCTTCAACTGTCGCCAACAAGAAAAACGCGGGAGAATCAAAGCAGTTCGACGAAGGCGGTGGACACGGAAACATGTGTGGGGGCATTCTGCTCGAAAAAT
This sequence comes from Euprymna scolopes, assembly GCF_053919585.1. Taxonomy (NCBI): domain Eukaryota; kingdom Metazoa; phylum Mollusca; class Cephalopoda; order Sepiida; family Sepiolidae; genus Euprymna; species Euprymna scolopes. Next base: position 15,349,639 of record NC_136522.1, on the reverse strand, counting down.
GGAAACACCGCGGTTGATTCGCATGGTGAAAAAAAAAAGAAAAACATCTCGTCGACTCGTATCATGCCACAAGGGAACAATATATACCCACCTTGGCACTAATTGATTGGAATTCACGCCGTGCTGATAAGGAATAACATATATCCACCTTAGCATAAATGGATTGGAATTTACGAGAATCGATTCTTCAAACCAGCACCTCATAAAAGGGAAAGAAGCTTCGGGTGAATTGAACGTCGACTCAACAAAAGAAGTTAAGTAACTCTTTCTAAATTGTTTTTGCTCGATCAATTATGTGAACTGTTGAATGCCCCATGAAAAAAAAGGAAAAAAAAGAAAAAAAATGGGGAAAAGAAAAGCAACCCTCGAACTAAGGTTTTTTTCCTAAATGCTGAATCCCCCCCCCCCTGTTGATCGGCCCATAAGTAACATATCATTGACTATAAAAAAAGAAAAAAGGGAAGAAGAAAAAAAAGGGGGAAAGAAAAGAAAATAAAAAAAAATAGAGGAAAGAGGGAAAAACTATCTCTATATCTTGAGACTTTCAGTGTGACCCCCCCTCTCTGAGTATCATTCATATCTCGTTGATTCTCATCGAAGAGAACAAAAAGAACCTTCCTAAGACAATCGAAATATCACCCCCCCTCTCCTTGTCCCAAATCATTGTCTGTATGTATTTATTCTTTTATTCTTTTTTTTTTTCATGTTATTTCAGTTATGATTTCAGTTGCATGTTCTGTTTTCGTAGTTACATTTTACCCGGTTCAATTTGTTTAAATAAATTGTTGATTTAATAACTCTCATACCCGTGTCGATTTGTGTCTCTTTTGTTTGCCTTACATTGCCGCCCGTGAATGCCTCGAGTATATTCCACGACGATTCTGATCTGAACCTGGACACTGTACCATAGAGACCGCATAATTTGCAGTCGGTACCCGTCAAACTTTTCTTTTTCTTAAAATGCGTGCCCGGCCTTGGGATTTTCTCTGAGAACTCCAACCTTGGTACCGTACAGGGAGGTTCTCGTCAAGAAACAGGCTCATGGTACCGTCACATGGGGGCTCGTCCGGGATCAGTTATACACCAAGCAAGTGTAATTTCCTTGCTTGAATAAAAAAAAAACAAATCCTTGTGAACGTACTTGTGCATTATACACGGACGGTAAGGCAAAATGACGGACACCGACGAATTCCTTAAAAATCCATCCCCAGATAAATTATATAGATTAAAAAAAGATGATCTAATAGTAATAGGAAAGAAATTAGACCTAGAGGTTAGGGGAGCTATGAGGAAAAGCCAGTTAATGAGAATAATAGCTGAGCACATGGTAGACAATGACCGCTTCGATGAAGAAGTGCTGAAAGATTTACCGGCGGAGAAAACGACCATGACTCCTGATCAGGTCGAATTAGAGAAAGCCAGAATAATGGCGAAAGCCGAGGTAGAAAAAGCTCAAATCGAGCAAGAGATTAGGATGAGCGAATTAAGTATAGCTCACCAGCCACAGCAAGTCGGACAAAACAGATTCGACATAACTAAACAAGTGTGATTGGTCCCAAAATTTGTAGAAAAGGAGGCGGACGATTACTTTGCGCACTTCGAGAGAACCGCCCTAAATATTGGCTGGCCACAAGAGTGTTGGGCAATGCTGTTACAAACGGCATTAAGTGGTAAGGCCCAAAAGACATATGCAGCACTTCCAGCGGAAGACTGTGCCGATTACGAGGTAGTAAAAGAAGCAATTCTTAAAAGTTATGAACTCGTCCCACAAGCTTATCAACAGAAGTTCAGAAACTCAAAGAAATGCGAGGGACAAACCTACGTAGAGTTCGTTAAACTCAAAGAGAATTATTTTGATCGGTGGTGCAATGCCAAAAACATAGAGGGTAACTTCAACAAATTGAAACAACTCATGTTAATTGAGGAATTTCAAAACTGCATACCCGATGACATGAGGATACACCTGACCGACAAAAAGGCTGAAACAGCAATCGATATAGCCACGGCAGCCGACGAATACATATTGACTCACAAGAGAAGCAGGGCAAAACTACAGGGACCCATGCAGTCACAGGTCAGGGAACATTGGGCAGTAAAGACACTGTACGAAAATCCACGAGTACCCATCAGAAATCCCCTCAACACAACCAACCGACCAGTACTGGGACGGGAAGCGAGACCTATAGTATGCTTCAACTGTGGGAAGCCAGGTCATGTAGCTGCGAAGTGTCAGGCAAAACGATTCACGGAGATGAATCGGAATACCCCAGCCAAACCACAAGGGGCGATATCTCAGGGAATAGATGAAACGTACGAACCCTTCATATCGAAAGGATATATCGCGCGAGATAAGGAAGGTCAAGGGGAACCCATTAACATTCTCAGGGACACGGGAGCATCCCAATCCCTAGTGAAAAGAGGATGCATGCCTAAAGAAGCGACAAGAGCCGCAGGTAGAGCGACCACGATAAGGGGCATAGGAAACAGACCCATAACGATTCCACTATTTAAAGTCCACTTAGTGTCGGATTGGGGCTCAGGAGAAATAACTGTAGGCGTAATTGACGAATTACCAATGACAGGGGTAGCCATGATACTAGGAAATGACATCGTGAAATATCAAGACGGGAAACCCATAGGGGTGACCACAAGAAGTAGAGCGATAGAGAGGGGAAATGTAGAAGACAAGCCGTCAGGGGAAAAACAACCGAGACCGGTGGTAACACCCCAACCTTGTTTACCCGTGCCACGACAAGTGCTGATCAAGGAGCAACAGAATGATGGCGACCTAAAACCCTTATTCTGTCGGGTTGGAGAAGAATATCCTAACAAATCAAAAAGTCAATATTTCCTCAATAGGGGCGTACTAATGAGGAAATGGAGTGCCCCCAAGACAAAGGGAGAGTCGGGAGATACTGTGCGGGAACAAGTAATGGTACCCGACATGTATCGAGAGGATATCATGAAAGTGGCACATGAGATACCACTGGCGGGCCACCTAGGTGTCAACAAGACCCTAGAAAAGTTGACCAGACATTTCTACTGGCCAGGAATCGTGGGAGATGTCAAAACGTTCTGTAGAACTTGTGGGACATGCCAAAAGACTGGAAAACCCAACCAGAATATTCCCCCGGCCCCACTCCAACCAATACCGGCAGTGGAAGAACCGTTTAGTAGGGTAATAGTGGACTGTGTAGGACCGCTACCCAAAACCAAAACAGGACACAAATTTATATTAACTATAATGTGCGCGTCCACAAGGTTTCCAGAGGCGATCCCACTGCGCAACATATCAACGAAAAAGGTGGTAGATGCCCTGATAAACTTTTTCACTAAAATGGGGCTACCCAGAACCATACAGACAGACCAAGGATCTAATTTTACGTCGAGGCTATTCGAGCAGGCTACGGAGCAACTGGGAATCACCCACATAAAATCCAGCGCTTATCACCCTCAATCGCAGGGGGCTCTGGAACGCTTCCACGCCACCCTGAAAACCATGCTCAGGAGCTATTGTATGGAACACGATGCCGAATGGGATCAGGGGATCCCATTTGTGCTTTTCGCAGCTCGAGAAGCCGTCCAAGACTCGTTGGGGTTCAGTCCCTTCGATCTAGTCTTCGGTCATCAGGTACGAGGACCATTAAAAATGATAAAAGAGAAATGGGTCAGCGATGAACCCTTGCCAAATAACATGACGGATTACGTCACTAAAATGCGACAAACCTTAGCCGAAACACGGAAGTTAGCTAAGACCCACCTAGAAAGTAGTCAGAGGGTCATGAAGACCACATACGATAAAAAGGCAGTAGATAGAAAGTTCGGAGAAGGAGAGGAAGTGTTAGTACTCATACCCCTGAATGGTCAACTATTCAAGTCGAAATATCAGGGACCGTACACAATTACTGAAAAGATAAGCCCACTAAAGTATAAGATATCTACCCCCAAGCGTAGAAACAAAACTCAAGTATGTCATGTGAACATGATGAAAAAATATTTCAGGAGGGCGGGAGAAAAATCAATATTGACAGCACAGTGTCACAATGAAGCTGTAAGTGATGAGTACCCCGAAAGAGATCTTCCTGTAGAAAAGGACCCACCCATTAAGTTAAAGAATTCGGAGATAATGAGTAACCTAGGGTGCAAACTTGCACACTTACCGCCGAAAGAAGGGCAAAAGTTACAAGGAATGGTAACAGAATATAGCGACCTATTTGCTGACGCACCTACGCGCACAAGAGCAATAGTGCACAACGTTGAGCTAAAGGAGAGCGAACTAATTAAACAATATCTGTATCGCATAAGTCCGAAGAAATTAGAGATAATGAAAACGGAGATAGACTACATGCTCGAACACGAGATAATAAAGCCCAGTCAAAGTGAATGGGCATCACTGTGCGTGCTGGTCGATAAACCGGACGGAACAGTGAGATTCTGTACAGATTATCGCAGAGTGAACGCGATAACCAAGGCAGACGCATACCCTATGCCACGAATAGACGACTGTATAGATAAGGTAGGACATGCCAAATACATCACCAAATGCGACCTTCTTAAGGGATACTGGGCAGTGCCTCTAACCGAGAGAGCCAAGCAAATATCAGCGTTTGTAACCCCAGAAGGAGCATACCAATATCGCGTAATGCCATTTGGGATGAAGAATTCCCAAGCAACATTTGTAAGACTGATGAACACATGCCTTGCTGGGATTAAAAACGTAGATACATATGTCGATGACATAGTCATTTACAATGACACATGGGCAGAACATATCGAAACAATTGAAAAAGTATTTAAGAGGTTAAGAACGGCCAAATTAACCATAAACTTAGCTAAAACAGAGTTCTGCCAGGCCGAGGTCAAATATCTAGGGCATGTGGTTGGCCATGGGAAGATCACCCCAGCAAAGGCCAAAGTAGAAGAGATAAAGAATTATCCCATACCAAAAAATGTTAGGAGTTTAAGGAGATTCCTGGGCATGGCAGGGTATTACCGCCGGTTCTGCAGGAATTTTGCATGTCTCACTGCGCCACTGACAGAGCTGTTGAAAAAGCACAAGCGATTTCAATGGACACCCGAATGTCAAGAAGCAGCTGAGAAGATCAAGCTAATGTTAAGCAGCGAGCCAGTGTTAAAGGCTCCATCGTTTGACAAACCCTTCAGTGTGGCGGTGGATGCCAGCAATAGCGGGATAGGAGCAGTACTGTTACAAATGGGGGAGGATGATCAACTACACCCAGTCAGTTACTACTCAAAGAAACTGAGCAAGTTTCAAAAATCCTACTCCACAATAGAGAAGGAAGCTTTGGCGTTAGTGATGAGTTTATCTCATTTTGAAGTCTATGTATCTTCGGTGCATGGCCCGACTATCCTATACACAGACCACAACCCATTGATATACGTCAATAGAATGAAAAATAAAAACCGGCGAGTACTCTCCTGGAGTCTCATATTGCAGGAATTCGACCTAGACATCAGACACGTAAGGGGTCGGGATAACGTAATAGTGGATGCCTTATCACGTAGATTGGAAACTGAAAGGGAAGAAAAGGGGCGGGGGAAAATTCATAAAATAGCTGTAGGAAAAAGTGATGGAAACTCCACGAACATCATTTCTTTAGAGTGACACAAGTTGGTGTCCTTAATCTCAAATATTATTTTCTTGTCTCATACGAGTAATTTTATTTTAAATACATATAAATATAAAAAAAAAAGAGGAACAATTCTCTTTTTTTTTTCTCTTATGGAGGAAGGTGTTAAGAGAAACATTTTCACACCCTTCATATATATCAATTAAGCAGACACCCCTTCCCACACCCAATCCTTAGCAGACGGAGTCAAAATGAGGCTGGCCGAGCGACCTAGATTTCTACACCCACGCAATGACCTTCAACTGTCGCCAACAAGAAAAACGCGGGAGAATCAAAGCAGTTCGACGAAGGCGGTGGACACGGAAACATGTGTGGGGGCATTCTGCTCGAAAAATGGAAACACCGCGGTTGATTCGCATGGTGAAAAAAAAAAAAGAAAAACATCTCGTCGACTCGTATCGTGCCACAAAGGAACAATATATACCCACCTTGGCACTAATCGATTGGAATTCACGCCGTGCTGATAAGGAATAACATATATCCACCTTAGCATAAATGGATTGGAATTTACGAGAATCGATTCTTCAAACCAGCACCTCATAAAAGGGAAAGAAGCTTCGGGTGAATTGAACATCGACTCAACAAAAGAAGTTAAGTAACTCTTTCTAAATTGTTTTTGCTCGATCAATTATGTGAACTGTTGAATGCCCCATGAAAAAAAAGGAAAAAGAAAAAGAAAAAAAATGGGGAAAAGAAAAGCAACCCTCGAACTAAGGTTTTTTTCCTAAATGCTGAATCCCCCCCCCCCTGTTGATCGGCCCATAAGTAACATATCATTGACTATAAAAAAAGAAAAAAGGGAAGAAGAAAAAAAAGGGGGAAAGAAAAGAAAATAAAAAAAATAGAGGAAAGAGGGAAAACTATCTCTATATCTTGAGACTTTCAGTGTGACCCCCCCTCTCTGAGTATCATTCATATCTCGTTGATTCTCATCGAAGAGAACAAAAAGAACCTTCATAAGACAATCGAAATATCACCCCCCCCTCTCCTTGTCCCAAATCATTGTCTGCATGTATATATTCTTTTATTCTTTTTTTTTTTATGTTATTTCAGTTATGATTTCAGTTGCATGTTCTGTTTTCGTAGTTACATTTTACCCGGTTTAATTTGTTTAAATAAATTGTTGATTTAATAACTCTCACACCCGTGTCGATTTGTGTCTCTTTTGTTTGCCTTACATTGCCGCCCGTGAATGCCTCGAGTATATTCCACGACGATTCTGATCTGAACCTGGACACTGTACCATAGAGACCGCATAATTTGCAGTCGGTACCCGTCAAACTTTTCTTTTTCTTAAAACGCATGCCCGGCCTTGGGATTTTCTCTGAGAACTCCAACCTTGGTACCGTACAGGGAGGTTCTCGTCAAGAAACAGGCTTGTGGTACCGTCACAATACTCATACAAAAACTTAGATCTCTTACTTGCCCCGTTATTTGAGGAAATAACATTAAAGATCATCTACATAAACAAATTGAAAAATCTTTGTTTTTTATATATTTTCCCTATAAATTGGTTAGAAAATTTATTATTTTCAATATTTAAACCCAAAAATGTTATTTTGTTGCATTAAAATAAAATGAATAAGGTAAAACAGATAAAAGATAACTAGAATTAAAAAAACCTAATCCCCCCCCCCATTAGCTCTGACAGCTCCAACATTCATTTTTTTAACTTCCTTAATGAAATTGAAAGTGATAACAAAAATTAAAAACATTGAAAGAACAGATAAAAAAAGAAAATAATGTGTATCCTCTTGATTAACATATCGCATCAAATTGCTGTATGTGAGATCCCTTAGAAGCGAATACAGGCCTCATTTGCTGACACAACACCTTTGCAATTATATGCCTGTGCCTTGCTTCAAACCCATACACTGATTCAGAAGCTTCGGTTGTTAATTTAACTGCCCTTTCAACACTTTGCGAATGTGAGGGCAAATCTGGCAACTTCAACTTAATTCCATTCATCAGTGAATTCAAAAGTTCATCATCAGAAAATGTTTCTGTAAATGCCGGTTCACAAACTCCACTCTGTGAAAGGTCAATTAATTCAGACCAATGATTGGCATTAAAGTTGATTTGTGTTATTTTTTAAAAAAATTTTTTGGCCGGCTCCTCTTTCCTGAAAAAATAGAAAAATTACTTTATTGAGCTAACTTAAAAGTGTAAGCTTATCTATTTTAATGTTTATAATGAAATGCAAACATAAATTTAAAATGACTTGATAAATCGACAAGACCAATTTAATCAATATTATATGCATGAATTGTTACTTACCGAATTGACAAAATTTTTTTTATATTGCTTCTTCTCTCACTTTGAGGTCATCTGATTTTACCATAGCATACAATATATTTTCAGGTAGCAAAGCATTATGCTGTACATTTTTTAATGTAATGTGCTGAATTTCAGGTGGCTGTTTCTTGAATCTATTGATCATATTGAAAATATACAGTTGCTGGTTATTGAACTTATTATCTCTTTTTATTTCAAAGCAGCTAACTGCATATACTTCAACTATAAATTTAATAAGGCTGTGGAGTTTGCCAGACATTTCTTGAGGATAGGCCCCTTGTGTCCATAAACACATTAGTCTGATGGCCAAAGTCAACCATCTTGCCTGATGTATAGGCCCAATTTTCCAGCAGCAAATTTAGGGTCAACTTTCCTCTAGAAATGCCATGTGCATATTCGAATAAAAGTCTCTGGTCAGAGGTTAGTTCATTTATTTCCTGAGCCGTAAAACAAATATCCAGAGGACAACCAACAGGTGTAAATATTACTTGGGGTAAATGATTATAATCATTACTACATAATTTTCCTAGAGGACCAGCGAAAGTTGTAGGGCTTTTTGTGATTCTATCTATATGTTTAAAAAGAGCTATAAATGGAAGTTCATTTTGGTGTAAAGAACAACCTATGGTGTGTAATTTTGTCTGCAGTTTTTTCTCAACAAGTGCTACAAGTTCAGCCTCACAACCTGTATTTGTATTTGTGTCTACTAAAATAGCTTTAATTGTAGATTCACTGTTGTATTCTTTCAGAACAGCAACAACTTCCTCTGCAAGAACATTACTGTTTGCACAAATATTAGGAATAACGATGTGAGTGAGATATTCACTTTTGTGTTCCATCTCTGCTGTGAAGGTCAAATGGCGTCCTGGTCTCTTTGCTTTTTTTAATATTTTCTCTCCATTTGGCCACAAAATCTCTTTATATAACAATGTATTTTTATCATTTCTCCCATCAACCCCAATACAAACATGGTTATTAACGATTTCACCGGGTCTTTGATGGGCATTTTCTTTCATTCTTTCCTTTTGTCTATCTATTTTGCATTTATCAATGATAATATCTTTTATATCGACATTAGATTTGAGAAGGCCCATGGCCTCTAAATCTAAAATCAATGCATTAGCAAGGCTTGCTCCAAGGTTGAAAGAAATATCACCCCTGATTAATTCCATAGTATATCAAGGGATTTTGATAAGACTGTAAGGGCCTGTGGGATGTCTCTCTTGCTCAAAGTATTCAACTTCTGTTGAATCACTATTAGGACTGGAGTGGGAAAGGACAGCATCCTCATCATCAGATGTTGACACATCATTAGATGATGAACAGAATCTCTTTTGTTGTTCTAATCTTTCTGTTTTCCTTTTACATTGTTTTATGTCAGCTTTGTCTATTGGACCAAGCTGGAAAGTACCCTTAGGTCCATTTATAGCTCTCTGATCTTTTAAATATTCCCTCTCTTCCACTGGAACCTGAAATATAAAATGTTATATTTTGTACAAACACATTAATATCAAAATATTATTTCATATGAAAATGGTAATAATTGCTTTTACAAGTGTTTAAACATTAAATGCAAGCATGGAAATCCATTTAATTTAAATTTTACATGACTTTCTTAATCAAACATACTTAAAAAAAATAAAACAGAAAATAATCTTACCTTCTTTTCCAAAGGACAGGTACAAAGTATGTGCTTAGTCTGGCAATGTTCCTTGTTGCACTTAACATTTTTGTCATCACAGCTTAAAATGGGTAGTTTGCATGTACAAGAAGCAATGTCAAACAGCGTATCTAACTTTCCTGGAAAAAGTTTTTCTTGGAATGCAGATAAAGATTTTCTATTTATCTGTTTTGCTTTCTGGAAACATAAGATCTTCACTTTATTCGCAATAGACTTTTCATTTATTAGAAGTAAACGAGGGCAAACTGCCTTCCAAATGCCAATTATATCCTTTGTTATTATTCTAGAAATATCTACCTCTGTTAAGTCTAGATGTGAATTTAAAAGAAAATAGCTGTATTGGATGACTTGCCGGAAAATGGGTGGTTCCGTTTTATCTAATGTGGCAGGTGGACCTGAAAATTTTCTTGCACCTTTACTGCGAGTACAAATTGTTGTGTGTCTTTTTCCACTCATTTTTATTTTATTTTTATTTTTTTTTTACACAGTGGTCACCACTTATCAAGGTCCGGAAGCCACTCAGGGATAAGGGTTATTGCAAGTACATTACGTTTATTGAAATATCTTAAAAGAAAATATATTGTAGTAGGTTATCAGCCGTTATACACATTTACTGAATATTACTAAATTAAAATAGAAAACAATGAAATAACATGAAATCCAACCATCTTATTTATTTTTGAGCGATTTATGGCTTTCGTAAATGGTGACAAAATAGTAAAATAAATAATTTATTTCTTTAAAATAATTAAGTATTTTTAGTAATGAAAACCACATTTTCTTATATTTTACAGAATAAATCTAAAATTTTTACAATAGAGAAACAATAAATTTTGAATAAATATTTACAGCATCTAAGTTTACTCCCCCCCACCCCCACCCCCACCCCAAGGGGTTAAACTTAGACAAGGTCAGTTTTTCATATGGGAAAAGCTGAAACACCATCGGAGAAAAAAAAATTTTTTAATTGCCTTAGTCTAGAAGGATTTCCTTTTCATTGACTAACGTCAGAACTTTGAATTTTAAACAATGAAAAACAACTTTTAAATAAAAAATTACAACCTCTTTTTTTATAAGTAATTAAGTCAGTAATATTGTGTTACATATAGGGGGGTAATTTCGTGGTGGACTTTGGAGGTGCCTACTTTAGGCTTGCTTTCTCACGAGGTTAAACAATTTTGTAAAACAATAACATTGAAAATATATGAAAAAAAAATTAAAACAGAAATATTTAAAAATTTTCTTTAAAAGAATTAAGTCAATTTAAAATTAAAAAAAATACATGTAATTAGAATGTTGTGCAACAGAAAACTGAATGAATCCATGTGGAAATCACTGTGAATGTACCTATTTACAATGCCTCCCCACGGGACAGAGTTAGACACCAGGGTCGTTTTTTAACATGGAGAAAAGGTACAAAACTAAAAAATTGTCTCAGTCGTGAAGGAAGGACTGATCCTCCACCGAAAGAGAACAAGAAATAAAAGTGCAGCATCTGAAGAACAGATACTACACTTTGATCTTGACCAAAAGGCCAGTTAAAAAAGTGTCTTTATTTACTTACATTTTCATTTATTAAATATGCACATGAAAATATTAATTTAAAAATGAAATGTATTGAAATGTTTTTACACGTGTTTGAATGACAATATTTAGACACTAATACATATAAACAATATCAAAGGGAGATAATTCCGTATCGCGAGAATTTCACCGTTTTTTTAAATTGGAATTTGTATTTTAAACTATATATTTTATATTATTTGTATTTTTGAGATGAGGTGTTTTCATTGATTGAGATTGTTGGACTGACTTCCTCATCTTGGTTGTTATCGTCACAACGTTTCGGCCGTTTTGCCCTCCGGCCTTCATCAGGTGTTTTGTATCGAATTGGTGAACCGTTTGTTAGGAGTCTCGAACCCAACCCATTATTATTATTATGGGGGCATCGTGTTCAGACTCCAGCTAGGACATAGTTGCTGATTCTCTGTTTTGAATGTTACTTTTCACTGCCTTTGTTCAGGATTGAACTCAACACCTTTGGGTAACTGTAAACTTTGATACAACATCTAGGACCACTCGGCCATATGTCACTAGGACAATTCTTAGTTGGTTTTTGTTAATATTAAACCTATGTTGTTATTCAAGGTTTTCTCTCTCTATCAGAGGTGTCCAAATTGCATTCAGCTCTATGCTTGGTTTGCTCAGTAGGTTGTTATGTCCGAGCGTAATAATACTAAAGGGTTGGGTTCAAATTATTAAGTTATATCCATGTCCAAGGAACCTATATCTAAAATTTCAAGTGTTTAGACCCAAAATTGTTGGAGGAGTTTGAGTTCTCAAAGGTCAAATCGTTGCACTTTGACCACTTAACAGCCAAATTTCTGGCCAAAAACCGATCACATGGATTTTCCCAAATCTCAGTATACTGTATATCAAATTTCGAGCCTGTAGACTAAAAATTGACAGAGTTATTTCATAGGGAAATGTACAGACACACAGACAGACACGTTCACTTTTATAGATATACTAGCATGGGTGCCCGGCATTTCCCGGGTGTTTGGACGTGTATGTTGAGCAAAAAAAAAAACAAAAAAAATGGTCAATTTTTGTAACTTTGATCCCGATTATGACCCCTTAACATTTATTGTTTTGGACTCAAATCAAGTGATTAAGTCAGATCCATGTCCAAGGAACCTATATCTAAAATTTCAAGTTTTTAGACCCAAAATTGGCGGAGGAGTTTGGTAGAGTTTTCAAAGGTCAAATCGTTGAACTTTGACCCCTTAACAGCCAAATTTTCCCAAATCTCAGACTGTCTGTAGACTAAAAATTGACAGAGTTATTGTGTAGGGAAATGTACACACACAGACACGTTCACTTTTATATATATATATATATATATATATATATATATATATATATAGCCAGTAGAGTTTAGTTTCCTAGAAGTACATCCAATGAAACAACATGTGTCTACCAAAGAGTGCTCAATGAGTGAACAGAGCAGGTATATTAAATTTATTTATACAAACATTAATGGCTACATATGTGCATACATGTTTCTGTAATCACCCGCGTTGGGGGATTACGTCTTCAGGCTAAGAATTACCGTCAAAAACTCCCTATTGATTGGTTTTCGACGGTAATTCTTGGCCTGAAGACGTAATCCCCCAACGCGGGTGATTACAGAAACATGTATGCACATATGTAGCCATTAATGTTTGTATAAATAAATTTAATATATATATATATATATATATATATATATATATATATATATATATATATATAATACTTGTTTATTGTTATATAAACATGCTCACATCCCGCTGCTACAAATAGCCACTTGTTTCAATCAAACAACAGATATCATCAGGCAGCGACTTGACTATTCAAAAGTTCAATGAATAATTCATTGAACTTTTGAATAGTCAAGTCGCTGCCTGATGATATCTGTTGTTTGATTGAAACAAGTGGCTATTTGTAGCAGCGGGATGTGAGCATGTTTATATAACAATAAACAAGTATTATCAGCTCTTTTTATTGAGCACTATATAACAACCTCGTTGAATTCATTAGTCCATTACTTTTGAATATAAAAAAACCCGAGTATATATATATATATATATATATATATATATATATATATATATATATATATATATATATATATATGTGTGTCATGCTGAACGGTTGGAATTGGCCTGATTGGTTAGAGTGCTTGGAATTGAGTCAAAGGTGATTCATGTTCCAGGCTAATCGTTCTTAAGTAATTTGCACTGTAGTGGAAATTGCTAAGTACTATCTAAGACTTATATTCACAATCATAAACCATAGTATATATTTTATAACACTTGTATTTGTTTTAATGAATTTATATGCTATAACCATACCTGCAGATTTCTTTTCTTTTTTCTTCTGTGATGATGATGAGGTCTGGCCGGAAACACTTGCGACAGAGGAATCTCTGGCAGTTTCTGAAAATAAAAATATTTAATGGCAAGATTTCAAAAACTAAATCCATTCACAATTATTTTTTCTACTACTAATGAAATTTTCAAACAAATTACTTATACAAGTTAAAAAAAAAAAAAAAAATGATCAAAACTATTTCAGTTATAATGAATTGGATGAATTATTGAAAAATAATGGTTACAAACATTGAATTTAAACACATTTAGAGAAGGGGCTATCTAAAGAAATACAAAGTGCTTTCCATATGTTTCCTGACATTTTTTTACGGGCGTTTTTATTGATAGTAGAGACATGTAATTATGGTCCCCTTCGAAGTAATCTCCTCCGGCTACAATGCCTTTGCTGTACTGTTCAAACAACTTCTGGGAGGCTCCATGGAAGTCCTCTTGTGTAAGCATGTCATGACCCTCGACACAGCCTCTTTCATCTCCTCAATTGTCTCATAACGACAGCCTCTAAGGTTTTCCTTGAGCTTATGAAATAACCAAATGTCACAGGGAGTAAGGTCTGGACTATATCGGGAGAGTGAGGAACTGTCTTGATGACCATTCTGGTCAAATAGTCTGTGACAATGATCGAGCACTCTTGAAACAAACTTTGTATAAATCTGCCGCATCTTCAGTTCCTCACAAATATTTGTGTGTACCGTTCTCACACTGACATCAAACTGTGCGCTTATTGTTTCTATTGTCATTATTTATGAAATTCTATATTTGGCCAATAATCTCTGGTGTTCTGACTTCTTTACACCTCTCATCATCACTAACAGACTCCTGCTGTTCTTGAATCTCTTATGCCACTAAAAAACTGATGCTCGAGTTATGCAAGATGGTCCAAAAGCAGCGGAAAACATTCCATACGTTTTTGTGGCATTTTTCAAAATTTAAAAACAGAATTTCATTACACTGTTTTTCTCAAGGGTCCTCACGTCCAGATTGCATTTTTAAAATTCATCTGCTGTGACGTTCAGGCTTTAGTAGGGTGTATTTCAATTCCTACTGTTGCTGTTCATTTGAACCTGAAATCATAAAACTTACTCATCTCATAATATGTACAGCGAATACTAAATTTTCAAGAGTCTACAACAATTTTAAATGCCTATATAAAAAAGTCTTATTGAAGACACCTTGCATATATATATACATACATATATATATATATATATATATATATATACATACATACATATACATACATACATACATACATACATATATATATATATATATATATATATATATATATATATATGTTTCTATATGTCATAAAGAACGGTTGAAATTGGCCTCAGTTAGAGTGCTTGGAATTGAGTCAAAGTGATTCATATTCCAGGCTCCGAATCATCTCTTTGCTAATCATACCTAAGTAATTTGCTCCGTACTGGAAATCATATTCACAACCATAGCAAATATATATATATATATATATATATATATATATATATATATATATATATATATATATTTTTGTATATTTGTAAAGGTTCTGAGGGCTTTTTGAAGCATGAAAAACGATGCTCCTTTTTGTATTTAATATTTTTATTGTTATTTTTTTATATTTCAAGTGGACCTCCGCTCTTGGTCACAAAATAGTATCGAAATGAAAAAGAAAAAGAAAACCGTTGAAAGAACTGGACATTTGTAGCATGGACAGCGTTCATTCCTAGCAATCATGTTTGAAAAAGTTCACGTGAATTATTTTAGCCGTTTGTGGAAGAAGATTGTATTTTTTAATGACTTTTTAATGTTGCAACGTAAATGTGTGTAATTCAAACGGCAAAAAATGAGACGCAATTGATATGTATAATGGAATAGAAATGTAATTGTTAAACGGTAAAAATAATGTAATTAATAGTTATGAATAATAATAATAATAATGAAAGGCTAGCCCAAAACCTGAGAAGATGTATACAGGAAGCAAGCGTACCAGACTGGATGACAAAAGGTAGAACCACACTGCTACAGAAAGACACGGAGAAAGGAACCGTCGCTAGCAACTATAAGCCAATCACGTGCTTACCAACTATGTGGAAGATACTGACAGCACAACTGAGGGAACAAATCTACAACCCCCTTAATAACCGTGGACTCATCCCCGAGGAGCAGAAAGGATGCCAAAAAGGAAAAAGAGGAACACATGACCTGTTATATATAGATCAAAAGATCCTAAAGGAGGTAAAAAGGAGGAGAAAGAATCTAGCCATGGCATGGATCGACTACAAAAAAGCGTATGACAGGATCCCCCAAGCATGGATAATAGAATGTCTAAAAATGTATAAAATACCAAGCAGGATCACCAACGTAATAGAAAATGCAATGAAAACATGGAGACTGGAATTGACAGCTGATGGACAACACATAACAGAAATTAACATACAAAGAGGCATCTTCCAAGGAGACTCGCTATCACCACTGCTGTTCATCATAGCCATGATGCCCTTGAACACTATTCTGAGAAAGTGCCAAGCCGGATACAAGTTCTCCAATACAGAGGAAAAAATGAACCACCTGATGTACATGGACGATCTGAAACTTTTTGCAAGGACTGAAAAGGAGCTAGAGACACTAATTAACACTACCAGAATCTTCAGCCAAGATATCCAAATGGAATTTGGAATAGAAAATTCGCATTACTAGTTATAAGAAAGGGAAAACTGGAAACGACAGACGGCATGGAACTACCTAACCAAACAGAAATGAGGGCACTAAGGGAACAAGACGACTATAAATACTTGGGAATTCTGGAAGCGGACACCATCAGAGCAACAGAAATGAAAGAGAAAGTTGGAAAGGAATACCTCAGGAGAACAAGAAAACTCCTGGAAACTAAATTATATAGTAGAAACCTAATAAAAGGTATTAATACATGGGCAGTATCACTAGTAAGATACTCTGGACCGTTTATAGGGTGGACAAAAGAAGAACTGAGACAACTCGACCAGAAAACCAGGAAACTCATGACCATGCATAATGCACTACACCCAAAGGACGATATTGACAGACTCTACGTGAAAAGGAAAGACGGTGGGAGGGGACTGATCTCTATAGAAGACTGTGTGAAGGACACGACAAAAGATCTAGAAAAATACATAATGCAAAACACTAAAAGAATAATTATGGCAGCGAGAGACACTGAAAAAAAACAAAACAGAAAACAGAGAGACAAACGACAAACGAGAAAAGAGAAGTGGGAAGAGAAAAAGCTCCACAGAAGATTCATAAGAATGACAAAAGATGAGAATAACGAAAACACCTTGACATGGATGCGAATAGGACATTTAAACCGAGAAACTGAATATCTAATAACTGCAGCACAAGATAACTCAATAAAAACCAACCATATCAAAGCAAGGATCAATAAAACACAAGAAAATGCAGACTCTGTGGACAAAGAGACGAAACGATAAACCATATAGTAAGCGAATGCAGCAAACTTGCCCAAAAGGAATACAAAAACAGGCATGACCAAGTGGGGAGGGTGGTACACTGGGAATTGTGTAAACGACTGCATTTTGAGTGAACAGACAAATGGTACAAACATAAACCTGCAACAGCACTCGAAAACGAGAACCACAAAATCGTATGGGACATGGACATACAGACGGACAAACCCATCCAAGCAAGAAGACCAGATGTCGTAATAATTAACAAGAAAGAAAAATCCTGTCTAATCGTGGACTTTGCAGTCCCAGCAGATCACAGGATGAGTATGAAAGAAAAGGAGAAACGAAGCAAATACACAGAGCTAGCTAGAGAGTTAAAAGAGATTTGGATGATGAAGAAAGTCCAAATAGTACCGATAATAATAGGAGCACTAGGAACAATCCCGAAAAACTTTGAAAAAAGAATGTCAAAACTGGAATCAGAGAAATAACTGCAAAAGTACAACGACTAACGATAATGAAAACGACTGAAATATTAAGGAAAACCCTTGAATGCGGAGAATAATACAAGACAATATAACGAATAAGCGTTACAGGGAATGAAGAACACCGAAACTGCATATTTACAAGTTCTACACCCCCCCATCATGCACTCCCCCCATTGTTTTATCACCGACCCCCCCCCCTCCAAAAAAAAATCATACCAAAGGGCCGAGAAGGGTCAATAAGGACTGAAAGACCGAGGAGCAAGCGCCAACCAGACCTCGGCTGGACAAGCGCAAAGAGAACTGGGACCTTGGGGAGGCTGAGTGCCACTCAAATTCCAGCATAAACCAATGGCCACTACCAGCGAGAAATCAATGGTAAGCGGCTGTTGCGATGATGCAAATTCATTTGCAAATGCTATCGAAGGAGGTGGAGAGGTCTGGACGTCTGGGTAGACTTGTTGTCACTCAGCTTCCAGAGAATACCACAGGTTTCCAATCAGATCGTTTGTTGACTTGTGTGAAAGCTCCATGGGAGCCAATAATAATAAATACAACAGAAGAGGGCAGAGTTAGAGACAATGTCAGCTTTTTTAATGGTGAGTAAATTCCATTTCTCCCTCAATAAAGATGGGACGAACATAGATAAATAAATAAATAAATAAATAAATAAATGAATAATAATAATAATAATAATAATAAAATCAGTAAAATTAATATTAGTTAATAATTAAATGAAAATACAAATAGTCTCGGTCCTGAAGGAAAATTGACTCAGTCTCGAAGGAATTCTCATACACAGACCGAGGATAATATCAGAGCAGGTACTTAAATGTATGTGCTTTTGACTCGAAAGTCACTCTGTGTGTATTGATAATAATGACAATATATATATAAAAAATAAATAAATAAATAATAATAATTATAATAATAATTATAATAATAATTATAATAATAATTATTATTATAATTATAATAATAATAATAATAATAATAATAATAATAATAATAATAATAATAATAATAATATTTATGTTTAACTCATAGACCAATAGTAGCTTTTACATAAAAAGTTTTTTTTAAATGAATAAATAAAAATATTAAATACAAAAAGTAACATCGTTTTTTATGCTTCAAAAAACCCTCATAACCTTTAAATCAATATCCTAGAAGCATACGTGGACTTTTAAAATTATATATATATATATATATATATATATATATATATATATATATATATATATATATATATATATATATTGTAACACTTGTATAAGCATTTATATGTTATTCTCTGAGTGTTATAGACAACAATACCTGCAGATTTCTTTTCTTTTTTCTTCCGTGATGATGTTGAGGTCTGGCTGGAAACACTTGCGACAGAGGAATCTCTGGAAGTTTCTGAAAATAAAAATATTTAATGGCAAGATTTCAAAAACTAAATAATTCACACAATTATTTTTTTCTACTAATAATAAAAGTTTCAAACAAATTACTTATACAAGTTCAAAAACAAAAACAAAACAAAACTATAAACTATTTTATTGATAATAAATTGGATGAATTATTAAAAAATAATGGTCACAAAGAATTTAAAGACACTTAAGGAAGGAACTATCTGAAGATATACAAGATGCTTTCAATAAGTTTCCTTAATTTGTTTATATGGGCCGTTTTATTGACAGTTAGGGCTATGACAACAGAATATTCCTTTCATTGTATATATCCAACACAGACACAATTAATCAACTGAGGACCACATCACTCTACATAAAAAACATAAGACATCAATGGATATATACCTGAGAATCAAATTGAGGAAAAGAATATACTGTTGTCATAGGCTTATTGATAGTAGACACATGTAACTATGGTCCCCTTCGAAGTAATCTCCTCTGGCTGCAATGCCTTTACTGTACCGTTCCAACAACTTCTGGGAGGCTCCATGGAAGTCCTCTTGCGTAAGCATGTCAATGACCCTCATCACAACCTCTTTCATCTCAACTGTTTCATAACGACAGCCTCTAAGGTTTTTCTTGAGCTTAGGAAATAACTAAATGTCACCACCACCACCACTTTTTTAAGATTCATTTTGTGGGGGTCTACTTGACCACTTTTTGGAAGGAGAGGGTCCATTCTTTGCGTCTCTTTTTTTTTTTTTACAAGTCACGCACCCGTATTAAACTAAAACTGTTTAAAACGCTTATTTTGCAATGTTAAGACGTCATCATAAGCACTTATTGCCGTGTGAGCAAAGGTGTTTGCTCCCAAGTTTCTACCCTGTCCTCTTTCGCGTTCCACGTCCGAGCCAGCCCACAGTGGCTTTTTTTTTTTTTTTCTTAAATCGGTTGCACGGGCACTTCCTGCTCTTTTGATTTAAAGAAAGTTGTTTTGATTTATGGGGAAAGTGGGGGTCCAGGGCACAGGTAACACCAGACATCCATCAGCTAGTATTAAATAAATAGGTAATACTAGTGAGCCACCTGGCATTGCCTGGTCGTAAATTACGCTTAATTAATGCCGATTTTGTATTTATCATTATAGAGCCAATTATCAAGTGATTATTATATTGTACCCAATATATAGTAATAATTTCAAAAGTTAAAAAAAAAAAAAAAAGACTTGTGTGCCATCAACTAGGATTGAAACCAAACCATACAGCACTCCAGCTATAATCATTACCATCTGAACTATTGAGATGGACAAGAAAATGTTAAAAATGAAATTTTCAGCGATTATTAGGAGAAGAATGAACTTTATAACAGTGTACTTATTTTTCATAAACGATATTTATATATATATTTTTTTTTGCTTACAAAACCCCCCCTTGTTTTGAAGTGGGAACAAATATGCTTAAAATAATCATCTGAAACTGAACAAAACATATTGTGTTGTTGTAAGAGACAGAATTATAGATTAAAAAAAAAACAAACAAAAAACATTGTTTGCATACCTTATTTTGACGTCTGAATATCAGAACTTCGATTGTGTTTAATTATCCCGCTTTTGAGTTTTGAAGTGTGAAATTCGGTGAATATGTTAAGTAAAATAATTAATTTAAGTTAAGCAAAAAAAAAAAAAAATTTTTTTATATTTATACGAAAAAAGCCATTTTAAAATTTTTGATAAATAAATTAACAATTTTTTTTTAGCGAGCCGAATAATGCATGACCATTATTAAACAGAGCATGCTTTGAATAATCGATACAAAAAAAAAAAATTCGATAAATATTGTGCCCTTTGTGTTAAAAATAGCATCATTTTTTTCGATCTCGTTTGAAAACGTTTGCCGCCTTTCGACTACGGTGGACCAAACGCGCTGAAATAATTTTTTTTTATTCTGCTTTAAATTGCCCCCTCCCCCCATTTTGGGGAGCCTGGCCCCCACACACATACACATTAAAAACCAAACTCATACAAATGGTCACCCATCTGGTACTGGCCAGCCTCAGCTTAATAATACATTGAAATTTTCGTCACTGAAAAATAAGTTTTTTTGGCCTGTTTGGTCTTCCATAGTTTTCGTCTCAATCAAAAGAAAACGTAAACAGAGTCGATCTGAACTCTACGGCGACGCGAAATGTCTGGTTACCTATATGAATAAGTGGAATTATTTGAAATTCAGGTACTTATATTATAATATTTTTGCATATTCTCTTAGAAAATCATCCTAAATCTTAGTTAGACAATAAATGAATAAATAAATTATTTCAAAACCCCTTTTTTAAAAATATTTAAGTACGTTATTTGTGCAAGACAAAAAATATCAATTGTTAACTTTTTGGGAAAATTTAACATTTAAAATTGAATTAAAAATAGTAGAAAAAGTTTTACATTATTCTGTTTTCTATATGATAAAATTCAGAGTTTTATCTTTCTGGAAAAAAAAAAGTTACTCAGAAATAATGGATTGTAATAAATGTAATTTAGTTTTAAAAAACAACAACAACTTGATTTTGCGGCCATTTTTGGCGGTGCCTATAAGATATAGTCGACAAATCGAATTTTTAAATATATCGTTTTAAGCAAAAACAATATTAAGTACTTAATTATCATGTTGAAAATAGTAATATATCCAAAAATTATGAAAATTCATCAAGTCGAACAACTGTTATTGTGTTTTTAGTAAAAAAAAATCACAACGGACAACAAATATTGCAGTCATGACAAGTAATCTAAAATATTCCTTTCAGAGTTATGTCCCCTGCATTTAAACTTTTCTTGTCTACTTTATAAGATCCAAGCAAAATGCGATTTTAGCCAATTTTCTGTAAAACTTACTTTTAACTAGAAACAACTTTCTACTCAATGGTTTTTCATAATTTTTGGATACATTACTATTTTTAGCATGGCAGTGTTTTTGCTTAAAATGACATATTGAAAAAAAAAAAAAATTGATCTGCCAACAGATTCTTAACAAGCATCACTTTAACGTATAAATATATATTTATGCATGCGTAAAAGTAACAGGTTTAGTCAACTTACTTCTGCCAAGTTCAATTTTTTTTTTAAATTTTGACCTCTAAGCAACTATTTTTACCAGCTAAAAACCAAATCAAATTTGTTCCACAGGTCCAAATCCCTTATATATCAAGTTTCAAACCTGTCGACCAAAAATTAAGAGAAAAATTTGATAAAGCTCATTTTGCACACACAAGGTCACTTCATATATATATATATATATATATATATATATATATATATATATATAGTAGAACCTCAGGATACGGCATTAATCCATTCTGAGTTGGGATCATAAGGTGAAATTGCCGTATGGCATAGGGCCTAAGCAAAATTTTATACATTACATATTAAAAATTATTAACAAAATACAATACAGTATATAATACACATGTATATAATCAAATAACATTATAAATAACACCGTAAGATGGAGCAAATACCGTAATTAGAGGCCTGAAAAACACTGTATTCCACATCGTAACCTAAAAAAAAAAAACGTATCCCGGGGTTCTACTGTGGTGTGTGTCTGTGTGTGTGTATATATATATATATATATATATATATATATATATATATATATATATATATATATATATATATATATAAGATAAAGAACAACAATATGTACTAATACATATAAATAGTGATGTAGAATAAGTATGCTCTTTATATATAGGTATTTCAAAGCCGAATGCTTTTCAGAAGAGAGAAGTTGCTAGGTAACATTCAAGAAAAAAAATTAAATAATTTCAGACTGTAAACCTAAAGTCCAAATAAATATTAGTATCAATATTTATAAGACAATTCGGCACTTGTACAGTTTAATCAAGACATTAAAAAATGAAAATATCGAAAAAAAAAAAAAGGTTATATTGTACGTATCCGTTTTGACCTGAAGATCTCAAAAAAAAAAAAAAATTTCATTTAATTTGATCGAGTAGTTTTTTTTTTAAAGCGGAAAAACACGTTTTTATGACAGCACGTTGAAGGTAAACATCTTTGAATTTTTGTAATTTTTGTTTGGATTTTTAGATCACGCCACGGAGAGATAACTCAATTTAAAGCGCCGACACTCCCTCCCCATCTTTAATACTAGCTTTTCTTCCTAAAAATCAAATCTTTTGCTCGGTATCATAACAAATTGGTTTTCGCCATAAAAACAAAAAAAACTACTTGATGAAATTAAGTGAAATTTTTTTTTTCGGAGAACTTCATTCCATAACGAATATATATCGTTTAAACTTTTTTTTTTTTTCGATATTTTCATTTTTTAATGTCTTGGTTAAACTGTACAAGCATCAACAATTCCAACTCAATATACAAGACAGAACAATTGTCCAAGAAAAAATTTGGAATTAGAGTTTGTAAATTTCAAATTTACAACAAACTTATTATTCGACAAGGAATACAATTATGTAAAGTTTAAAAGAAAAAAAAAATTAAAATTGTACTCCCTGTCAAATAATAAATTTGTTAATTTTTAATTGTACCTATTTACTATGCCTCCCCACGGGACAGAGTTAGACACCAGGGTCGTTTTTTAACGTGGAGAAAAGGTACAAAAATAAAAATTGTCTCAGTCGTGAAGGATTTCTCCTCCACCGAAAGAGAACAAGAAATAGAAGTGCAGCATCTGAAGAACAGATGCTACACTTTGATCTTGTCCCGAAGGCCAAGAAGGTATTTATTTGCTCCCCCACCGAGCAAATTATGAATGTGTTAGAACTTTTCCATCCTAAATGCTATGCAATCATGAACGATATAGGAAATATGCATAAATCGAACTGAGCATAATAGTTAAATGAAACCACCTAAAAAACAAAGAGAACACCATGTAGGTCGGAAAAGCTTAAAAACTTTGTTCCATACAAAAAAATTATTCCAGGAAGTAAAACAAGTTGAAATCAAAGGGGAGATAAATCTTACCTGTAAAGAAGGTGTGCCAGATGTTCGTGACATGCCCCTCCCCAATTAGTTCTTCAAATTAACTAATTTATTAACATTTACTTTTATTAAGATATGCTCCTCCATCATACACATCACATTATTCTGTAAATCACACGTGGTTTGTACTCCTTAGGTATGAAAACTTTATTAGAGCCTAGAAAACTATTTGATTTCAGTCCTTCTCGGATATTTCTGTGAAGTTCCAAACAATGGAGAGATTTTATTTTTTCATTTATGGAAAATGAAAAATAATCTTTATAAATTTTATTTAAAAAAAAATATTCCTTTAGAAATTTTATTTAAAAAAAATATTCCTTTACAAATTTTTTATTTGAAAAAAATATTCATTTACAAATTTATTTGAAAAAAATATTCATTTACAAATTTTATTTTTAAAAAATATTCATTTACAAATTTTATTTCAAAAAAATATTCCTTTAAAAGTTTTATTTAAAAAAATATTCCTTTAGAAATTTTATTTTAAAAAATATTCCTTTACAAATTTTATTTAAAAAAAAAACATTTCCTTTAAAATTTTATTATAAAAAATGCTCTTTCTAATTTTAAGAAAAAGTTTCTTTTTATTGAAAAAAATGTTTCAAATTTTATAAAAAATTTCTTTAGAAATATTTTAAAAAATTATTTCTTGAATTTTATTAAAAAAATTCTTTATAATTGTTATTGAAACAAAAAAGTTTCTTTATAAATAAAAAGAAAACTTATTAAAAAAAACTTTTATGATTAAAAAAACAAAACAACAAACTTCCTTTATGATTAAAAAATAAAAACAAAAAAGAAAAAAAAAGATGGGGACTTTATTGAATCAAGCAAATTTTTACACGTTTTGTTTTCCATAAAAGTAAGGATTCTAAAGACACTGACAAAATTGAATTATAAACATACCTGAGGATTTAGACTTTTTTTTCCGTTTTCTTCTGGTCTTGCGTGAGGTCGCTCCACTCTGACTGGAAACACTTGAGAGAGATGAATCTCTAACAGTTTCTAATAAATAAACAATTATATACACACATTCATGAGAAATAAATAAATAATTATATACACACATTCATGAGAAATAAATAAACAATTATATACACACATCTATGAGAAATAAATAAACAATTATATACACACGCATCTATGAGAAATAAATAAACAATAATATACACACATCTATGAGAAATAAATAAACAGTTATATACATACATCTATGAGAAATAAATAAACAATTATATACACACATCTATGAGAAATAAATAAACAATTATATACAAACATCTATGAGAAATAAATAAACAATTATATACACACATCTATGCGGAATAAATAAACAATTATGTACACACATCTATGGGAAATAAATAAACAATTATGTGCAGACATCTATGAGAAATAAATAAACAATTATATACACACATCTATGAGAAATAAATAAACAATTATATACACACATCTATGCGGAATAAATAAACAATTATGTACACACACATCTATGGGAAATAAATAAACAATTATATACACACATCTATGAGAAATAAATAAACAATTATGTACACACATCTATGAGAAATGAATAAACAATTATGTACACACATCTATGAGAAATAAATAAACAATTATGTACACACATCTATGAGAAATAAATAAACAATTATACACACACATCTATGAGAAATGAATAAACAATTACATACACACATCTATGAGAAATAAATAAACAATTATGTACACACACATCTATGAGAAATAAATAAACAATTATACACACACACACATCTATGAGAAATAAATAAACAATTATGTACACACACATCTATGAGAAATAAATAAACAATTATACACACACACACATCTATGAGAAATAAATAAACAATTATGTACACACACATCTATGAGAAATAAATAAACAATTATACACACACACATCTATGAGAAATAAATAAACAATTATACACACACACATCTATGAGAAATAAATAAACAATTATGTACACACATCTATGAGAAATAAATAAACAATTATGTACAAACATCTATGAGAAATAAATAAACAATTATACACACACATCTGTGAGAAATGAATAAACAATTATATACACACATCTATGAGAAATAAATAAACAATTATGTACACACATCTATGAGAAATGAATAAACAATTATATACACACATCTATGAGAAATGAATAAACAATTATACACACACATCTATGAGAAATAAATAAACAATTATATACACACACATCTATGAGAAATAAATAAACAATTATGTACACACACATCTATGAGAAATAAATAAACAATTATGTACAAACATCTATGAGAAATAAATAAACAATTATACACACACACATCTGTGAGAAATGAATAAACAATTATATACACACATCTATGAGAAATAAATAAACAATTATGTACAAACATCTATGAGAAATAAATAAACAATTATACACACACATCTATGAGAAATGAATAAACAATTACATACACACATCTATGAGAAATAAATAAACAATTATGTACACACACATCTATGAGAAATAAATAAACAATTATACACACACACATCTATGAGAAATAAATAAACAATAATATCATTCCAACACGGTAGTGTTTGAATATATGCTTAAGTAGCAGTTTTAGTCATTTAGAACTGCTTTAAAGCTCCACCGCTCACTCATTTTTTGACTAAATTTCAAACAATTATTACAGTTTATAGATTACCTTCTCAGCTATATTGTGAAAAAAATATTTTCAATTTTCATTCAGTAAAACAAACGTTATGATGAATTTAGTGGTGTTCAAAAATCGTAAAAAGATATAAGGAAGTGAGCAACGTTTTTTATGACTGGTACAAATTAAAATTGACAAAATTTATGTTCAAAAACAGGAATTGTAAGATAGAAAGAATGATTTTCGTATTCAAATGAGTTTCAAAATTTTAACATTTTTTGTCAGATGGAAATAATTTGTATATTCTTTGTAGAATTAAAAAATATATATTTACTATAATAATTATTAAATACCTACAGTCACTAGTGTTTCATCCTTTCAGGAATCATCAGTGTAGGGTGTCATAATTAACGCCAGTTGAGAGATTCGAACCCCGGCAACAAAAGTCATGTAGCTGAATTAGCAAGGACTCAAACCACTAGGCTACTGTAAACTGCGATCGATATAGTTTAAATTAAACATTTATTCTTATTAAATGCTTTTAGCGTCAGTCAGAGTGATCTTATAATATTATGACGATCTGCGCATATATATATATATATATATATATATATATATATATATATATATATATATATCTATAGTAGAGATTTAGAAGGCTATCACAATGCGAGGAATGAGATTTAGTCTGTGTTGATGAGTGAAGACGAAAACAAGTGGCGATTTACAAATCAATAAGTACATACATATATGTCTATATATACATATATTTATTCAGTTGTATTAAATACAAATGACTTACTTGTTATGTCTATCATTTGAAAAGGGAATTTTTTTCCAAAATTAATAATGGATATTGTCGCAGACATAACAAGTAAGACATTTGTATTTAATACAACTGAATAAATATATGTATATATAGACATATATGTATGTACTTATTGATTTGTAAATCGCCACTTGTTTTTGTCTTCTTTCACCAACACCGACTATATCTCATTCCTCGCATTGTGATAGCCTTCTAAATCTCTATTACATACCTATCCCACAAAATGCTTCAAGCAAACTACATATCAATCATATATATATATATATATATATATATATATATATATATATATATATATATATATATATATATATATATGATCCTCATACTTTCACTACACCGATGAAGACTGAAGAATCGGTCGAAAATTATGTACTTATAAAAAAAGTTTTTTAATTTTATTCATAATATTATTATTTTGTATTCCTGCATGTCACCAATTAAAAACGAATAAAGAAAAGTTATAAGCTTTTATACTTTTCACATTCTTTTTTATTCATATATATATATATATATATATTATCGATACAAATGTTATTATCAAAATAGATATACACACACACACACACACACACAGACAAATGCGGGTAAAAAATTAAAAACATTTTCCAGCATTAAAACCATATAATGGATTTTGATCAAAATTGGAATAAGGATTCTAGACATAAGATTTAATAGCCGTACATGTTGATTTTAATTTTTGTAATTAGACAAAATGGTGCAAAAAAAGTTTACGGGGGAATAAGTAATATTTTTTAAGAATATAAATTCAGTTGTATTATTGGGATTATTCAAACTACTCTCAGTGTTATTCTCACGTTTTGACCTATCTAATCTGCAGCATTCTTCAAGTACATCTTGTCGAAATTTTCAAAATGATATTTTTACTACTGCTCAATAAAATTGGTTATTCGTCTCAATTGTATTTCTTGTCCTTGTAAAGATAAAAGAATCATGATCTCCTGTGTTGAAATAGTGCCCATGAGTTATCTGCCCCTGGTACAGAGAATACTGGTGAGTTATCTAACCCTTATCTTTTATCTATTATATAAAATATAAAATGTGTGTGTGTGTGTGTGTGTGTGTGTGTGTGTGTGTGTGTGTGTGTGTGTGTGTGTGTGTGTGTGCCCTTTGTGTATGCCTGCAAAAGGCTTTTTTCGAGGGGGCACTCGATCGGCTCACTCCTTAAAACTTTTTATATACTGTCTAAATCATAATATCTACAAGTTAAGAATGGGGGTCGCATCTATCTTTAATTTGCCCGACTTTTACGCACTATTTTCGAGATTTTTTTCGATCGCCGCATGTTTGTTTCGCTTTTCAGTATAAAAAAGCGAAATTGACTCGTATCAGCAGTTTCCCGGCACACGGACGTTTGGTCAATGTCAGTTTTCACCGTCATATCAGACAATTGCTTTCATTTGGACACTCCCCTAATAAAGGGGGAGCTGGTTTTCCCCAACACGTTGGGGAAACAAAACAGAAATGAACTATCCCGCAGTAAAAGGATTTGACCTCATTAAACACGCACATAAAAACTGTGGAATAGCGTGATGTTTGACCTCAATTTGAACTCATTCACTTTTTAATCGCTATATTTAACGTCTTACATTGCTTCTGTCACCATAGCACATGTGTTTGGCATCAGCCTATTGGCCTCAAGACTCCGGGTTCGAGCCTACCTGCCACCAACGCCCCACCCCCTTTTTTTTTTACACCTACAAAAGATTTTCTTTTTAGTTTAACATCGTTTTTTTTATATTTAAGCAGTTTCCTTTTTGTTCTGCTTTACCCCCCCCCCCCCACACACACACATCTACAAACACTCGGGTGACATAGACCATGGATTTTCGCTAGATAGATATCATTTTCAAGCTCAAACCTTCAACCGACAAATATCAAAAACTTGGGCAAAAACATTAATTCCTTCACCCTAACCTAGCCATTTTTGTACAGGGGGGGGGGTAGCAAAAAACTGTTTTCTCATGACAAGATGGCTTCTACGCATGCGCGAATGACGTCAGAACTTGAATTAGTTTAAATATTAAAAAAACGACCCAATTTTGTCACTGTCCTCTTAGCTCACTTGATTAGAGCATGGCATCATTAAGGTTATAAGTTCGAATGGTGATGTGAGATGCTTTTTTTTTTTTTTTTTTTCGATTTTTAAAGTTTTAATATTGAAACAAGGTTATTTATGCCATTTTTCATGTATGCTGTTTTTTTTTTTGTTTTTTTTTTCAGATTTTTTTTTAAAGAAGTTTTAACGTTCGTTTTTCTGATTTTTTTTTTTCCATCACATTTGCGTTTTCTTTTTTTGGTTTTGTTTTTCTGATTTTCATCTTTCATTTGCCTTATGTTCGTTTTTTTGGGTTTTTTTTTTTTCGAATTTAAAAAAATTTAACATTGCTTTTTTTTATAATATTTAAACAGGGTGATTACTTCGCTTATTCTTTTGTTTTGATTTACATCACCCCCCCCCCGTCCGAGCACACACACCTCTAAATACCCGGGCAACACTGGGTACCCCCCTAATATATAGCGCAAAATGTATGTCCACAAAAGGATTTTTCGGTCAAGGTTCTCGCGTTGCTTAGATTCCGGGAAAATCTTTCTTATACTTCCTAGATCATAATATCTCAGATTTGTAAACGGACATCGTCCATCTTTTTTTTTTTTGATAGAGTTTTTAAAAATTCCTGCTGTTCCATCGTCTCTGCTGTTTAAACAGTCTTTTTTGTATAAATAAAGCGAACTTAATCGAATGCCGTTCGCTGGGTAGTATCTGTTCTGTAATTGGTCCTTGGTCAATGTAAGGGAAACCCTTGATACTGAGACTGTTACTATTTATTTAGATACTGCCAGAGTGCCACCTTTCCGGGGGGAGGGGGGGTTGGTTTTCCCCAACATTAAAAACGATGCTTTCGTGACGAAACAAATAAATAAAATGGCAGAAAGCAGGAAGCTTAACTGGCTTCCAGCTAGATTTAAAACGCAACGTTCATTTTTGCGCGTGCGTGATTCTTAAGTTAATTACCAACTCCTTGATTTCGCTATCCGCTATGGCCTAATGGTTAGCGAGGAAGACTACTAACCCTATGTTTTTGAGTTCGATCCCATCTCTCACTCTACTTTATTTTGTCTTTGTGGCCGATATCCTCTACCCAAGCAAAAGTTAATTACTAACTCTTTTTCATGTTCTTTTCCTCCTTCATGATACGGGTTCAAGCCTGCTTGCCTACTACCACTTTTTTTTTTTTTTTAACACCTCCAAACACCCGAGCAATGCCAGGCACCCCCGCTAGTCTATATATATAAAAGCGAAAATGTGTGTATGTATGTATGTTCGCTTTTTGTGTATGTCTGAGAAAGGCTTTTTTCCGGCGGATTCTCGAGGCCGTCGCTCATTTGTAAAACTTTTTATATCACGTCTAAATGATAATATCTACGACTTAACAAGGGGGGGGTCGCCTCTCTATTTAATTTGACAGACTTTGAAACATTAAATATTCAATACTTTTGGACCGGCGCATGTAGATTCGTCTTTTTTGTATACGAAAAGTGAAACTGGATTTGAACCGGATGTAAACGTCACCGTTAACTATCCTACAGTAAAATAACAATTTGACCTCATTAAAAACTGCGATGTTGGCATTCACATTTTAATCGCTCTTACATTGACTGTTGCTGTAGCTCAGGTGTTCGGGCTCAGCCTATGGGCCTCAAGGCTCTGTGTTTGAGCCGACCTGTCACCAAGCCCCCCCCCCCCTATTTTTTTCCCCCATTTTTAAAATCACTGTTTTTTATCGTTTTTTTATATTTAAACAGGGTTAAGTTTCCTTTTGGTTCTCTTTACCCCTCCCCCCCTCAAATGCACACACCTACAAGCACCTGGGCAATGCCGTGTACCCTCCGCTAGTGTGTATATATAAAAGGCAAAATGTGTGTGTATGTTTGTATGTCTCACAAAAACTTTTGACAGAAGCGACGAATCCTGACGAAATCGGTATCGTTTTGAAGCTTCATCCTTCAGATGACGAATATCGAAAAATTGGCCAAAAACGTTAATTCCTTCACCCTAAACTCGGCCGTTTTTTTACAAGGAGGGGGTCATTTTTTTCGTCAATATTTTCACAAGTTATCGTTTTCTAGGCTTAATTTCAACGCGCTCCACTTTCAGGTTGGCCATGGAGACATCAGCTAAGACGTTACGTTTTTTTCAATTTCTTTTCCTCCTTCGCGTTACACCAGAAGCCCGCGCACACTTGTTAATTTGCATCGTACTCAAACGGCTGCTGTTGCTAATATATTTGCAAGTCAGCTATCCTACAGCTGCTGCTGATATTTTCACACGCACCCACACATTACCCCTTCACCTCACTGTTGCATCCCTGGGCTTGTTTTACATGTACTTGAATGAAAGGTGTTGACAAACTCCAAGCATAGGTGTCCCCTCGACATAAATACCCTCAATTAACAGCAGCAAATTTCCACCCTTCGTTGTAGAGATCCCCTGATGCCGGGGAACCTTCTACTTAAATAAGTTTTTCACTCTAACTGATAGATTTTTTAATTCCCTTCCCTGTTTCCTGCTCCTCCATCTGTACTAACATGTAGAAGTTTAAATATAATGTTAACAGACCTTGCTGCTCAACTCTCTACTTGAATTGTCTCTGTAGGCATGGCCCCTAATTTACAATAGCCTCTTGCATCTCTGTAGCAATGTGCTTGGTTTGGGGTGAATGTGCGTTACAAAAAAATTGTTTTCAAACCCTTTTCAAAAACGGTTTATAATAAATAAATGTTTAAAATTATTCATTTGTAATTTTATTTTTCCAATATATGTGCAATGTCGATGTTAACAGTAACCAAAAGAAGTTTATTTAAATTAGGATAAATTAACAAAACTTTTATTTAAAAAATATTTGGTTCTCCTTTGTAATCGTAGCAAAATTTGAAAATTGAAACATTGAATTTCAAGTAAAACCAATGATATCTACTGAATTGTCATGTCGCAGTAATGAACATATCCAAAAATTAAGAAAAACGATAATAAACTTAATTATTAATGAAAATAATTTTTGGAGACAATTAGTGAAAATTAAGTTCTGCATTGAAAAAAAAAAAAAACAGACTGATGGAACAAGAACATTCTACCCCCTGAAGTAAATAAAGGGTTCCATTCGAAATCCGGTCGAAATTCTTTAGTTTGACAGAAACATTTCTGAGCTTGACAAGATACACCTGAAAAAGGTCGGAGGTTACATCGGCCGAAACATGAAAATTACACTGGAGATGAGAACAATAGTCCGATGAATCCAAATAATGTGTAATGAACCATGGAATTGTCTGAAAGTTCAAATTCAATTGGATATTTTTTTAGGCAATAGCACGCAAGAAAATATATTTACCTTTTAATGAAGAATTTGGTCGGGATTTGCGCACTGTTTCTTCAGTTGAGATCTACAAAAAAAAAAAAAAGAAAAAAGCGTTAAATCATCAAGACTAGAAGCCACTCAAGAATAAAGGTTAATGAGACGAATAGACTGTCAGTTGAATTATGAAGAAATTCCTCGAAACTTCTCCTTCTCTCCCTTATCACTTTTAATAATGAATATTAAAAAGACAAGTAAAGTATGCACGCCCCCCCCCGTGAATGCACCCCCACCCCATTTAGCCCCCAAAAGTCCCCAGGGGATGTCAAATCCTGGTGAAAATGAACAAACAGTGCAGTTTTAGGTCTTAATATTTTTTTTTTTTTTTTTTTTACACAGGCATCACCGCATTATCAAGGCCAAGAGGCCACTCGAGGATAAGGGTTAAAGAGTATACAGTAGAAATTGGAAAATATAGTAATCATTAGTAACGAAAATTCGGTAAATTTGTTAACTTATATGGAACGGCTCATCAAGAACTCGTTTACGTTAGACTTGAAGACAACCATATTGTAGTCAGCTGGAAAGCAGGAAAACGGAAGACAATTCCACATATATGTAAATTTGAGTTCTGCACCATGCAAAAAAAGAAATTACTAAGTCCATCATTGCCCCCTTCTCCCATTTTAGCCCCCAAAAAGTCCCCAAGGCTTTAAATTTGAGTTCAGCACCATGCAAAACTGCTAAATAGACATACACAGAAAAATTTGGACAAATATAGTCCCAAAAATGGAGTGCTTTTATTAGCCTTAAAAGAGGCCCTGGGGCACACCCAAGAGTTATCGCGAAGTATAGACAAACAAAATTATATAGAAATCAGTTAGTTACAATTTTTCAGAAAGTTTTATAAAAATCCAAGACATCAATTTTTTTTTAATAAGCACAAAACTGTCAAAAGGCAACCAGAGTTTTCCCAGAAAATCCGTTCTGTTACATTTTTACTCATATCATGTTTAATGTTTGTGCAAAATTTTTAAAAATTCGAAGGCGTAGTTATTGAGAAAAGTGAACGGACGAAGGTGAATTTACAAGTCCACCCTCCTTTTGTCGGGGGGAGAGGGACCAAAAATGTCTTTCCTTTCTAACTGCGATATTAAAATTTTGTACCCACCAAAAATTCATGAAATAACTGACATAATATTATGAAATCAATATTATGAAATCAATATTATGTAATCAATATTACACGATCAATATTATGTAATCAATATTACACGATCAATATTATGATATCAATATTATGTAATCAATATTACACAATCAATATTATGTAATCAATATCATGAAATGAATAGTATGAAATCAATATTATATAACCAATATTATGAAATCAATATTACACAATCAATATTATGTAATCAATATCATTAAATGAATAGTTTGAAATCAATATTACACAATCAATATTATATAACCAATATTATGAAATCAATATTACACAAACAATATTATGTAATCAACATCATGAAATGAATAGTATGTAATCAGTATTATGTAATGAATATATTTAACTGTAATATCTTATTGATATCATGTAATCAATATTATCTAATCTATATTATGTAATCAATATTATGTAATCATGCTAAAAAATGCAACATAAAAAATATATTTTTGTGTACATGTTTCAGAAATCCTTAATAATCTTCTCTGAGCTCTGTTAGACTTAAAGTTCTAATTATTGAGCTAAATTTCACCTGCAGTATTCACTTGTATCAAAGATTTAGAATTTTTTATATTTATATGATCGAGGTGAAATTCTCTTTTGCCTCTTATGATAACGCTAAAATATTATGAGGACATTTTTTGGTAAGCATTTTATATTAAAATGTTTGACTCATGTCCAGGTAACTTTGCCCTCTTCGCAGCCAAACTTTCACCCAAAAACTGATTAAAAAGCTTGCTGCATGTCTGAATATCCTTTATATAAAATTTTAAATGTTTAGACCCAAAATTGGCTGAATAGTTTGCTAGAGGCCGTAATGGTTAAATCTTTTGAACTTTGACCACTTGGCAGCCAAATTTTCAGCCCAAAAACCAATTAAAAAGCTTGCCCTATGTCTGAAGACACTTTATGTAAAATTTCAAATGTTTCGACCAAAAATTTGCTCAGTAATCAGAGAACATTTTTTGGTCGACATTTTAATTTTTAAATAAGATATTTTACACACTCCATTGTGTTGCACTATCTCCACTGGACTATGTGTAAAAAGTTGAATATTGAACGCAGCAGCAAGTCCTGGGAACATGTTTACCAGAAACAACAGTTGGCAATAAGTTATACACCATTCAGTATGACTATGCAACGCCTACAGCTCCACACCTAGAAAACACGATGATATGGGACAAGGAGGAAAAAAAGCAACCTTAGAAATTAGTGTTCGGAACGATGTTGGGTTAAACAGAACTGTGAAGAAAAAGATAACGACACGAAAAGAAATTGGAATCTTGGGAAGATCTCTATCATTTCAGTAATTATAGGAACAACTGGACTCATAAAAAAGAATTTCAAAAGCTACCTGGCAAATATACTCAGTAAACTAAGTGCAAGATAGATTCAAACAATTGCACTTAAAGGGATGATCAGAATGTTAAAATGATCTCTCGGTTGGAATATCTGAGTTAGTCAGTGAATGTTTGGTATCCAGTAGGATACCCTATCCCAAGCTTGAACAAACTGAAAAATAAGCACTGGGTAATACCTGATGAGCTCCCAGAATCCAAACCTCATGATGGTACGTCCAAATGATAAAACAAGAACTATCGCCATCACGGAACTGGCCAAACATTTTGAACAAAACCGTCTTACAAAAGTGACAGAATCAGAAAACAAGTCTGCTACGGAAATAGCCCAAGATACATTAAGACTTTCCATTGCAAAAAACTGGAAGAATGGGGTACAAAATATTTTCTGGATGAATTCACCAGTAGGGCAGGTTGATTTGAAACTTTTTTCAGAAAATCAACATGGCACTGGTGATGATAGTTGGGATTTGATGTGATAAGAACATATACCAAAAATGAGATTCCTATCTTGAACAGAAATTTGAGCATTTAATTTTTAAAATCGTGTGGAAAAATGCTGAAAAATCCTTCATTTTCATAGCATTTTTCACAACACTGACTTTGAAATTTCACTATTTTTAATAAAATATCCAATTAAAATTGATACATTTATATGAAATACATTGAAACAAAAATCAATACATGAATTATAATTTTAATTATGAATCACAACTAGCAAAATATCTAAACTTTTACTGCATTGATTAAACAAAAATTGTAAAAAAAAAAGCTAATTAGCAACTTAGTCTTTTAAATTTCACAATTCAAAAAGATATGTGAAGTTGTATTAAACAATATAACAACTTGATACAAGTTACAGAACCATGTATTTTAATTTTTTTATTAAACGCAATAATAAAATCTGTTATAATAGAACTAAATTGTTCTGTG
The DNA here is from genome assembly GCF_053919585.1 of Euprymna scolopes. Lineage (NCBI taxonomy): Eukaryota > Metazoa > Mollusca > Cephalopoda > Sepiida > Sepiolidae > Euprymna > Euprymna scolopes. The sequence goes on along the minus strand of NC_136522.1, from coordinate 15,313,363 downwards.
TAATTTCCTTTCGAGGAAAATGAAGGTCTAATTTGCAGGTACAGTGACTTTGTAATAATGTGTCTATGTCATGCTTCCTGCCCAGATATAACTTTTTGAGAAAAATCAATCAAATTTGACCAGTGTGTGGCTGCAAAATTGATAGCAGTAATCTTTTTCAGTCTTTTTTTTTTAGTTGTTCACTATTTCTGAAAACACACACACACAAAAAAACAAAAAACAAAACAAGTATTTGAAAACACTTATTTTTTTATATTTTTGCGATGAATGAAACTGACTGTTGTTTGGGAAAATTGAGAAAACTAATTTAATTTAATGGATAAATATTTATTTACTTAATGGACAAAATCGTTTGAATGTTCTCTTCTCTCACATCCAATTCATCTGAGTTTATCATCGATATTATATTTTCCGGAAGTAGTGTAAAAGCACTATATTTTAAACAGTTTAAAACAGTAATTTGGATTTCAGTTAACTGTTTTGTCTCTGAATCATATTAAAATATACTGTTGTTGGTTAAAAAAATTATTGTCGGTTTTGGTCTCAAACCAACTAACTGCATACACTTGGATGATAAATTTGACCAGAATGTTTGATTTATCAGAGTGTTTGAGAATAGACTCCGGTCCATAAACACATTAACCTTGTGACTAATGTTAGCCATCTTGCTTGATTCAAGGGCCCAATTTTCTAAGCTGCATATCTTAGGTTAACTTCTCCTTGAGAAATGCCAACAGCATACTCCAAAAGTAGCCTCTGATCTTCACTTAAATTATTTGTTTATTTTTCTGTCAGATATTAATGAGCGGGAGGAGCACTAATTTTTTAAAATTCTACTTTTACCACAAGGGCGACACCATGCAGTTTGCTGTTTTTTTTTTTTTGTTTTTTTTGTTATTCCGATTTTTTAAAGAAGTTTAATATCATTTTTCGTTTTGATCTACCAACCCTTAACAGACACCTCCAAACACCCACACAATGCCAGGCACCCTCGCTAGTGCATAATAAATACCAATATATTATTTTATTTTCTATAAAAAAGGAACATAATTACAAGTGAATCTATAGAATTAACTTTACCTCCTTGTAAGGAGGACAAGTGCAGACTATGTGCTTTTTTTTAAATTTTCAGTCTTGCACTTTACTGCAAAGTCATCACATCTCAAGACAGAAAGTTTAAAGCTACAAGAAAATATATCAAACAGTCTGTCTAGCTGTTGCTTCATTCTTTTCACTTTGATTGCTGCAAGAGATTTCCTGTCAATCTGTTTGGCCCTCTTATAGCAAAATATATTGACCTTCTGTCCTATACAACATTCCCTTAACAAGGGCAATTATGGATTAACTGCTTGCCAAATACTAATTAATTCCTTAGCAATTAACTTAGATATCTCACTATTTTTAAGTTGGATAACTGTTTTCGAGGAACTAACTAAACTTGATGACTTGTCGTGAAATTGGGGGTGCTATTTCATCCAAATGACAAGGTGGATCAGCAAATTT
>NC_136522.1:15231860-15306860 GCF_053919585.1 Euprymna scolopes | reverse complement strand
TACAACAAGCTTCCTGACGTCTTCGCTGTGTTCCTTAGTTTTAACCATGGCGACTGAAAATTATAATTTAGTCACTTATAATAGTTTAAATAAATCGCTATCTAAAAATTATCTGAAAAAAATTATTCACTGAATTAGCGTTAAACAAGCATAATATGGCTATAAAAAAGTTCAGAAAGCACGTAAACCGGAAATTGATTGATATTATACTGATACTAAAAGAAAAACAAAGCCGTGCCAATAATTTTGAACAAGGGTTTTTTGCAATTATGTTTGTTGTTCCTTTGTTATTTATTTTTCTAAAATCCGATTGCTGCATCGGAAAGGCCAGTTAAAAATACATAATATACTTTGTTATTTTCTTTAATTTAATCCCTTTTTTAGAATTTATTAGACAAAATTTAACTTTTATTTTACCGTGCCAATAAATATGATCATCACTGTATATATATACATATACATACATATATATACATACATATATATACATACATATATATATATACATATACATATATATACATATACATATATATACATATACATACATATATATACATACATATACATATATATACATATACATACATATATATATACATACATATATATACATATACATACATATATATACATACATATATATACATATACATACATATATATATACATACATATATATACACATATATACACACACACACACACACATATATATATATATATATATATATATATATATATATATAGTCGATATTCTGAAGCACTAACTAAAACTCGACATTATGAACCAGTTATATATTTTAACATTTAGATCAGTAGAGAAAACATTAATGAATCTATTTTAACAACAATACATATTTGGCACATACTCTTTTTTTCTTTATTGCAGCTTATATTTGTTTTTGTATATTATTGGCCATATTGTTGCAGGAGGTAGGCTATATTTTTCTTCATACCATTTTGGATGCTAAACATTTACACAGTATCACACATTTTTCTTGATGGGGCCAAAGAGTTTCGTTAGGCTTGAAGTCTGTAGATTGAAAGGATTCCTTCATCACTGTAATTCTATTTTTTTTTTTTTTCTCAAACCAATCCATTGAAACCTTGGGTGTATGACATGGGGCAGTCCTGGGAACATATATCTTGAGTTGGAAGCCATGTTTAGTTTCAGAACAGTTTCCGATGGTTAGCTGTTCTATATAAGTCCTGGAGGTGACTGGTTCTCAGTAGACAGTTCTTTTGTTCAGGTTCCTGACTTTATAATTTTCGTAGCCACAGAACAAAAGATTCTTCCCGTGATTACACAAAGAAAACATATGCAAGGTTGCTAAAGAAAACGGTTTAAGTTTTATGGAGCAATCCTGATTTCCGATTGGTTGGTAGCAGAATGTGAATCAATTTGATTTGTCAGTTCCTAGCAGCATCGTTTATAAATAGAATCTCCCAACTGTGAGGGACCATACCCCCATTATTAACTAAAAATATTGCAACAATATACCAGAAAGAACAGTTGGCAATAAGTTATACACCATTCACTATGACTATGCAATCCTTACAACTACATATCTATGGAGGTATTAAACCAGACATAGTGACATGGGAAAAGAAGAAAGTTAGTGTCTTCAATGATGTTGGGTTAAACAGAACTGAGAGGAAAAAGATAATGAAATATCAAGGTCTGATGTACGACATTAAAAGAAATTGGAATCTTGGGAAGATCTCCATCATTCCAGTAATTATAGAAGCAACCAGACTGATGAAAAAAAATTTCAAAAATTACCTTGCAAATATACCCGTTGAACTAAGTGCAAAAGGCATACAAACAATTACATTTAAAGGGATGGTTAGAATCTTAAAAAGATCTCTTGGTTAGAATGTATCAGATAATGAGTGGATGTCTGGAATCTAGATGTCCTATCTCCAGCCGGAACAAAATGAAAAATTAAAAAATACTCAAAAAGATGGAATTTGAAAAAAAAAAACAACAAAAAAAAAAACATTTACCTTTTCACGTGTTTTGGATTCTGGTATTTTCTTGGAGCATTCATTGGCAGAATCTGATGAACTATTGTTTTGTAATCCCCAACCAATTTTATCGTTAACTGACGACATTTTGTGTTATCTACAAAAAAAAAAAAAAAAAAGAACAAGAAAGGAAATGGAAAATGCTTTTAATTGGTCAAACATTCATAATGGGTGGGTGGGTTTAAAAAGAAATGTCATGGTAATATTTATTTGGTAGATTACGACCAGTATTTAAAAAAAATTATTTCCCAATTCTTAGCGATTCTCGAGACCCCAAAGGTGGTAGCCACCTGTTTGCCATGTTTGTTTTCATTTTAATGAAAGCGCTCAGCACTAATTGCATTTCAAACTTCATAAATGCTTTAAAGTAATTTTAAAACACCAAAAACTTGAACTTTGGTGATCTACATAAAGCATATTGTATTCCTAAGTAGTTGCCCATCCTAGAATGACCAGACTACATATTGCTTAACTTTAGTGATCTGAATAAGTCATTTGGTAATCCCAAGTAGTCACCCATCCTAGAATGACCAGACTACAAATTGCTTAACTTTAGTGATCTGAATAAGTCATTTGGTAATCCCAAGTAGTCACCAATCCTAGAATGACCAGACTACATATTGCTTAACTTTAGTGATCTGCATAATTCATTTGATAATTCCAAATAGTCACCCATCTCAGAATGACCAACCTCATTGTAGCTTAACTTTACAAACACACATATCAAGTTACTCACATTTGACCATTTTTCATAATTCTTGGATATGTTACTAATATCGACAATTATTTTTAATGAAGCAACCCAAATAATCACCCCCCCTCTTTAACCAACACGACCCCTTCCTCTTACAAAAATAACAACTTAGATACATTTTCTCGCCTGTCTATTTTATTACAAACACACCAATCAAATAACTCACATTTAATCATTTTTTATAATTCCTGGATATGTTACTAATTCCGACAATCATTGTTTATGATTTAACCCGCGTAATCGATCCCCTCTTACTAAAATACTAACTTTCAGACAATATCTGGGCTGTTTATTTCATTATAAACACACCAATCAAATAACTTACATTTAATAACTTTTCATAATTCTTGGATATGATACTAATTTCGGCAATCGTTTTTCATGATTTAACCCATATAATCCCCTCTCCTCTTTCTAAAATAACAACATTGAGACACTGTCTCAGGTTATTTCATGGTAAACACACTAATCAAATAACTTACATATTATCATTTTTCATAATTCTTAGATATGTTACTAATTTTGACAATCGTTTTTCATTATTTAACCCACATAATTCCCTATCCTTTTGCTAAGCAATAACTTTGAGACATTGTCTTGCTGGTTTTTCCATTATAAACACACCAATCAAATAACTCACATTTTATCATTTTTTATAATTCTTGGATATGTTACTAATTTCGACAATCATTTTTAATGATGTAACCCACATAATCGACCCCCTCTTACTAAAATATTAATTTTAAGACTATATCTGGGCGGTTCATTTCATTATAAACACACCAATCCAATAACTTACATTTAATCACTTTTCATAATTCTTGGATATGTTACTAATTTCGCCAATCGTTTTTTATAATTTAAACCACATAATATCATTTCCTTTTGCTAAATGAATACTTTGTGACATTGTCTGGCTGGTTATTTCATTGCAAACACACAAATCAAATACCTCTCATTTTATCATATTTCATAATTCTTGGATATGTTACTAATTTCGACAATCATTTTTCATGATTTAACCCAAATAATTCCTTTTCCTCTTACTAAAATAATAACTTAGAGATATTACCTGGCTAATTATTTTATTACAAATACTAATCAAATAACTCACATTTCATCATTTTTCATAATTCTTAGATATGTTACTAATTTCAACAGTAATTTTCCGTGATTAAACCCACATAATTGACCCTGTCCTACTAAAGAAATAACCCTGAGACTTTTTTCTGGGCTGTTTATTTCATTAAAAAAAAACACACAAATAAAATAACTTACATTTCATAACTTTTCATAATTCTTCGATATGTTACTTATTTTGACAATCATGTTTCATGAGTTACCCAACATTATCGCCACCTCTTACTAAAATAATACATTTGAGACATTGTCTGGGCTGTCTATTTGATTACAAACACACTAATCAAATAACTCACATGTCATCATTTTTCATAATTCTTGGATATTTTACTAATTTCGATAATCATTTTTCTTGATTTAACATTAATTATAACCCCGTTCTTACTAAAATAATAACTGTGATACATCATCTTGGCTTTCTATTTCATTAAGAACACACCAAACAAATAACTCAAATTTACTCATTTTTCATAATTCTTGGATATGTTACTTATTTGGACAATAATTTTTCATGATTTTATGATACAATCGCCCCATCTTCCTATATAGGGTATTCTGTTATCACAAATATCCACCTATCTTATCCGATCCCAGGTATTTTAGCAAACAGCCCATCTATCTCATTCAATCCCAGGCAACGTCTGGGTTTTGCTAACACATATATACACCTTTCTTATCCAATCACCGGCACCGCTGGGTATTCTGCTAGTACAAATATGCAGCTATGAAGCCACATCGAAGAGAGTTCACTGACATAATATTACAATGATTGCATATTAATCTAATGGTATTCGATAATAAAACTACATCCAAGGGAGGTCACGTGCATATTATAACAATGATTGTATATTAATCTAATGGTATTCAACAATGAAGCTACATCCAAGGAGGTCACTTCCATAATCTAATGGTTGTCGACAATGAAGTTACATTCAAGGGAGGTCACTCGCATATTACAACAATGATTGTATATTTATGCAATGATATTCGACAATGAAGCTACATCCGAGGGAGGTCACTTGCATATTATAACAATGATTGTATATTATTCTAATGGAATTAGACATGAAGCTGAATCAAATGGGGGTTACTTGCATATTATAACAATGATTGTATATTTTTTTAATGGTATTTAGCAAAGAAGCTACATCCAAGGGAGGTCACTTATATATTATGACAATGATTTTAAATTAATCTAATGGTATTCGAGAATGAAGCTATATCCAAGGGAGGTCACTTACATAAAATGACAATTATTGTACATTAATCTAATGGTATTCGACAATGAAGCTACACCCAAGGGAAGTTACTTGCATATTATGACAATAATTTTATATTATTCTAATGGTATTCGACAATGAAGCTACATCCAAGACAGGTCACTCGCATATTATGACAATTATTGTATATTAATCTAATGTTATTTGACAATGAAACTACACTCAAGGGAGGTCACTTGCATATTATAACAGTAATTGCATACTTTTCTAATGGTACTCGACAATGAAACTACACCCAAGGGAGGTCACTCGCATATTGTACCAATGATTGTATATTAATCTAATGGTATTTGACAACGAAGCTACATCCAAGGCAGGACATTTGCATATTATGACAATGACTGTATATAAATCTAATGGTATTCAACAGGGAAGCTCCACCCAAAAGTGGTCACTCGCATATTGTAACAAAGATTGTACATTAATCTAATGGAATTTGACAATGAAGCTACATCCAAGGGAGGTCACTTGCATATGATCACAATGATTGTATATTATTCTAATGGTATTCGACAATGAAGCTACATCCAAGGGAAGTCACTTACATATTATAACAATCTAGTGATTAGTGATTTAAATAAATCATTTGGTAATGCCAAATAGTCACCAACTTAGAATGACCAACCTCATTGTTGCTTAACTTTTGTGATCTACATAAAGTATTTTGTATTCCCAAGTAGTCATGATGATCAGACAATGTATTGCTTAACTTTAATGATGTGCATAAATCATTTGGTAATCCCAAGTAGTCACCCATCCTAGAATGACCAGACTACATATTGCTTAACTTTAGTGATCTGCATAAGTCATTTGTTAATCCCAAGTAGTCACCGATCCTAGAATGACTAGACTACATATTGTTTAACTTTAGTGATCTGCACAAATCATTTATAAATCTATTATGCCAAATTAGCCCCTCCCCCCCCCCCAAATGCACAAAAATTCGAGATTTAAGGTTTTGACGAGATAATTTTAGAAACATGCGCAGTGGAACCTGTTTTGAGCCCCTGGGGACGCAACGGGAATTTTCGGCAAAAAAAGGTTGTTACTATGCACATCTATGTATTGAAATACAATTTGTGGCAAAATTTCAGGAAAAACTAATGGATGGTTAGTTCTCTCGCAATAGTCCGGACAATTCGCTAAATTATCTCGTCAAAACCTTATATCTCGAATTTTTGTGCATTTTTTTTGGGGGGGGGGGCTAATTTGGAATAATAGTGTCCATTTAATAGTATTATCTTGAAAAAATAAAAAAATAAGGAAAATTACCAAAAAAAAAAACAAACAAACAAAACAAGAACAAAAAAGTGTGCCGTATTTTTAAAAGTTTTATTGCGTTGTGTTTTTTTTGCTTTTTTTATTTCATCGGTGAAGAAAAAGGCCAAACAAATTTTGAAGGCCAAACTGCTTTAAAATAGGCCAAATTCGCGAAATTTGGCCTCGCTATCAAAAAAAAAAAAAAAAGGGAAATCCCCCTACTTGAATTTTCTGTTTGGTTAAAGAATCAAGATGGCTGAATTAATAATTACTCGCTTGTAGCGTTGATTTTTTTCTTTTTTTGCTATAAAAAAATAACTACTTGATGAAATTACGTGATTTTTTTCTGTAGGAAAACTTTATCCCATGACGAGTATGTACAATATATTTTTTTTAAAAATATTTCCATTTTTTAATGTCAATGGAAAACTGCACAAGTACCAAAAACTGTTACGTGTGCATGCGCCAGGAAGGGAGCGACGCTTGTTTTTTTTATGCTGGTTGGCATGGAACTCAACGCCCAAGCAGTACCTCATATTCAACGAAATCCATAATAAGCGACACTTGAATGAATGGTTTAGTTCATTGATGCTATACCGTAATCACGTGATTCAAATTTTAGCAGACAAAAAACATTTGGGAGTCAAAAAAATTAGGAGAATCAAATTTAGTTTAGCGGCGTAAATTATTTGATAAATAAAAATTTATAAAAACTATTTATTTTTGGTGTTCACACAGAGAGTGATCCGTTCTGAAATATTACCGTTATTATTTAAAAAGCCGTTATTAACATGGGGAGGGGAGGGTATTTGGTACCTATTCTGTACAATTGAAAAAAAAACTATAATAAAACTTTAATTGAACGTGGAAATACGATTAAAAAAACACATTATTAGACCCAAAGGCTGAAATAAAACCAGAACAAAATTCATTTTGATTTTTTTTTTTCATCGTTTTTTAATAGAGTAAATGTACGACAATCGAAGTCGCTGTTAAAATTTGGCCTTTCTGTTTGACATTGGCCTTTTTAAGACTAAATTTGGCATTTTTTTAGTAGGCGTTATTTCATTATGGCTGCTAAATACAGTCGAAAAAACGCAACAGGGCCAAATTTGGCCTTAAAAAGGCCAATCTGTCAAACTTTAGAAAGGCCAAATTTTAACAGCGGCTCCGATTTACAATATTAAAAAATGATGAAAAAAAAAAAAAAAAAAGAAACAAAATGAATTTTTTTCGGGTTTTATATCGGCCTTAGGGTCTAATAATGTGTTTTATATATAAAAAAGTAATCATTTTTATAATTTTTTGTCTATCAAATAATTTACGCCGCTAAACTACACATTTGCCCAAATTTCCATTCCATATTTACAAGAACCGTAAAACAACGCATACTCCGCAAATTTTAACGCTTCGGCAATATTGTATACGAAATTCGTTCAGGCACAAAGATTTCTCCTCCACTGACTGAGAACAGAAAAGATTAAGTGTAATGTTACCAAAGGCAAGATTTACCTACCTGGATAAATTTTGTTGTCTATTCTGCAAAAAAAGTTGTGCAAAATGTCCCGATATAATTCTTAAATAACAACAACAACAACAACAACAATAATAATAATAATAATAATAATAATAATAATAATTGAAAAAAATAATAATCAAAAACGCGAAAAAAAATATTTATATATATATTTTTTTTTCTGTTCTGCGTTTTTAATTATTAAAGAAACGCGAATAAATAAAAACGCATTTACTCAATGGAGAACATGTTGGGAATAGATTTGGTGTACGTAAATTCTGAGAAAACGTGAAGTTTTTTCCAAGATTTACAAGTTAAAAGTGAAATTGAAATTAAAAGTGTAGCTAAAAGCAGTTAGACAAGTTTATGAAAGGAAAGTTCTTTCAATATGTGTGTGGGTGAGGTAGGGGGTAGTTGGTAGAGAGGAAAACAGCGTAAGCGAACCGTACTAAGAGAGAGGGGGATATGCGGCAGTCGAAGGGAGAAAATAATACAAAGAGGGTAGTTGTCGAAGGGGAGGTAGAGACACGTAGAGAGAGTGGGGTACTAGTAAAGAAAGAGAGGAGTAAAGGTAGAGAGACAGACAGGGGGGTACTAGTAGAGAGAGAGAGAGAGAGAGAGAGAGAGAGAGAGAGAGAGAGAGAGAGAGAGAGAGAGAGAGAGGAATAGTGGTAGATAGAGGGAGAAAGAGACAGAGAAAGGGGGTAGAGAGGGCGAGAGAACTACGATTTAATGCGCTTTTTAAGAAGAATTTATTTTAAATAAAAAAAACATAGCTAATATGTTATATATTTTGTCAGACTAGATATTTACAAGAAACATGAAAACAACTGAATGTGTCATATTTTTTTACAATTTTAACTATGTTTAATTAAGTTAATACTTTATATATATATATAGTAGCATGGGTGCTCGGCGTTGCCCGGGTATTTGGAGATGTATGTTGAGCAAAGAAAAAAAAGTGGTCAATTTTTAAAACTTTGACCCCTATTATGACACCTTAAAATTTATTGTTTTGGGCGCAAATTAAGTTATTAAGGTAGATCAATGTCCAATGTACCTATAGCTAAAATTTCAAGTATTTAGACAAAAAATTGTCGGAGGAGTTTGGTAGAGTTCTCAAAGGTAAAATCGTTGAACTTTGACTCCTTAATCTCTGGCCAACCGTTCGCCCCTTATTTTCTGGCCGAAAACCGATCACATCGATTTTCCCAAATCTCAGTACCCTGTATATCAAATTTCGAGTCAGTAGACTAAGAATTGACAGAGTTATTGCGTAGGGAAATGTACACACACAGACACACAGATACACAGACAATCAGACAGACAGACAGACAGACACATTCACTTTATATATATATATATATATATACATATATACATACATATATATACATATATATATACATACATATATATATATATACATACATACATACATATATATATACATACATATATATACATATATATATACATACATATATATATATATATATATATACATACATACATATATATACATATATATATACATATATACATATATATATATATATGCGCGATTAAAAAATAAAAAAAGAATAATTGATAAAAATAGTTTACGTATTATTTATTATATAGTTGTATTATAATGAGGTGAAAAAAATAAACATAAAATATATTTAGAAATTGTATCGATTCTGTGTTTCCATACCTGAATTTAGAGACGCGGATGCCAACTCCCGGTGTGTTTGAAAGTTAGGCTCTCCTTTTATTCACCATTACCAAAAATATTTTCAGAAAACTTTGAATGGACGTTCCCAGAGGGAACTATTTATCTTTAGGATAGAAATCCGAAATTTTGTAATCTGTGTAACTAAATTGTTATAAAAAATAAAGTGTAGTAAATATATATGAAGAAAGTGAAAGAAAACCTCAGGTAGCAGTCATTGTCGGAATTTATCTTGCTTCCAGATAAATTCGATGCTAAGCTGAAAAAAAAAACATGAAACAAAAGAGGGGGGGTAAAGAATAAAATATAAAGGTCTTGCTTTGAAACGAAGAAGAAATTTTATTTACAACAAGTTGCAAAAAGTCATCATTTAAAAATAAAAAACAAATGCCAGCATACGAATCCGCAAACGCTATTAAAAAAAGTCGATAAAAGTCGTCATTTAAAAAGAAATTTAAAAACAAATGTCTGTAAAAGTGAGACATTACTAATAAATGTTTAGTAACTTTTTCTTTTAATATTCATAAAGAGTAAAACTTTTATTCAAAATAAATAATGTGACAAATAATCGTTTAGTTACTACGACAACGTCAGTAAATAAAAAATGTTACGTGCGCATGCGCCAGGAAGGGAGCGACGCTTGTTTTTTATGCTGGTCGGCATGGAACTTAACGCCCAAGCAGTACCTCATATTCAACTAAATCCATAATAAGCGACACTTGAATGAATGGTTCAGTTCATTGATGCTATACCGTAATCACGTGATTCAAATTTTAGCAGACGAAATATTAGGAGTCAAAAAAATTAGGAGAATCAAATTTAATTTAGCGGCGTAAATTATTTGATAAACAAAAATTTATAAAAGCTATTTATTTTTGGTGCTGATGTAGAGAGTGATTCGTACTTAAACAATAACGTTATTATTTAAAAAGCCATTCTTAACATGGGGAGGGGAGGGTGTTTTGTACCTATTCTGTACAATTGAAAAAAAAACTATAATGAAACTTTAATTGAACGTGGAAATACGATTTAAAAAACACATTATTAGACCCAAAGGCTGAAATAAAACCAGAACAAAATTCATTTTGATTTTTTTTTTTTCATCATTTTTTAATAGAGTAAATGTACGTCAATCGAAGTCGCTGTTAAAATTTTGCCTTTCTAAGGTTTGAGATTGGCCTTTTTAAGGCTAAATTTGGCCTTTTTTATGCGTTATTTCAATATGGCTGCTAAATACAGTCGAAAGAACGCAACAGGGCCAAATTTGGCCTTAAAAAGGCCAATCTGTCAAACTTTAGAAAGGCCAAATTTTAACAGCGGCTTCGATTGTCGTACATTTACTATATTAAAAAATGATAAAAAAAAAAAAAGAAACAAAATGAATTTTTTTCGGGTTTATATCGGCCTTAGGGTCTAATAATGTGTTTTATATATATATATATATATATATATAAAAAAAGTAATCATTTTTATAATTTTTTGTCTATCAAATAATTTACGCCGCTAAACTACACATTTGCCCAAATTTCCATTCCATATTTACAAGAACCGTAAAACAACGCATACTCCGCAAGTTTAAACACTTCGGCAATATTGTATATGAAATTCGTTCAGTCACAAAGATTTCTCCTCCACTGGCCGAGAACAGAAAAGATGAAATGTAATGTTACCAAAGGCAAGATCTACCTACCTGAATAAATTTTGTTGTCTATTCGGCAAAAAAACTTGTGCAAAATGTCCCGATGTAATTGTTAAATAATAATAATAATAATAATAATAATAATAATAATAATAATAATTGAAAAAAATAATAATCAAAACGCGAAAAAAAAAATATTTATATATATATATTTTTGCTGTTCCACGTTTTTAATTATTAAAGAAACGCGAATAAATAAAAACGTGTCTACTCAATGGAGGGTGTAGGTAAATTCTGAGAAAATGTGAAATTTTTTCCAAGATTTACAAGTTAAAAGTGAAACTGAAATTAAAAGTGTAGCTAAAAGCAGTTAGACAAGTTTATGAAAGGAAAGTTCTTTCAATATGTGTGTGGGTGAGGTAGGGGGTAGTTGGTAGAGAGGAAAACAGCGTAAGCGAACCGTACTGAGAGAGAGGGGGAAAATAATACAAAGAGGGTAGTTGTCGAAGGGGAGGTAGAGACGGGTAGAAAGAGTGGGGTACTAGTAAAGAAAGAGAGGAGTAAAGGTAGAGAGACAGACAGGGGGTACTAGTAGAGAGAGAGAGAGAGAGAGAGAGAGAGAGAGAGAAAGAGAGAGAAAGAGAGAGAGAAAGAGAGAGGAATAGTGGTAGATAGAGGGAGAAAGAGACAGAGAAAGGGGGTAGAGAGGGCGAGAGAACTACGATTTAATGCGCTTTTTAAGAAGAATTTATTTAAAAAAAAAAAAAAAACATAGCTTTTTAAGAAGAATTTATTTTAAATAAAAAAGACATAGCTAATATGTTATATATTTTGTCAGACTAGATATTTACAAGAAACATGAAAACAATACTTTATATATATATATATATATATAGTAGCATGGATGATCGGCGTTGCCCGGGTATTTGGAGATGTATGTTGAGCAAAGAAAAAAAGTGGTCAATTTTTTAAACTTTGACCCCTATTATGACCCCTTAAAATTTATTGTTTTGGGCTCAAATTGTTATTAAGGTAGATCAATGTCCAATGTACCTATAGCTAAAATTTCAAGTATTTAGACAAAAAATTGTGGGAGGAGTTTGGTAGAGTTCTCAAAGGTAAAATCGTTGAACTTTGACCCCTTAATCTCTGGCCAAACTTTCACCCCTTATTTTCTGGCCGAAAACCGATCACATCGATTTTCCCAAATCTCAGTACCCTGTATATCAAATTTCGAGTCTGTAGACTAAGAATTGACAGAGTTATTGCGTAGGGAAATGTACACACAGACACACACACAGACAAACACATTCACTTTATATATATATATATATATATATATATATATATATGCGCGATTAAAAAATAAAAGAATAATTGATAAAAATAGTTTACGTATTATTATATATTTGTATTATAATGAGGTGAAAAAATAAACATAAAATATATTTAGAAAAGAGGGGGAGGGGTAAAGAATAAAATATAAATGTCTTGCTTTGAAACGAAGAAGAAATTTTATTTACAGCAAGTTGCAAAAAAATTTAAAAAGAAATTAAAAAACAAATGCCAGCATACGCATCCGCAAACGCTATTAAAAAAAAGTCGATAAAAGTCGTCATTTAAAAAGAAATTTAAAAACAAATGTCTGTAAAAGTGAGACATCACTAATAAATGTTTAGTAACTTTTTCTTTTAATATTCATAAAGAGTAAAACTTTTATTCAAAATAAATAATGTGACAAATAATCGTTTAGTTACTACGACAACGTCAGTAAATAAAAAATGTTACGTGCGCATGCGCCAGGAAGGGAGCGACGCTTGTTTTTTATGCTGGTCGGCATGGAACTTAACGCCCAAGCAGTACCTCATATTCAACTAAATCCATAATAAGCGACACTTGAATGAATGGTTCAGTTCATTGATGCTATACCGTAATCACGTGATTCAAATTTTAGCAGACGAAATATTAGGAGTCAAAAAAATTAGGAGAATCAAATTTAATTTAGCGGCGTAAATTATTTGATAAACAAAAATTTATAAAAACTATTTATTTTTGGTGCTGATGTAGAGAGTGATTCGTACTTAAACAATAACGTTATTATTTAAAAAGCCATTCTTAACATGGGGAGGGGAGGGTGTTTTGTACCTATTCTGTATTTTAACCTTACAATTGAACACAAAACTTATCAAAAACTTTAATTGAACGTGGAAATACGATTTAAAAAACACATTATTAGACCCAAAGGCTGAAATAAAACCAGAACAAAATTCATTTTGATTTTTTTTTTTTCATCATTTTTTAATAGAGTAAATGTACGTCAATCGAAGTCGCTGTTAAAATTTTGCCTTTCTAAGGTTTGAGATTGGCCTTTTTAAGGCTAAATTTGGCCTTTTTTATGCGTTATTTCAATATGGCTGCTAAATACAGTCGAAAGAACGCAACAGGGCCAAATTTGGCCTTAAAAAGGCCAATCTGTCAAACTTTAGAAAGGCCAAATTTTAACAGCGGCTTCGATTGTCGTACATTTACTATAT
The DNA here is from genome assembly GCF_053919585.1 of Euprymna scolopes. Lineage (NCBI taxonomy): Eukaryota > Metazoa > Mollusca > Cephalopoda > Sepiida > Sepiolidae > Euprymna > Euprymna scolopes. Next base: position 15,292,992 of record NC_136522.1, on the reverse strand, counting down.
TAAAAAATGATAAAAAAAAAAAAAGAAACAAAATGAATTTTTTTCGGGTTTATATCGGCCTTAGGGTCTAATAATGTGTTTTATATATATATATATATATATATATAAAAAAAGTAATCATTTTTATAATTTTTTGTCTATCAAATAATTTACGCCGCTAAACTACACATTTGCCCAAATTTCCATTCCATATTTACAAGAACCGTAAAACAACGCATACTCCGCAAGTTTAAACACTTCGGCAATATTGTATATGAAATTCGTTCAGTCACAAAGATTTCTCCTCCACTGGCCGAGAACAGAAAAGATGAAATGTAATGTTACCAAAGGCAAGATCTACCTACCTGAATAAATTTTGTTGTCTATTCGGCAAAAAAACTTGTGCAAAATGTCCCGATGTAATTGTTAAATAATAATAATAATAATAATAATAATAATAATAATAATTGAAAAAAATAATAATCAAAACGCGAAAAAAAAAATATTTATATATATATATTTTTGCTGTTCCACGTTTTTAATTATTAAAGAAACGCGAATAAATAAAAACGTGTCTACTCAATGGAGGGTGTAGGTAAATTCTGAGAAAATGTGAAATTTTTTCCAAGATTTACAAGTTAAAAGTGAAATTGAAATTAAAAGTGTAGCTAAAAGCAGTTAGACAAGTTTATGAAAGGAAAGTTCTTTCAATATGTGTGTGGGTGAGGTAGGGGGTAGTTGGTAGAGAGGAAAACAGCGTAAGCGAACCGTACTGAGAGAGAGGGGGAAAATAATACAAAGAGGGTAGTTGTCGAAGGGGAGGTAGAGACGGGTAGAAAGAGTGGGGTACTAGTAAAGAAAGAGAGGAGTAAAGGTAGAGAGACAGACAGGGGGTACTAGTAGAGAGAGAGAGAGAGAGAGAGAGAGAGAGAAAGAGAGAGAAAGAGAGAGAGAAAGAGAGAGGAATAGTGGTAGATAGAGGGAGAAAGAGACAGAGAAAGGGGGTAGAGAGGGCGAGAGAACTACGATTTAATGCGCTTTTTAAGAAGAATTTATTTAAAAAAAAAAAAAAAACATAGCTTTTTAAGAAGAATTTATTTTAAATAAAAAAGACATAGCTAATATGTTATATATTTTGTCAGACTAGATATTTACAAGAAACATGAAAACAATACTTTATATATATATATATATATATATATAGTAGCATGGATGATCGGCGTTGCCCGGGTATTTGGAGATGTATGTTGAGCAAAGAAAAAAAGTGGTCAATTTTTTAAACTTTGACCCCTATTATGACCCCTTAAAATTTATTGTTTTGGGCTCAAATTGTTATTAAGGTAGATCAATGTCCAATGTACCTATAGCTAAAATTTCAAGTATTTAGACAAAAAATTGTGGGAGGAGTTTGGTAGAGTTCTCAAAGGTAAAATCGTTGAACTTTGACCCCTTAATCTCTGGCCAAACTTTCACCCCTTATTTTCTGGCCGAAAACCGATCACATCGATTTTCCCAAATCTCAGTACCCTGTATATCAAATTTCGAGTCTGTAGACTAAGAATTGACAGAGTTATTGCGTAGGGAAATGTACACACAGACACACACACAGACAAACACATTCACTTTATATATATATATATATATATATATATATATATATATATATATATATATATATATATATATATATATGCGCGATTAAAAAATAAAAGAATAATTGATAAAAATAGTTTACGTATTATTATATATTTGTATTATAATGAGGTGAAAAAATAAACATAAAATATATTTAGAAAAGAGGGGGAGGGGTAAAGAATAAAATATAAATGTCTTGCTTTGAAACGAAGAAGAAATTTTATTTACAGCAAGTTGCAAAAAAATTTAAAAAGAAATTAAAAAACAAATGCCAGCATACGCATCCGCAAACGCTATTAAAAAAAAGTCGATAAAAGTCGTCATTTAAAAAGAAATTTAAAAACAAATGTCTGTAAAAGTGAGACATCACTAATAAATGTTTAGTAACTTTTTCTTTTAATATTCATAAAGAGTAAAACTTTTATTCAAAATAAATAATGTGACAAATAATCGTTTAGTTACTACGACAACGTCAGTAAATAAAAAATGTTACGTGCGCATGCGCCAGGAAGGGAGCGACGCTTGTTTTTTATGCTGGTCGGCATGGAACTTAACGCCCAAGCAGTACCTCATATTCAACTAAATCCATAATAAGCGACACTTGAATGAATGGTTCAGTTCATTGATGCTATACCGTAATCACGTGATTCAAATTTTAGCAGACGAAATATTAGGAGTCAAAAAAATTAGGAGAATCAAATTTAATTTAGCGGCGTAAATTATTTGATAAACAAAAATTTATAAAAACTATTTATTTTTGGTGCTGATGTAGAGAGTGATTCGTACTTAAACAATAACGTTATTATTTAAAAAGCCATTCTTAACATGGGGAGGGGAGGGTGTTTTGTACCTATTCTGTATTTTAACCTTACAATTGAACACAAAACTTATCAAAAACTTTAATTGAACGTGGAAATACGATTTAAAAAACACATTATTAGACCCAAAGGCTGAAATAAAACCAGAACAAAATTCATTTTGATTTTTTTTTTTTCATCATTTTTTAATAGAGTAAATGTACGTCAATCGAAGTCGCTGTTAAAATTTTGCCTTTCTAAGGTTTGAGATTGGCCTTTTTAAGGCTAAATTTGGCCTTTTTTATGCGTTATTTCAATATGGCTGCTAAATACAGTCGAAAGAACGCAACAGGGCCAAATTTGGCCTTAAAAAGGCCAATCTGTCAAACTTTAGAAAGGCCAAATTTTAACAGCGGCTTCGATTGTCGTACATTTACTATATTAAAAAATGATAAAAAAAAAAAAAGAAACAAAATGAATTTTTTTCGGGTTTATATCGGCCTTAGGGTCTAATAATGTGTTTTATATATATATATATATATATATATAAAAAAAGTAATCATTTTTATAATTTTTTGTCTATCAAATAATTTACGCCGCTAAACTACACATTTGCCCAAATTTCCATTCCATATTTACAAGAACCGTAAAACAACGCATACTCCGCAAGTTTAAACACTTCGGCAATATTGTATATGAAATTCGTTCAGTCACAAAGATTTCTCCTCCACTGGCCGAGAACAGAAAAGATGAAATGTAATGTTACCAAAGGCAAGATCTACCTACCTGAATAAATTTTGTTGTCTATTCGGCAAAAAAACTTGTGCAAAATGTCCCGATGTAATTGTTAAATAATAATAATAATAATAATAATAATAATAATAATAATAATTGAAAAAAATAATAATCAAAACGCGAAAAAAAAAATATTTATATATATATATTTTTGCTGTTCCACGTTTTTAATTATTAAAGAAACGCGAATAAATAAAAACGTGTCTACTCAATGGAGGGTGTAGGTAAATTCTGAGAAAATGTGAAATTTTTTCCAAGATTTACAAGTTAAAAGTGAAATTGAAATTAAAAGTGTAGCTAAAAGCAGTTAGACAAGTTTATGAAAGGAAAGTTCTTTCAATATGTGTGTGGGTGAGGTAGGGGGTAGTTGGTAGAGAGGAAAACAGCGTAAGCGAACCGTACTGAGAGAGAGGGGGAAAATAATACAAAGAGGGTAGTTGTCGAAGGGGAGGTAGAGACGGGTAGAAAGAGTGGGGTACTAGTAAAGAAAGAGAGGAGTAAAGGTAGAGAGACAGACAGGGGGTACTAGTAGAGAGAGAGAGAGAGAGAGAGAGAGAGAGAAAGAGAGAGAAAGAGAGAGAGAAAGAGAGAGGAATAGTGGTAGATAGAGGGAGAAAGAGACAGAGAAAGGGGGTAGAGAGGGCGAGAGAACTACGATTTAATGCGCTTTTTAAGAAGAATTTATTTAAAAAAAAAAAAAAAACATAGCTTTTTAAGAAGAATTTATTTTAAATAAAAAAGACATAGCTAATATGTTATATATTTTGTCAGACTAGATATTTACAAGAAACATGAAAACAATACTTTATATATATATATATATATATATATAGTAGCATGGATGATCGGCGTTGCCCGGGTATTTGGAGATGTATGTTGAGCAAAGAAAAAAAGTGGTCAATTTTTTAAACTTTGACCCCTATTATGACCCCTTAAAATTTATTGTTTTGGGCTCAAATTGTTATTAAGGTAGATCAATGTCCAATGTACCTATAGCTAAAATTTCAAGTATTTAGACAAAAAATTGTGGGAGGAGTTTGGTAGAGTTCTCAAAGGTAAAATCGTTGAACTTTGACCCCTTAATCTCTGGCCAAACTTTCACCCCTTATTTTCTGGCCGAAAACCGATCACATCGATTTTCCCAAATCTCAGTACCCTGTATATCAAATTTCGAGTCTGTAGACTAAGAATTGACAGAGTTATTGCGTAGGGAAATGTACACACAGACACACACACAGACAAACACATTCACTTTATATATATATATATATATATATATATATATATATATATATATATATATATATATATATATATGCGCGATTAAAAAATAAAAGAATAATTGATAAAAATAGTTTACGTATTATTATATATTTGTATTATAATGAGGTGAAAAAATAAACATAAAATATATTTAGAAAAGAGGGGGAGGGGTAAAGAATAAAATATAAATGTCTTGCTTTGAAACGAAGAAGAAATTTTATTTACAGCAAGTTGCAAAAAAATTTAAAAAGAAATTAAAAAACAAATGCCAGCATACGCATCCGCAAACGCTATTAAAAAAAAGTCGATAAAAGTCGTCATTTAAAAAGAAATTTAAAAACAAATGTCTGTAAAAGTGAGACATCACTAATAAATGTTTAGTAACTTTTTCTTTTAATATTCATAAAGAGTAAAACTTTTATTCAAAATAAATAATGTGACAAATAATCGTTTAGTTACTACGACAACGTCAGTAAATAAAAAATGTTACGTGCGCATGCGCCAGGAAGGGAGCGACGCTTGTTTTTTATGCTGGTCGGCATGGAACTTAACGCCCAAGCAGTACCTCATATTCAACTAAATCCATAATAAGCGACACTTGAATGAATGGTTCAGTTCATTGATGCTATACCGTAATCACGTGATTCAAATTTTAGCAGACGAAATATTAGGAGTCAAAAAAATTAGGAGAATCAAATTTAATTTAGCGGCGTAAATTATTTGATAAACAAAAATTTATAAAAACTATTTATTTTTGGTGCTGATGTAGAGAGTGATTCGTACTTAAACAATAACGTTATTATTTAAAAAGCCATTCTTAACATGGGGAGGGGAGGGTGTTTTGTACCTATTCTGTATTTTAACCTTACAATTGAACACAAAACTTATCAAAAACTTTAATTGAACGTGGAAATACGATTTAAAAAACACATTATTAGACCCAAAGGCTGAAATAAAACCAGAACAAAATTCATTTTGATTTATTTTTTTTTCATCGTTTTTTTAATAGAGTACATGTACGACAATCGAAGTCGCTGTTAAAATTTTGCCTTTCTAAGGTTTTGCCTTTTTAAGGCTAAATTTGGCCTTTTTTAGCGGCTAAAGAACGTACAAAGGCCAAATTTGACCTTAGAAAGGCCAATCTGTCAAACTTTAGACAGGCCAAATTTTAACAGCGGCTTCGATTGTCGTACATTTACTCTATAAAAAATAGAAATCCGAAATTATCTAATCTGTGTAACTAAATTGTTATAAAGAATATTAATTATTTATCGTAAAGATAAAAAAAAAATAAATTAAAAAAAAAAAAAAATAATAATAATAACAATATTAATAACAACAACAATAATAATAATAATAACAACAATAACAAGAACAACAACAACAACAATAATAATAATAACAATAACAAGGACAATAATAATAACAATAACAATAATATAAATAATAATAATAACAAAAACAACAACAATAATAATAATTATAATAATAACAACAACAATAATAATAACAACAACAACAATAATAAAAATAATAACAACAACAATAATAATAACAGCAACAATAATAATAATAATAATAACAACAACAAAAACAACAATAACAACAACAACAATAATAATACCAACAACAACAACAAAAGCAATAATAATAACAACAACAATAACAATAACAACAACAACAACAATAATAATAACAACAAGAACAATAACAACAACAACAATGACAATAACAATAACAACAACAATTATAATAACAACAAAAACAATAACAGCAACAATAACAACAACAACAACAACAACAATAATAACAACAACAATAATAACAACATCAACAACATCAACAACAATAACAACAACATCAATAATAATAACAACAACAACAACAACAATAAAAACAACAACAACAACAACAACAATAATAACAACAACAATAATAATAACATCAACCACAATAACAACAACAACAATAACAACAACAACAACAACAACAACAACAATAACAACAATAATAATAACAACAACAACAATAATAATAATAACAACAACAACAATAATAACAACAACAATAATAATAACAACAACAACAACAACAACAATAATAATAATAACAACAGCAATAACAACAACAACAACAATAATAATAATAATAATAACAACAACAACAATAATAACAACAACAACAACAATAACAACAACAACAACAATAATAAAAAAGGATGTAAGAGAATGAAGATTGTTTTAATTGATGCCAGATGGGGATCAGAACGTTGATGATGTAAGGATAAAAGCTTTAAGGAAGTTCTAAATGACTAAAACTGCCACTTAACCATATATTCAAACACGACTGTGTTTGAATATAAAACAGTAGATGTATGTGTGCATAAATATTTAACTGATAAACTCTTAAACTACTGGTCACGTAACACGGAAATTAACAAGAAATACCGATTTAATCCGTTTTTTACATTTCTGTGTTATACCAACAATTAATTTCTGATGAGTTCGTTGGCAAAAGGGGCCCCTAGGGGTTTCCGTGTAATAATTTTAAAGCGCTATACAGGTTTTGTACCGTTAAAAGGTTATTTGAAATAGTAATCATACACGAAGGTTGGTTTATAACGAGTAAAATCTTTGTTTGGATGGATGAATATTGTTTACAGAAATATATCAACAAGTTGAAATGCAAAATGTTCACTTCAACTTGCTGACATCTTTCGATAAGTCTGTGCATGCGTAAACTAATCATAGCTGAAAGTGATTTAATTTTAAAACTGTCAGGTTAGCTCAAAAGATAGCTAACACGGCTGGAGCGCTAAATGCTCTATTTGTTTTTGTTCCCCACTTATCAAGGTCTAAAATCCACTCGAGGATAAGTGTTAATGAATGTAAGGTGATAGTGAAGTAATAGTTAATGGTGTAAATTGGGTAGAATTACAGTATTTATAGGGATAGTTCAACAAGAACTTGGATTTTTTTTTTTTTTTTACAAGGTGATCACCACTTATCAAGGCCCGGAAGCCACTCAGGGATAAGGGTTATTGCATGTACAGTACGTTAGTGTGGGGGTTTAATAAAAATGTCTACTTAAGGGGGCGGTTCATCAGGAATTTGTTTACGTTGGACTTGAAGACATCCAGGTTGTAGTCAGGTGGGAAGCAGGCAGACGGAACAGAGTTCCACAGGCGTGCACTTCTAAGAAAGAAGCTTTGTTCATGGAATCTACGTTTTGATTTAGGCACAGATAAAGAGTGGGGAAAATTTTTGACAGTGGTTTCAGCTAGACGGGTGTTTTTCGTAAAAGATTTGCGAGGGGGGGACTAGAGATCGGAGCTCAGACGAGCACCTGCCATGGAAATAATGATAAAACAATGATAGGCTTGCAACGTCTCTTCTATTGGAGAGAGGTTGCAGGGAAGAGAAAAGGGCATCCCCCACTAAGCCACAAAGTCTATTTTGTACTCAGTCAAGGCATGATAGGCTGTTTTTAGCAGATCCTGCCCAGATATGGCAGCAGTATTCCATCCTTGGATGTACTTGGATTTGAAGGCAACCATGCTGTATTCAACTGGGAAGCAGGCTAGCGGAACAGTGTTCCATAGGCAGACAGATCTGGGAAAGAAGTTTTGTCCATGGAATCTGTGTTTGGATTTAGGCACAGATAGCGAGTCGGGGAAAATCGTATATAGTGATTGTAGCTAGTCAAGTGTTTTTTGTGAAAGTTTAGCAAGGTGAAACCATAGATTGGAGTTCAGTCGAGCACTTGTCATGAAAGTAACGATAGAGCGGAGACAGACTTGAAATGTCTCTGTAAAGTGGACTTGATTTCTGTGCTTAAAAAGGTTTTGATTTTAGCTGATGGCACCTAAGTCATTTTAAAAAATTTTTTTGAAATCACTACTATATATAAATATATATATATATATATATATATATATATATATATATATATATATATATATATATATATATAAATTTTAAAATAGAATACGTATAAAATTACAATGCAATATTATGAAAATAAAAAAATATTTATTTGTTTAAAATTAATATTTCAGAGAGAGACTCCAGTCTTAGAATTTTATACCTTGAAAAAAAATTGTTTTTTTCTTGTCATGATGTCAAATTGAAAAAAAAAACAATTAGTAAAGAAACTGTGTGTTGTCTGTCTGCGGTGCTATTTTGAAACACCAAAAGAATGCGTTTGATGCACGAGATATGAAAGTCAAAGTTGTGTTTTCGGTGATTGAAGCTTGTTTAAAACTTAAAATAAAATATTTATAAAATACGTTTATAAGTAAAATTACAATGCAATATTATGAAAATAAACAGATATCTATTGATATGTCAGAAATAGATTCGAGCCTCAGAATTTTATACATTTTTTTCTTTTATTTATTCCTCACCATGATGTTAAATCAAAGAAGAAAAAAATGACAATTAGTAAATATTTGTTTATTTTGTAGATTGGGAAAGAATACTAGATGTAGTCCTCCACGGCATTACTTCATTGCTTCCCACCTCCATTAATCACAGTTTTATTAAATCTATTACAAATATGAGGCCATAGTTGCAGCTGTTGATGTATTTGGTCACTCCAAACTATGCTTATATACACTTCAATAATGGATGAGAGACGACTGTGTCCTTAGGCCAGATATCTCCATTGGATAATAGATATCACACAAGAAATGCATTTTATGACCACTGTCATATAATGTACATTTTATAATAGATATGATGCGAGAAATGCATTTATGATCACCGTCATATAATGTCCATTGGATAAGAGATATGACACAAGAAATGCATTTTATGACCACCATCATATAATGTACATTGGATAATAGATATGACACAAGGAATGCATTTTATGATCACCGTCATATAATGTCCATTGTATAATAGATATGATCCGAGAAACGCATTTATGATCACCATCATATAATGTACATTGTATAATAGATATGACACAAGGAATGCATTTTATGACCACCATCATATAATGTACATTGGATAATAGATATGACACAAGGAATGCATTTTATGACCACCATCATATAATGTACATTGTATAATAGATATGACACAAGGAATGCATTTTATGACCACTGTCATATAATGTACATTGTATAATATATATGACACAAGGAATAAATTTTATGACCACCATCATATAATGTACATTGTATAATAGATATGACACAAGGAATGCATTTTATGACCACCATCATATAATGTACATTGTATAATAGATATGACACAAGGAATGCATTTTATGACCACTGTCATATAATGTACATCGTATAATAGATATGACACAAGGAATGCATTTTATGACCACCATCATATAATGTACATTGTATAATAGATATGACACAAGGAATGCATTTTATGACCACCATCATATAATGTACATTGGATAATAGATATGACACAAGGAATGCATTTTATGACCACCATCATATAATGTCCATTGTATAATAGATATGACACAAGGAATGCATTTTATGACCACTGTCATATAATGTACATTGTATAATAGATATGATACAAGGAATGCATTTTATGACCACCATCATATAATGTACATTGTATAATAGATATGACACAAGGAATGCATTTTATGACCACCATCATATAATGTCCATTGTATAATAGATATGACACAAGGAATGCATTTTATGACCACTGTCATATAATGTACATTGTATAATAGATATGACACAAGGAATGCATTTTATGACCACCAGCATATAATGTACATTGTATAATAGATATGACACAAGGAATGCATTTTATGATCACCATCATATAATGTCCATTGTATAACAGATATGACACAAGGAATGCATTTTATGACAACCATCATATGATTTACATTGTATAATAGATATGACACAAGATATGAATTTTATGACCACTGTCATATAATGTACATTGTATAAAAGATATGACACAAGGAATGCATTTTATGACCACCATCATATAATGTACATTGCATAATAGATATGACACAAGGAATGCATTTTATGACCACCGTCATATAATGTACATTGTATAATGGATATTACACAAGGAATGCATTTTATGACCACTGTCATATAATGTACATTGTATAATAGATATGACACAAGGAATGCATTTTATGACCACTGTCATATAATGTTCATTGAATAATAGATATGACACAAGGAATGCATTTTCTGACCACCATCATATAATTTACATTGTATAATAGATATGACACAAGGAATGCATTTTATGACCACTGCCATATAATGTACATTGTATAATAGATACGACACAAGGAATGCATTTTGTGACCACCAGCATATAATGTACATTGTATAATAGATATGACACAAGGAATTCATCTTATGACCACCATTATATAATGTCCATTGTATAATAGATATGACACAAGGAATGCATTTTATGACCACCATCATATAATGTACATTGAATAATAGATATGACACAAGGAATGCATTTTATGACCACTGTCATATAATGTACATTGTATAATAGATATGACACAAGGAATGCATTTTGTGACCACCAGCATATAATGTACATTGTATAATAGATATGACACAAGGAATGCATTTTATGACCACTCTCATATAATGTACATTGTATAATAGATATGACACAAGGAATGCATTTTATGACCACCATCATATAATGTACATTGTATAATAGATATGACACAAGGAATTAATCTTATGACCACCATTATATAATGTCCATTGTATAATAGATATGACACAAGGAATGCATTTTATGACCACCATCATATGATGTACATTGTATAATAGATATGACACAAGAAATGCATTTTATGACCACCGTCATATAATGTACATTGTATAATAGATATGACACATAATGCATTTTATGACCACTGTCATATAATGTACATTGAATAATAGATATGATACAAGAATGCATTTTATGACCACCATCATATAACGTCCATTGTATAATAGATATGATACAAGAATGCATTTTATTACCACCATCATATAATGTACATTGTATAATAGATATGATACAAGGAATGCATTTTATGACCACCATCATATAATGTACATTGTATAATAGATATGACACAAGGAATGCATTTTATGACCACCATCATATAATGTAAATTGTATAATAGATATGACACAAGAAATGCATTTTATGACCACCATCATATAATGTACATTGTATAATAGATATGACACAAGAAATACATTTTATGACCACCGTCATATAATGTACATTGTATAATAGATATGATACAAGGAATGAATTTTATGACCACTGTCATATAATGTACATTGTATAATAGATATGACACGAGGAATGCATTTTATGACCACTGTCATATAATGTACATTGAATAATAGATATGATACAAGAATGCATTTTATGACCACCATCATATAATGTCCATTGTATAATAGATATTATACAAGAATGCATTTTATGACCACCATCATATAATGTACATTGTATAATAGATATGATACAAGGAATGCATTTTATGACCACCATCATATAATGTACATTGTATAATAGATATGATACAAGGAATGCATTTTATGACCACCATCATATAATGTACATTGTATAATAGATATGACACAAGGAATGCATTTTATGACCACTGTCATATAATGTACATTGGATAATAGATATGATACAAGAATGCATTTTATGACCACCATCATATAATGTCCATTGTATAATAGATATTATACAAGAATGCATTTTATGACCACCATCATATAATGTACATTGTATAATAGATATGATACAAGGAATGCATTTTATGACCACCATCATATAATGTACATTGTATAATAGATATGACACAAGAAATGCATTTTATGACCACCGTCATATAATGTCCATTTTATGATAAATGGAGAAGTTTAGAAGCAGAAATTGGTCGTGAGCTGGAAAACTGAGAGCTACAGTTCAACTCTTCTGATCCTCTGCCAAGTGCCTCTGAACACTCCATTGCCAGTAACTCAATTCCTACCCTCCTCACACCCTCCTCTAGGATGATCGACAGAGAGAATCTTCAGATTATACTGATGAGCTAAATCTTCGACACTCTACTAGAATTCATTGAAGTCGTCCATATTTAAATAAAAACTATCATCTTTAAACTTTTCTTTTTTTTCTTTTGCAGTTCAGGTAGAAACCGTCAACTGAGATTACGTTTAACCCTTTTTTCTCATGAGAATCATATGGCTTTGGATTCTATTGCAGTTTAAATTTATATCTGAGGGCTCTTTTAAGAATAGACACTGTTCCCTTTATGGCTGCTATCTGTATTTCCTCACAGCTTGGTTTTCCAGGGATTGCTTCTAAGTATTTTTGAAGGTTCTTTTTTATTAGGCCAGTTGCTTCTGTCACAACTGGTATAATGTTTGTTTCTTTCAGAGACCATGTTGTTTCTAGATCATTTTTTTGGTCCTGATATTTTGTTATCTTTTCCCGTTCTGCACTATTAAGGTCAAAGTCGTTTGGAACTGTGAGGTCGATAATGAGTGCAGTCCTTTCGGGCTTGTTCCATATTACTATATCTGGTTTGATGGCCTTGTCTTTTATGTATCTGCCTGCCTGTATGTCTTTGTCGTAGAACACTGTCACTTTTCCATTCAATGTTATCGGTGGTGGTTCATGTTCCCAGATGTTCGACGACCTATCTAGTTGCATCTCTCCACAGATCCTCCAGTAAGTATCTACATACTTTGTTGTGGCGAGCAGTGTAATGACCATCGGCTAGAAGGATCTTGCATCCAGACATTAGGTGGCGTGGGCTTTCAACAGCTGAGTGACAGAATCTGTATTGGTCGGTTTTTTGTAGACTAGCCATTTTCTTAAATCCATTTGTGAGTAAGCCTTGGTCTTGTGCAGCTATAATTAATCGTTCTTCACCAAATAGAAATTTGTCACTTTTAAGCGATTGTAGTGAGGCCTCCTTGTCAATGTAGCTCTGGTTCAGTTCTTCCATGAACCTGCCTGCTCTCTTATGTTGTTGCCATCCTTCTAGTCTGATCTTCAGTTCCCTTTTTGTATACCCCTTTCTCTTCTTTCGGGCGATTATTTTCTTGTGTGATATAGAATGTGCTGAACAAAGAAAACTCTTCTTAATATATTTATGCTCGCTGGAAATGAATTTCTTCCCTTGAGCATTCTCTTTCTCTTCCTTCCTTTGTGAGCCCGCATATAGTGCCTGCAATGTAAGTTAAATAAAGCTTCCCAAGCTTAATCTGACTTCAACTTTTTCATTACACCTCGGGCTGCTTTATTTTGGAATTGCCTTCCTGTTTCCTGTTTTCCTGGCTATATTAACCTGTAGAAGTTTAAATATAATGTTAATAAACATCCAGCTACTCAACTTTCCACAATTCTCTTTAAATATGATCCCAAATAGTAGCCTCTGCGTTACAACTGGCAGTATGCTTTATTTGTGGTGGAAAAGAGTAATAAAAGACAAAAATTGCCTGAGCTGTCTCACAACGAAGCTGCCCAACCTATTTTTCTTTGGCCAGAGTGCTCTTTCTCTAAGGCGCTCTAATTCTTCAAATCCCAAATTCTGACTCTGCGTCATATCTTTTGCACAGAGAGAGAGAGAGAGAGAGAGAGAGAGAGAGAGAGAGAGAGAGAGAGAGAGAGAGAGAGAGAGAGAGAGAGAGAGAGAGATAAAACCCTGACCTAGTTACGATAAACAAAAATAGGGTTCACATTGGTGCAGGGAGGTGTTTATTTATCTATTTTTTTAAAATCATATTGGTAATTGTTTAAAAATATTTTTATCATGTATTACATCATATCATGATGACATGATAAAAACAAACTGGAAACTTGGTCAGTCTTTCTTTTTATCATATTGAGAGAGAGAGAGAGAGAGAGAGAGAGAGAGAGAGAGAGAGAGAGAGAGAGGTGGGTAGTCGGATTGATAGGTAGAGAGGGAAATAGCTTGAGGAAGTGGTGGAAAAGAAGAGTCAGAAAGATTAGAGAGAGAAGGAGGTAGTTAAAGGAAAGAAGGGAGAAGAGAATGAACAGAGAGAAGGGGGACAGTATCAGGGGTATATGTAGAGAGAGAGATAGATGGAAGGAGGTCATGAGCGGAAAAGGAAAGAAAGTAAAAGAGAGATAGAGAAAGAGGGAGGAGGAAAGAGTTTTTAAATAAAAACTACAATTATTCTGCCGCTATCGTCACATTTTTTTTTAAACATCTTTTATGGGTTTTACTAAAACTGTGTGACTAAAATTATACCCAATCAATCTACAACTGTCTACTCCTGCTGTTTCTCATATAGAAACAACGTGCAAAATTGCTTAAATCAGCAGGAGCCGAATCGGACATTTTAGTCGTGCCGAATTTGGTCATACATAACAAGGTTTACTAAAAATGTACAACTAAATAATGTACGATCATCGCTATTAAAGCAACCTCGATACGAACGAACTATTGGGTTTGTCAGTGTAAAATATTGTGAAAATCTGTTGCGGTATTATTAAAATAAACAATAAAATGAATTTACTCACATATTTCAGTAGGGTCTGCCAAACGATTGTGAAGAATGGACCGCATTTTTCCATGACGTCAGATTTGTGTTAACTATACGAACTAAGGAAAAGCAGAAGCGACTTAATGATTTTTTAAAACCTTTGTTTATCTTCTTCAAACTGCAATTAATAATTAATCTTTGTTATAATTTTGTTAGGTTTTAAGATTTACACAGTTCAGCGATTAATAATATTATAAACATTTGTATATTAAATATGAAATACGGTTTTACTGAATTTTCATTTGGTTACCTACCAGGTTCCATATTTTGTTCGGTAAAAAGAGACATAGAAAATTTACTCACATATTTCAGGCAACAGATTATTTTTTTTAGGCAAATATATTTTTAGATTCGTATATAAAGTATTTACAAAAAAAAAAAAAAAAAATATATATTTTTAAAAATATTCTTTCTTAAGGCAGAAAGTAAATAGACACATGAGTATTTAAGGTACTAGTGCACTTATTGATCCGTGCTGAAATAATAACGTTGTGTCAGGTCATGTCATATGCTATTGGTACCATGTAACTCAGTACTACCTGCCTAATGGTCGGGTCACCGGCGACTAAACTGGTTCCCCCACCAGACTTGTTTGGTGAGGAGGGCGTCTAGTCTCCCTGAAGGATTAAAAACAAGACCTTTCAAAGGGCGAATGAACCCTTTTTCGGGGTCAACGGCCAACTAGCACCGTGTATATTTGTGTGTGTGTATATATGTGTTGGGGTGGAGAGGGCTCCCGTAAGCCGTGCTGAAGGCAACCTTTCTAGGAGAAGCAGATCTCTGACTTAAAAAAACATAAAGCGGGAGACCAGTACCCGCATTAAGCTGGTCTGCAGTTTAACTTGTTGCTGGCTATCTTGCTTTTGCTTGTTGCTGGATCTCAACATTTTGAACCGAGAGAGAGATTTAGCTGTCGTACATAGATACTCCCTCGGGCATTTGGGGTCATGGACTTTAAGTGTCCGAGTGAGTGGCACTCCTCTGGCAAGACGTTGCAATCATCATTATTTAAAAAGCCATTCTTAACATGAGGAGGGGAAGGTGTTTTGTACCTATTCTATACTTTAACCTTACAATTGAATTAAAAACATATCATAAAACTTACAATTGAATTAAAAAACATATCATAAAACTTTAATTAAACTTGGAAATACGATTTAAAAAATGGCGAAGATCAGTAAGTGCACTAGCACTGTATTTAATTACATAATGAACTTTTCAAAGATTGAAACAATTATTCTTTTTCCAATTCTGTGTGCAACTTTTTTGTTTTTTGCTAAAAATCTTTCTAAAAAAATAAAATGTTTATTTTTTTAGATTAATTAGGCCTTGGTTTTACTAATTATGCATGACTAAAAATTAAACACAATTTTATGTATGTCTAATTAAATCCTAGAAGACTGAAACAATTATTTGGCACACTGTAAAAAAGATAAGATACTTCTTTACAATAGCGTGTCGTCTTCAGGGTTGCCAGACTATAAAAAATATTTCAAACCAAATCTTTCAGAAAAAAAGGTCAAAAAAGGCCAAATTGATAATTGTAGCCAAATTTTCACAAACAGACAAACAACAAAAAAAGCCAAATTGAGCATTTAAATTTTGTTAAATGAAATAACAAAGACTTTGTGCGTAAATATATAAACATTTATATTTTTTTCATTGTACTTTATAGATTTTGATGTTTTAAATCGACGCATTTCAGGTGAAAACATTATGTACTTACGTGTCCTGCTGAAATTAGAATAAGTTAACAAAAATTGTTTTTGACGCTATTGTGAAGAAGCACCAAGACTTTTATTTAAAAAAAAAAAAAATCAAACAATCATTGTTATTTAAATAAAGTAACATTCTATTTAAAATTTATTCTGATAAATTAATACTGCAAAATATGTTATTTAAATTTTATTTTCTTACTAGTGGGGGTTCCCGGCGTTGCCCAGCTGTTTGAAAAAAAAAAAAAATTAAGTAGTAGTAGTCAGGCAGGCTTGAACTCATGACGCAAAAGTGGAAAAGAAAGTGAAAAAAAAAGCTGAGATCTTGCCGCTACACTACGTTGCGTGAGGAAGCTTCTTTCTTAGAACTGCACGCCTGTGGAACTCTGTTCCGTCTGCCTGCTTCCCACCGGACTACAACTTGGATGTCTTTAAGTCCAATGTTAACAAATTCCTAATGAACCGCCCCTTAAGTAAACACTTCATCAAATCTCCACACTAACGTAATGTACTTGCAATAACCCTTATCCCTGAGTGGCTTCCGGGCCTTGATAAGTGGTGATCACTGTATAAAAAAAAAAGAAAAAAAAAAGGAAGTGAAAAGCGTTCAAATTTATAAATGTGGATCAAAAAGTTGACTTGCATAAATTAGTTAAGAATCACGTAGTCGCAGAAATGAACATTGGCTGAAGGCCAGTTAAGCTTTCCGACGTTTCAGTTATTTGTTTCTCCACGGTGTTGAGGGACTCTCAAATAAATAGCAATTGTCTGATATGAAGGGTTTTCCCCACATTGATCAAAGCTAATTGCATTAAAGATGGACCTGGCAGGAAAACCGGGCGGCCTACTTTGCTCCGATTATTTTTGCTTTATACGAAAAAGACCAACAAACGTGTGAAAAGATGGAATAGAGGAAACTTTTTAAAAGTCAATAAAAATAAATATAGAGGCGACGTCCGTTCGCAAATCGTAGATATTATAATCTAGGAAGTATAAGGAAAGTTCTAAATAAATGTTTTTCGACCGCAATTTTTTTTTTTTTTTTTTACAAAAGAGTCACCACTTATCAAGGCCCACAGGCCATTCGAGGATAAGAGTTAATGGGTATACATAAGTAGTGGAAATTTTGTAAATTGGATTACTAAGGGGGATGGTTCATAAAAGCGTTACAATACATTTAAACCGTGAAGAATTTCCGCCATGCGCTCTTGTTTTTTTTTCTAAGTTATCAACAACTAGCAATTATTTGTGTTTCGAACTTTAAAAAAAAAAAAAGAAAAAAAAAAGCGTTTTAAAATAATAGAAACACTAAAGCTTTTTCAGTTTGTTGTCTTTTTTGGAAGGGGGGGGGGTGAGGCGCCTCTATTATCCCAAAGAACCAGCTATGTAAACAATTTGCAATAATTTTCAATAATTATTTACAAAAATTTTCTTTACGTTTACAATCAATTTTTATTTAAAATTAAGAAATTATTTTCTAAAATATTTTGTTTATATATGTTTACACTTTGTTTTGAAGTAAAATCAATTGGTGCTTGTCTATAATTGGGCCGGAAAAAATTGTTTTTACAAGAAAAATCTGAAAAAAATCTGAAAAAATCTTTATAATGTATGTACTTGTCACTGTATGAAGATGTCATATTCCAAAAATCACGTAAATCGATCCAGTATTTTTTTTTATTTAAGAAAATCAAATATTATCACACGTTTTAGCATAGAATTGCTTCACTCCATCTTGTTTGAGACTGATACGCCACTAACGACACCTGTCAGAAATATAGGATTAACAAGGGCAGACAATCAATTAAAAAATTTTTTTTTACCAAAATGTTGTGAACACTTTTTTCTAACACAATATAATAAATTAACTTATTTAATAAATAAATAAATGAACTTCTTTTAATAAAGAAAATGTTGAAAACGCTAGGTTTTTTTTTCATAAACATCCCCCTCCCAAATATGGAGTGTTTATTACGAAAGCCGTTCTTAACATTTTTAAAGAAAATTGTGGTCAGGATAGCCGGAAACCTTAAAAATCGTCATTTAAAAACAATTGCAAATGTGGATCCAATGTTGCGCGAGCCTTTTCTAGTCTCACACAAAAACACGCGTTCACATTTCAAGCTATATTACTTGTCATATACATGCGCGCACACAAACAGACGCGCCCACGTCCACACACGTACATGTATTCACGTTCGCGTACATACACTCACATTCACGTGTATACATACACACACGCTATCGTACACACATGTACTCACATACACGCACGCATGGACAACGTCACTTCCCCTTTCAAAGGAAATCCACACATGCGCAAAAGACCACCGGAAACGATTATAAAAGCAAGAGACAAGCTGTTTCCAACCTTTTTCAGACCAGCCTCCTAGCTGGACGGTCTACGGACCGACAGCATGCCTTTTTGGCATGCGCGCGCACGCGCGTGCCTCACACCACTTGCTACTATGTGGGAAAAAAAGCCAACAGACAGTACGTACACTTTATACGCTTTCTTTCTCCATGAACTGGATTGACATTCTTACTCTATCTCCCTTTCGTTTTGGTCCATCAACACAGACATGTGCGTGACTCTCTACTGAGCTTAACCCTCTCTTTTTACAGACCGGCTTGCCACTTTGCGTTTCTCTATTGCATTCCCTTTCCTTCCACGCGCGTAGTCGTCAACGGTGGAATGAACACGTGTACACCCAAGACTTTCATTTCTCAACAGAAAATAAATGACATGTTTATTTTATTCCAGCATTTAAGTTCTTTGTTTCCTTCATTCAATTCGTTTCATTATTTTTTCTTGTAGCGAGTTAGGGTATTTTATATCCTAGTCTTCTACAATGTAAAGAAATACCATTATCTTTTCTATATTTTCATGTTTTTCATGTTCGCTTAATAAAGTCTATTAAAAAAAACGTTTTAGACATTCTTTTTAGGAAACGAAGTCGTTATGTTAATTTATTATTTTGTATTTGTATAATAAAAAAAGTGTTTTCGACATTTAAGAAAAAAAAAAGTCGATTGTTTGCCCTTGTTGATCCTATATTTCCGACAGGTGTCGTATCAGTCTCAAACAAGATGGCATGAAGCAATTCTTCGCTAAAATGTCTGATAATATTTGATTTTCTTAAATAAAAAAACTACTTGATCGCTGTAGGCAATTTTTGAATATGACATCTTCATGCAGTGACATTATAAAGATTTTTTTCAGATTTTTCTTGTAAACAATTTTTTTTCGGCCCAATCATAGACAAGCACCAATTAATTTTTAAAACATTGTTTGTATCCATTGTTGCGGGACTGTGGGTATCGATGTTAGTCCCTCAAACTCACAAAATAAAAAATAAAAAAAATGAAATATGGAGTTGAATAACCAAAACAAAGATTACCGAAGCGAAGAATAAATTTTATACAAAATTTATTTCCTCATAATTAAAAAATAAATGGAAAAAGAAAAAGTAGAAAGTTCCCCTTAATTGAGAGTCTCTTCCTGTGACTGAGGTAATAAAATGTTCTTTATGAAATGAAGTAGGAAAAAAATTAAAATTCTAGGTTGGATAAACCAGTCCTTTTAGAAATAATTAAAAAAACCATAAAATTCAATTGCTTACTTTAGCAAAAAATAAGAAAAAAAAAGGTCCATTTCCACGTGGAGAATTAAATAAAGGGTGAGCCCAAGTTTAACGTCCGTGTGGATGGAGTCAATGTGTTATTTATGGTGCCCGGAAAACTCCTCCCCGGAAAACCCATACCCGGAAAACTCCCCCTTTTTGCTAGGTAGGAAAACTGGTCCCTTATTGATAAATATCGATTGAAAACACATTTTGTGAGTGTTCTTAAAGAAGAAATTGTCTTTAAAAGAGAATACACATCCATAATATTTTTAAAAATTAGTTTAAAAAAAATAAACTTGATCACGGAGTCAAGATACGAAAAACGAAACCATATATTTATTTAAAAAAATAATTTAGTTTTAACACTTTTTGTGTTATTACGAAACAAAAATAAAAGAAAGAAAACGCGTATTATCAAAGAAAGCAATTATTTTATTAAGAAGAATTAATTTAGTTTAAACAATTCTTGTGTTATTATGAAACAACAAAAAAGAAAACACGGTCTTATGTAATTTTGGTACCGCGCTGAAATAATAACGTTATTATTTCGAAAGCCATTCTTAACATGAGGAGGGGAGGGTATCATTTAAAAGTCATTACAGGGCACTTGTGCAGTATGCAGACGGCGACTATTGTTAGAGGGCGAAAGCTCCAATTTCTTTTTGGTCAAATAACGCGACAAATAAGTAACAAACAAGATTTTTTTTTTCCGAACAGAAAAATATTTGAAAACCAAAATATTTATTGAATAAAAATGTATCAATATATAATTATAAAAATATTTATTTAAAAGTAAACATGTTTTTTTTTTAATGATTGCTTCCTCAAAGCATTTTCTTTCGAATTTAGGAAAACTCTTCCCCAGAAAACTCGTCTCCAGAAAACTCGTACCCGGAAAACTCGACCCCGGAAAACTCGTCCCCTTTTGCTAGGAAGGAAAACTGGTTCCTTATTGAATAAATATCGATTGAAAACACATTTTATAACCGTTCTTGAAGAAAATATTGTCTTTAAAAGAGAATGCACGTCCCATAATATTTTTTTGAAATATTTTTACTTGTTTACTGTTGTTTGAAAAAAAATTAAATTGATTTTTCTAAGTGTTCGTTTTCTACCTAGCTTTGAAAGTTTTTGGTGTTTCAACTTATTTTAAAGAGTTTATTTAGTAAAAAAAAAAAAAAAAAGTAATGTAGAGTGTTACTTTTGTACAAAATGTCCAACATGAGATAATCACATCTTAGGTTGGTTGGTTGTTTTTGTTTTACGGCATATCAACCCCTTTTCGGGTTATTTAATGCCGAATCCAAAGATTTTGGAGAAAATTTTTTTAATAGAGTATATTTGTTGTTTTCACGTCGGTTTCTATTTAACCCATAGTTGGGACCCTAACAGGTACTACCACTCCGGGTCAGAGTGGACCTGGGAGCAATGGTAATTAAAGAGTGGCTCCACACTCCCCAAAGGCCACAAGCTGGGGCCTCACCACTGGATATAGTTTAAGGTCATATTCAGGACCCCCATTGAGGGACTTTTACCCTCTGCAGGGGGGGGCAGTCGGTGTATTCTAATGCCCCACCGACAGGGCCGCACATCTTAGGAATCTCGATAGTCACTCAAAAATAGAAAATTAAAGAAAATACTGAGGTAGATATAGTTTCAAAACGAGCCCCCCCCCCGATAATAAATTTATGTATTTTTAGGTAATGTCCAAGATCACTGCTTCCTCAAAGCATTTTCTTTCGAATTTAGGAAAACTCTTCCCCAGAAAACTCGTCTCCAGAAAACTCGTACCCGGAAAACTCGACCCCGGAAAACTCGTCCCCTTTTGCTAGGAAGGAAAACTGGTTCCTTATTGAATAAAAAAAAAATCAAGCTACCGGACGTGGATACGATTGATTATGTAACGAAACCGAACGAAAGACTTCTTCGAACATGTTTTCCCTCACATGTATGCACGCACATATGCACACACACACACACACACACGCATATACACATCCTCATACACACACTCACATGTACGCACACACATATGCACAGACACGCACATATATTCATGTTCACGTATATACACTCACATTCACGTGCACACACACACACACACACACACACGCTAATGTACACACATATACGTGCACATGTGCGCGCACATGGGAAACGTCACTTCCCCTGAAAGGAATTCTAGACATGCGCAGTCAGAACACTCACCCCGATATAAAATTCCACGACACTATTCAACTTTCTCTTTCTTCCCTTTTGCCTGGTTTCGTCAACCAGGCAAGTTCGGCGTCCATAGCTCTTGGTTTGAAGACTTTTCCACATGGACGACTGCTATCATGAACGCCCGGTTTTGCTGAGGCAAACACTCCCTTGCTATTTTCCTTTCTACGTGCGGGACGGCCATTTCTCGTCCTCGACTTCATTTCTTTCTTTTCCACGCATGTAGTCGTCAACGCCTGAATGAACACGTGTTACACCTAAACCATTTTTATTTTCAACAAAAAATAAACGACATGTTTTTTGTTTCATCCCACAATTGAGTTATTGTTTACTTCATTCCATTCGTTTCATTATTTTATTTTGTAACAGGATTAGGATTTATATGTCCTAGTCCTCTACAGACTCGAAAAACGAAACCATATATTTCTAAAAAAAAAAGAATACTCTAGTTTTTAACATTTCCTGTGTTATTACGAAACAAACAAAAAAAGAAAACACTTCTTGTATTATCAAATAATAAAACAAATATTTTATTTAGAAAATTTGGTATTTCACGGGAACGTGGGCCCTGGTGTTTTTATTTAATTATTACTCCTTCAAAGCGCATGCGTAAAAGGTTTTCTTTGGTTTATTTAATCACAAACACTTTTTGAAGGTACTATTTGAGACCAGAAAAGGGGGGGGGGGCAAAAGCATTATTTGAATATGTACGAAAAAAATAATTTAACAAAAAAAAATAATATTTAGTGGAGAAAATAAGTAAAAATAAAATAAAAACAAGCACGAAATAAAAGTATGAATCAAATTTACCCAAAGAAAAAAAAATTTTTTTAAATAAAACACGCGATTTATATACGAAGAAAGTGAAAGAAAATGCTTTTTCATTAAAAAAAAAAAATATGTTTACTCTTAAATACATGTTTTTTTTATGATTATATATTGATACAATTATTTTGATATTTTGAGTTGAATCCAATTTTAGCGTTACAAATTCCAGAGAATTTTTTGAGGACGAAAAACGAAAAAATTATTTAACAGGATTTTTTTTTTTTCCCCTTTAATTGGGGGTGGGGGTGGTTGCGGAATTTTCCTTTTATTTAAAATAAAATAAAACAAACGAAAAAAATTATTAAACAAGATTTGAACAAAATAAAATAAAACAAACATTATTACACATTTATTTTACATTTGTACGGATTCGGTAAAATAAGTTTCGAGAAAAGCGTAATATTAATGCACATTGAAGGAAAAAAAAAACTAAATCTTGTTTGTTCCTATTTACAATGTCTCCCCCAGGACAGAGTTAGACACCAGGGTCGTTTTTTAATGTGGAGAAAAGGAACAAAAATAAAAATTGTCTCGTTCGTGAAGGATTTCTCCTCCACTGGCAGAGAACAAGAGATTGAAGTGCAACATCTGAAGAACAGATACTACACTTTGATGTATTTATTTCCTCTCCCACTGAGCAAATTAGGCACAAGGCCGTTTTTTAAAGTGAGGAGTGAAGGGGAAATGGGGACCAACTCCCCGGGGAGTAGGGGAGCTGGATAGTGACAATTGGTATGAAGGGTTGCCCCTTCATTGACCAAGGTCTTTTATTTTGGGTTGCCCCCACATACGGTCTTTGCTTGCAGTATCTGCCGGAACAGATACTACACTTTGATCTTGATCCGTTTGTTTCACTGAATTTAGGAAAACTCGTCTCGGCGAAAACTCGTCTCCGGAAAACTCGTCTCCGGAATACTCGACCCCGGAAAACTCGTCCCCTTTCGCTAGGTAGGAAAACTGGTCCCTTATTGAATAAATATCGATTGAAAACACATTTTATGATCGTTCTTGAAGGAGATATTTTTTAAAATAGACTACAGCCCTATAATATTTAAAAAAATATTTTTACTTGTTTAATGTTCTTTTCTTTTTTTTTTTTTTTTTTTTAAAATAAAATCGATTTTCTAAGTGTCCGTTTTCTACCTAACTGGCTAAGTTCTTAGTGGTTTCACTATTTATTATGTTCATAAACGAGACCGGATATATATTTTTTTTATATTAATATAAAAAGAATTTACTTATTACTGTTGTTTATAAAAGGGTAAAATCGATTTTTCTTCCTCGCCGACTATGTTGTTTAATTTATTTGGAATCGTTTATTCGGTAAAGAAAAAAACACAGAAAACAAACAAAAAACATGTCGAGTGTTACGTGAGAACGACAAATAATGTCCGGTATATCAGGGTCTTGATAATCGCTAAAAAATAGAAAATTAAAGAAATTACTGAGGGAGATTTGGTTTTAAAAAGTAAATGATAAATTTTAATATTTTTTAAAATATAATTTAGAGGGGGGGGGAACTATATCTCCCTCCGAAAAAAAAAAAAACAACAAAAAATGAAATTAAAAAGATTCTTGATAAACGATAGCGGAGTTTTCAATAAAATTGATTAATAAATTTATTTAGTGATTACTTTTTCTCTTAATGATTGATTTTAGAATTTTGAAGTAAAAATTAAAAATGAGTTAATGAGAGATTGTTAGCACATGGCAACTCTCGCGCCAAAAAAAATACTTCGCTTTTAATTTATAAGTTAATTTTTGCAAACTTTGACAGGACGACAATAAATGTTGATAATTGATAAAATTATAATTTTAAATAACGCATGAGTGCATTTTGGTATGAGAGAAAACAAAAACATAACAACAACAAAAAAAAAACTATCATAATTAACAAACCAAAACAAAAAAAGTAACGAAGAATCGAATCGCTCCGTTTTTTAATGTTTTTGTTTTGTTTTTTTTATTATTGTTTTTATGACTCCAAAAAAACATCGTTAAAATAAGAACAAAAAAAATTTGTAATTAACTTTGTATGAACATAAAAACGCTTTAAAATAATTGAAACCACTAAGAAATTAGCCAGTTAGGTAGAAAACGGACACTTAGAAAATCGATTTTATTTAAAAAAAAAAAAAAAAAAAAGAACATTAAACAAGTAAAAATATTTTTTTAAATATTATAGGGCTATAGTTTATTTTAAAAAATATCTCCTTCAAGAACGATCATAAAATGTGTTTTCAATCGATATTTATTCAATAAGGGACCAGTTTTCCTACCTAGCGAAAGGGGACGAGTTTTCCGAGGTCGAGTTTTCCGGAGACGAGTTTTCCAGGCACCGTTTCACTTTATTTTAAATAAAGTGACCCCCCCCCAAAGAAAGGGCAGGTCACTCTCGAAGATAAAAATGACCAATCAGATTAAAAGATGATTTTATGAAGGCGACAAGAAACGGACATTTTTTATTTTCAATTTAGATGATGGCGATAAAGTAAACAAAATCACCGGCTTCGATATGTTATTCTACGCTTACAATGGTTATTTGTTTTTAGCGCAAAATAATTCGTTTAGCAATAGTGCCGATCCTCAAAACAATTCTCTGGAATTTGGTACGAATATTTCCAAGATGCATCTGCCAGTAAAATGTTGAAGGACAGAGAACTGATTGCCGACCCTAAAACTCCCCGAAAGCTCACCTTTAACTCCTCCAAAAACTCTCGGTACTTCTACAGTTTATCATCGAAAATGGAAACGTCATTTTTTTATTGGCGCCTGTCGTTAAAATCAGAGGGAGAAATCAGAATATTAAACTATGACTGCTGTGGGAAATAAATAACATTATTAAAATTATATTTTCTTACGCAAACTTTTCAATAAATGTCTTTACAATTATATTTTGAAACATTTTTATACAATAAATGTTTTGGCGCTTGTTGCTCAGTTTAAACAATTATGAATATGTCATTTTCATTTTCAGCTTTTAAGGATAAATAAATATATATATATATATATATATATATATATATATATATATATATATATATATATATATATATATATATATACATTTCATGAAAAAAATTCTCGTTTTCATTATTTGAACCGAAAACATTTCAAATCAAGCAATTACGAAAATCTGTTCTCTTTCACTTTCTTTATTTACTTTTTTTTTATAGTTCTTTCCAGAAGTAATATATATATATATATATATATATATATATATATATATATATATATATATATATATATATATATATATATATATATATATATATATATTACTATATATATATATTACTATATATATATACATATATATATAGTAATATATATATATATTACTATATATATTACTTAGTACTATATAGATATATAGATATATATTACTATATATATATTACTATATATATATATATATATAACTATATATATATATTACTTTATATATATATTACTTTATATATATATATATATATATATATATATATATATATATATATATATATATATATATATATATATATACATATATTACTTCTGGAAAGAACCACGAAAAAAGTAAATAAAGAAAGTGAAAGAGAACAGATTTTCGTAATTGCTTGATTTGAAATGTTTTCGGTTTAATTAATGAAAACGATAAGTAATATATATATTTATATATATATATATATATATATATATATATATATATATATATATTAATATATATATATATATATATATATATATATATATATATATATATATTAATATATATATATTACTATTACTATGTATATATATAACTATATATATATATATTACTATATATATATTACTATATATATATTACTATATATATATATTACTATATATATATTACTATATATATATTACTATATATCTATATATATTACTATATAGTAATATATAGTAATATATATATAGTAATATATATAGTAATATATATATAGTAATATATATATAGTAATATATATATATAGTAATATATATATAGTAATATATATATAGTAATATATATATATATAGTAATATATATGTATATAGTAATATATATATATATATATATATATATATATATATATATATATATATATATATATATATATATATATATATATATATATATATATATATATATTATATATATTACTTCTGGAAAGAACTATGAAAAAAAGTAAATAAAGAAAGTGAAAGAGAACAGATTTTCGTAATTGCTTGATTTGAAATGTTTTCGGTTTAATTAATGAAAACTAGAATTTATATATATATATATATATATATATATATATATATATATATATATATATATATATATATATATATATATATATATATATATATATATAATTATCCACTGACACGTGTTTCGTCGCCACCTGTTTTCAGGAGCCGGTCGAGGTCCTTAAAAACGATCACGCGCCAAAAAATAAAAAAGTAGAGTTGACGGGTGCCCGGAAAAATCGTCTCGGAAAAATCGTACCTGGGAAAATCCCCCCTTTTTGCTATGTAGGAAAACTGGTCCCTTATTGAATAAATATCGATTGAAAACACATTTTTTTACCGTTCTTGAAGGAGATATTATTTAAAAAAAAAAAATATGCACCCCAATAATATTTTTCTAAATTATTTTAAACTTGCTTAAAAAAAATAAACTTGATCACGGAGTCAAGATACGAAAAACGAAACCAAATATTTATTTAAAAAATACGGTTATCTTTCAGATGCAAGGTTCATTGTTTACTTGCGGTTTTAACGATGTAAGATTCCGTTGTACGGAAGACCAAATCGGCCAAAATGTCTATGATGTTTTATTGGCGCTTTTCTTCGTATTTTTAATAACATTTTTTTGCACCATTTACAAGTTCTTTTTACAAATAATTTTTTTAATACTGTAATAGTAAAATAAAGATACATTTATTAATTATACGGAAAAAGTATCTCGTAATGTTTTCACACGAGATTTTTTTCCTGTTGATTTCTCTTTTTTTTTTTTAAATATTAAAATTGATTTACTATTTAAAGTGATTTTAAAGCCTTTAACATGACGGAGTTTATAATGAAAACCAAATTACCGTTAAAATTAAAATAATCTTTATTAGAAATTTGTAACAATAACAATTATAAAACTATTAGATTAAAATTGAGAACTTTTAATTAAACAACGTGAACATGAGTGTTTTCATGAAATGTATTTTTAATAATAAAAAAAGTGAACTTTTTTTACTTAAACTTCATAAAAAAAAACGTATCCAATATAGAATGTTACTAAAATAATTTTACTATTACAGTATTAAAAAAAAATATTTGTAAAAAAAACAAACTTGTAAATGGTGCAAAAAAATGTTATTAAAAAATACGAAGAAAAGCGCCAATAAAAACATCGTAGACGTATATTATCATTTAAACAGTATATCAAGTTAAATATTTAAATTCAGTAAATAAATTTAAATATTTAAATTATGGCCGATTTGGTCTTCCGTAGAACGGAATCTTACATCGTTACAACCGCAAGTAAACAAGGAACCTTGCACCTGAAAGATAACCAAAAATACTCTAGTGTTAACACTTTTTGTGTTATTACGTAACAAAAATAAAAGAAAGAAAACACATATTATCAATGAAATTATTTTATTTAGAAGAATTAATTTAGTTTGAACAATTCTTGTGTTATTACGAAACAACAGAAAAGAAAACACGGTATTATGTAATTTTGGGTGCTCGGAAAACTCGTCCCCGGAAAACTCGACTCCGGAAAACTCGTACACGGAAAACTCCACCCCGGAAAACTCCAACCCGGACAACTCCACCCCGGAAAACTCCACCCCGGAAAACTCGTCCCCTTTCGCTTGGTAGGAAAACTGGTCCCTTATTGAATAAATATCGATTGAAAACACATTTTATTATCGTTCTTGAAGGAGATATTGTTTTTTTTTTAAATAGACTAGCCCCCATAATATTTAAAAAAAATATTTTTACTTGTTTAATGTTTTTTTTTGTTTTTTTAAATAAAATCGATTTTCTAAGTGTCCGTTTTCTACCTAACTGGCAAAGTTCTTAGTGGTTTCACTTATTTTAAAACGTTTATTATGTTAATACAAAGTTAATTACAAATTTTGAGTTTGTATTACTGTACACATAGATTCGAAAAAGTTGTCAAAAAACAAATATATAACAAATAAATGTTATCAAACGCAAGATAAGTTACTTTTCTACTTATCTGGATATATTTTTCGTGTTTTTATTCAATGTAACATGTTTATTCAGATCGAAAAACATGCAGTGTTTACCGATGTATTGGAAAATTCAAAATGGCGCCTGGCACTCCCTTTAACATGGTGAGTTTGGGAAAAGGTGTTATAAATGATAAACTAGATAAAATACGATTTAAAAAACACCGAATATATGTCAACTTATGTCACGGAAACATATAATGAGCGAATTTCTAACAGTATTTTGTCTAGTTTACTATTTATAACATCTTTTCCTGAACTTACCGTATTAAAGAGAGTGTCGGGCGCCATTTTGAATTTTCCAATACATCGGTAAACACTGTATGCTTTT
Source organism: Euprymna scolopes (assembly GCF_053919585.1). Taxonomy (NCBI): domain Eukaryota; kingdom Metazoa; phylum Mollusca; class Cephalopoda; order Sepiida; family Sepiolidae; genus Euprymna; species Euprymna scolopes. The sequence continues at coordinate 15,262,991 of NC_136522.1, read as the reverse complement.
CGAGCTGAATAAACATGTTACACTGAATAAAAACACGAAAAATATATCCAGTTAGGTAGAAAAGTAACTTATCTTGCCTTTGATAACATTTATTTGTTATATATTTGTTTTTTGACAACTTTTTCGAATCTATGTGTACAGTAATACAAACCCGTTTTTTGTTTGTTTTCTGTGATTTTTTTCTTTACCGAATAAACGATTCCAAATAAATTAAACAACAAACAACATAGTCGGCGAGGTAAAAAATCGATTTTACCCTTTTATAAACAACAGTAAATAAGTAAATTCTTTTTATATTTATATAAAAAAAATATGCAGTCTCGTTTATGAACATAATAAACGCTTTAAAATAAGTGAAACCACTAAGAACTTAGCCAGTTAGGTAGAAAACGGACACTTAGAAAATCGATTTTATTTAAAAAAAAAACAAAAAACATTAAACAAGTAAAAATATTTTAAAAAAATATTAGGAGGGGGCTAAAGTCTATTTTAAAAAACAATATCTCCTTCAAGAACGACCATAAAATGTGTTTTCAATCGATATTTATTCAATAAGAGTCCAGTTTTCCTACCTAGCAAAAGGGGACGAGTTTTCCGGGGTCGAGTTTTCCGGGTACGAGTTTTCCCGAGACGAGTTTTCGCCGAGACGAGTTTTCCTAAATTCATTTTTGTGTGATGCCGTTTGACGAGAATTTAGGAGAACTCGTACCTGGAGAACTCGTACCCAGAAAACTCGTTTATTTTTATTTATTTTTATTTTTTTGCATAGATGTCACCACTTATCAAGGCCGAGAGGCCACTCAAGGATAAGGATTAAAGAGTGTACAGTCAGTAGTCAAAAGGACAATATAGTAATCGATAGTAATGGAAGTTCGGTAAATTTGCTAACTTTAGGGTAACGACTCATCAGAAACTTGTTCACGTTGGGCTTTTATTTTTGCTAGGTAGAAAAACTGGTCCACTATGGATTAATATTGATTAAAAACACATTTTATGACCGTTATTGAAGGGGATACTATCTTTAAAAGAGAATACACATCCCATAATATATATATATATATATATATATATATATATATATATATATATATATATATATATATATATATATAAAATGAAAATTACAATTGAATTTACCAAAATGATCCAAGATGGTAAAATTAAAGTAAATTATAAATATTAAAGAATTAATATTTATAAAATTAACTCAGCCAGATATAAAAGCTCGATAAAACCAAATAGGAAATAGAGTTTATAATATGAGCAAACAGTTAATAAAATATGTTAAAAAAATATGTTAAAATATACATATTTACTTGTTTACTGTTGTTTTAAAACAATAAAATGGATTTTTTTAAGTGTTTGTTTTCTACATAGCTTTGAAGTTTTCAGTGGTTCAACTTATTTTAAAGAGTTTATTTAGTTAAAAAAAAAAAACAAGTAATGTCGAGTGTTACTTTGGGGCAAAAAAATATCTGACATGAGAGGATCAGGATCACGTCTTAGAGTCTCGATAATCGCGCGAAAATAGAAAATTAAAGAAAATACTGAGGTAGATATAGTTTTAAAACGAACCCCGCCCCCTCCAAAAGAAAATAAATTTGTATATTTTTAGGTAATGTCCAAGATCACTGCTCGGAAGAAAAAAAATCAAGCTACCTGAAGTGGATACGGTTGATTAGGTTATGAAACCAATTGAATGACACGAAAAACGAAACCATACATTTATAAAAAAAAATACTTTGGTTTTTAACATTTCTTGTGTTATTACGAAAAAAAAAACAACAAAAAAAAAACAAACACTTCCTGTGTTATCAAATAATGAAACAAATATTTTATTTTAAGAAATTAATTCAGTTTTAACATTTTTTGTGTTCACAAAACAGTAAAAGGCATTTGTGCAGTATGCAGACGGTAGTCATCTTTTCTTGGTGCGTTTCACTAAACTGTCGCCAGGTGGCGCTTCTCAGTAAAAAAACATTTAAATTATTAATTTGTTTTTGATCCTTCAAAGTTGCTTTAATTAAAAAAAAATGTTTCATTTAAATTATTTATTTGTTCGCAAAAAAAAAAAGAAGAAAAAAGAAGAAGCTATTTTACTTTATAAAAATCTAATGTTGTTTTTATTACGAAATTGTTTTATTAAAATTATATTTTCTTACGCAGGCTTTTAAATAAATGTTTTTACAATTATATATTGATACTTTTTTTTATACAATAAATGTTTGGGTTTTCAAATATTTTTCTGTTCGGAAAAAAAAAATCGCTTGTTACTTGTTTGCCGCGTTATTTGACGAAGAAGAAATAGGAGTTATCACCCCCTAACAATAGCCGCCGCCTGTATACTGCAGAAGTGCCCCGAAATGACTTTTAAACAAGACCCTCCCCATGTTAAGAATGGCGTTCCAAATAATGACATTATTTCAGTGCAGTCTGCAGTACCAAAACTATATAAGCACCCAACATTTCTTTTTTTGTTTCGTTATTATTTATCAAAAAAAACAAATATTTGATTCCGAAAAATTAATTTAGTTTAAACAATTCTTGTGTTATTACACAAGAATTGTTTAAACTAAATTAATTTTTCGGAATCAAATATTTGTTTTTTTTGATAATACGTGTTTTCTTTCTTTTATTTTTGTTAGGTAATAACACAAATAGTGTTAAAACTAAACTATTTTTTAAAATAAATATATGGTTTCGTTTTTCGTGTCATGACTCTGAGATCAAGTTTATTTTTTTAAAACAAGTGTAAGCAAATAAAAATACTTTTTTTAAAAAAAATATTATGGGGGTGCGTAGTCACCTTATAAAACAATATTGCCTTCAAGAACTGTCATAAAATGTGTTTTCAATCGATATTATTCAGTAATGAACCAATTTTCCTACCTAGCAAAAATGGACGAGTATTTTGGGTACGAGTTTTCCGGGGACGAGTTTTCTGAGTACCGTTTTAACAGTTTTAATCAATCTTTCTCATGCTCTCCCATACCAAGCAGAGTAATAGTACCTATTTACTATGCCTCCCCACGGGACAGAGTTAGACACCAGGGTCGTTTTTTAACGTGGAGAAAAGGTACAAAAATAAAAATTGTCTCAGTCGTGAAGGATTTCTCCTCCACCAAAAGAGAACAAGAAATGGAAGTGCAGCATCTGGAGAACAGATACTACACTTTGATCTTGACCAAAAGTAGTTGATTTGAAATGTTCTTTAAATTTGTTGGAGACAAATATGTCCGACAATATGATACCCGATGCCAAGAATGATTTAGCATTGTCGGAATACACATGGATAGGCACACCAAATAAGTTGGTGGAACCTAATAGAGGCTAATAAGAATGAGTGTTGGTTGGTTGTTTTGTTTTACGGCATATCAACCCTTTTCAGGTTATTTAATGCCGAATCTGGTGATTTTGAAGAACGATTTTTTAATATAGTATATTTGTTTTTTAAGTCGTATTCTATTTAACCCATAGTTGGGACCCTAACAGGTGCTACCACTCCGGGTCAGAGTAGACCTGGGAGCAATGGCAATTAAAGGGTGGCTCCACACTCCCCAAAGCCCGCAAGCTGGGGCCTAACCACTGGATATAGTTTAAGGTCATATCCAGGACCAAGAATGAGTGTGTCCTCATGTCTAGTAGTAGATGTATACCACGCAAGCTCATACAAGTGATGTACATTTTGACGTCCTGATTATTATTTTTGACAAAAAAATGTCCAGTAAAATCTACACTCACATGTTTGAAGGAGTGGACAAAATTTATCCTATGAGAAGGCAGTTGAGACCCGAAGGAGGCCTCGCAGGGTAAAGAATTGATCCTCTTACATATAATACAGCTGCGGAGAACAGATTTCACTGCCTGTCTTCCCTGGGGTGATCCAAAAACCAGATAGCCTTAATTTGTTAAGGATAGAATTTGCTCCCAGATGGCAACAATTCAAGTTTGATTCAATAATGACCAGATTGGTCAGGTGATTATTTTTTCCTAACAGTATAAGAAATTTTACATCATATAGGAAAATATCAGAGTTCTGAATGTGTCCTTGGGCCCGCATCAGTCCATCTTTATCTAGAAATAGGCCAAGGGCCATCGCCGTTAGAGGTACAACCTTATCCGAAGTTTGTTTCAAATAATCCAATTCCAAGGGAAAAACTTCATTTTGCATAACAGAAAAAAGAAAAGCAACAATTTAGCTCTTTTATAGGTGTCATAATTTGTCACTGAATCTTAAACTTTTTCTAAGACATTAATCACCTTAGATAATATGGAGAAATCAGATATTTTAATTGGTAAACGACTCTCATCTGAACTAGCTTCATCCGAGAACATGCAGGTTACAATTTTTTTGTTGTTGTTGTTAAAACAGGGTAAGGGAGATATGGGCCAATCAGCAGATGCTAACTTGATTTAGCCAATCTGGTCCACAGATCCAAAATTTGAACACTTGTTTGAACTTAGAAGTTGTAATCCAACGACAGGAAATATTTGAAATTAGCGGTTACCCCACATTTTGGGCTAACCTCCTCAATAAATTTGTTTATTCCACAAAAATATTCTTTTTTGAACCTTTCTCATTTAAAACCCACGAGCAGGCTACTTAAACAAGACATTCACGGCAATGAGTGTGCTTTCAAATATACGTCATCTTGCCGACACTTTACATGGCCTCGACGATGTAGAAAACCTGCTACAAGTAACGTTTGAATATGGACGAATAAACACGGCACGCATTACTTCAACGGATCCTTGAGCTACAGCAAGAGAACATCGCCGAAGAGACGGAGGACAGCCGAGTAAGTCACTTACAAGGAGACTCGACAGACCTACCATAGAACCGAACTCAAGTGATGGTAACTGGGTGATATGCATTGACTCCTGGAATAGATACAAGGAGATGTGTGGGTTTGCGGAGCCAACAGTGTTAAGAAACGAACTGAGAATGGCCTGTGTCCCAAAAGTAAACGGGCTGTTGTTTGACATAGTAGGAGCAGAAATACTGAACTCCATCACAGAGGAACAGCTGTATGACCCATAAAGCTCGTGGCCGTTAGAAGTCTACACAAAGAAGTGTACCAACAAGAATTTCACTCCATAAGGCAGGAGGGGGAATCAATTACAGACTTCATGGCATGACTTCGATCAGTCGTAAAATTTTGTGACTTTTCTGTGACTTGTCCGAACGGAATAGGATGCAGTTGGAAAGTCAGCTACCCCAACGATATGGTAACAGGACAAATACTGGCAGGGCTGGGAAACCTGGAGTGTGCGCGTATGTATGTGACAAGTAATATAGCTGGAGATGTGAACTTGGGTTTTTGTGTGAGACTAGAAAAGGCTTGGCATTAGTTTTAAACAAATAAATATTTAATTTTTTTTTATAATATTGTGTTGTAATTTTATAAGTATTCTATTTTAAAATGTATAGTTTAAGAGTTTGTTAAATATTTCTGCACACCTAGATGCACTGTTTTATTTATATTGCCTAAAATAGGAAGTCCGGTTTGGTAAGCGGAACTTTTTTACATTAATAACAGGTTTTCACCTGACACCGGTACGGATAAACTTAAAACCGCCTTTGCTTCTACAACGCCGACTTTTTATTATTTTATTTATTATTTTTTTTAATAGATTGGATTCTGGAAAAAAAAAACTGCTATAGACAGTTTTAAACAAATTCAACACTATCATAAGTTGCGTACGAAATTTTCTTTTCGAAAACTCTTAGTCAAACGTAGTTATTTCCCTTCTATTTGTTCGGCCTGCTGAAAAAGCGCGTTAAATAGTAATTCTCTGTATCTCTCTTTCTTTCTCTCTACCTCTTTCTCTATTTACCTTTCTCTCTCTCTTTACCTCTCTCTGTCTCTCTAGCTCTACCGCCTCTCTTTCTTTACCTCCAGCACTCTTTACCTTCGCTTCGACTTCTTCGTTCTCTATTTCTTTTCACCTCAGACTGCCACATATCCCTCCCTCTCTCTCCCTCTCTACTATGCGCTTACACTATTTTCCTCTCTGCAGACTAGCCCCTCTCCCAATACCCGTCCCCCCCACACGTTGAAAGAACTTTCTTCTTCCCATTAATAAACTACTGCTTTTCTTGGAAAAACTTCCACGTTTTCCAGGAATTTACCTACAAGAAATCTATTTCGAACATTGTCTCAATTGGACAAACACGTTTTTATTTCTTCGCGTTTCTTAAAAACGCGAAGTTTCACTTTTAATTATTTTAAATTTTTTTAACAATTACATCGAGACATTTTTGCAGAGCAGACAACAAAACTTATCCAGGTAGGTAGTTTTTGCCTTTGGTAACATGACATTTCATCTTTTCTATCCTCGGTCAGTGGGGAAGAAATCCTTCGTTACTGAACGAATTTCATATAAAATATTGCCAAAGTGGTAAAACTCTCCCCATGTTAAGAATGGCTTTTAAAATAATAACGTTATTATTTCAGCACGGATCAATAAATGCACTAGTACCCTGGGGTTTGTATTACTGTACACATAGATTCGAAAAAGTTGTCAAAAAACAAATATAGAACAAATAAATGTTATCAAAGGCAAGATAAGTTACTTTTCTACCTAACTGGATATATTTTTTGTGTTTTTATTCAGTGTAACATGTTTATTCAGCTCGAAAAACATGCAGTGTTTACCGATGTATTGGAAAATTCAAATGGCAGCCGACTCTCTCTCGGAGACGGTACGTTTGGGGAAAAGGTATTATAAATAATAAACTAGACAAAATACTGTTAGAAATTCGCTCAATATATGTTACTGTGACATAAGTTGACATGTATTCGGTTGTTTTCTAACAGTATTTTGTCTAGTTTATTATTTATAATACCTTTTCCCAAACGTACCGTCTCCGAGAGAGTCGGCTGCCATTTTGAATTTTCCAATACATCGGTAAACACTGCATGTTTTTCGAGCTGAATAAACATGTTACACTGAATAAAAACACAAAAAATATATCCAGTTTGGTAGAAAAGTAACTTATCTTGCCTTTGATAACATTTATTTGTTCTATATTTGTTTTTTGACAACTTTTTCGAATCTATGTGTACAGTAATACAAACCCGCCCAAACAACTCACCGTTCACATTGAAAATGTGTACTTTTATAGGTTTTTCGGGTACGTTTCCAACGAATGAACATCCCAACCTAATGTTAAGAACGGCTTTCGAAAATACACCTAACTTTGTCAGAATATCCGAAAACCTATGAAAGCTGACATGTCGAATGTGAACGAGGAGTTGGACGTAATGTAAAAATGTACCAATTTAAAACGGAACCAAAAGTAAAGTCACCACAGAATTACCCCCCCCCATATGTAACACGATGTAACTTAATTATAAATTAATATTATCAATATAACTTTTGTAACATTTTAAAAGAAGTGCAAAATAAACCAATAATAATTAAAAAGAATTTTTTTTCCTTGAACGAAAATAATGAAATTGCGAGACGAAAATCGTGTTTACATAATTGGCGCTTTAAAATAACGTCCCCATGTAGTAGACATTCCGAGCGTGAAAACATACCCGTATTTAATAAATCTAGCAAAAATCAACGAAATCAATAAGATTTTTCGATACTTATCCATTTTAGAATGAAATTACTAATTTGTATTACTGTACACATATTCGAAAAAGTTGTCAAAAAACAAATATATAACAAATGTTATCAAACGCAAGATAAGTTACTTTTCTACCTAACTGGATATGTTTTCAGTGTTTTTATTTAATGTAACATGTTTATTCTACTCGAAAAACATACTGTGTTTACCGATATCTTGGAAAATTCAAAATGGCGCCCAACCCTCTCTTTAACACGGTAAGTTTGGGAAAAGGTGCTATAAATATAAAACTAGACAAAATACTGTTAGAAACTCGCTCAATATATATTACCGTGACATAGATTGACATATAATCGATGGTTTTTAATAGCATCTTGTCTAGTTTATTATTTATAACCCCTTTTCCCTAACTTACCGTGTTAAAGAGAGAGTTGGGTGCCATTTTGAATTTTCCAATACGTCGGTAAACAATGTATGTTTTTCGTGCTGAATAAACATGTTACGTTGAATAAAAACACGAAAAATATATCCAGTTTGGCAGAAAAGTAACTTATCTTGCCTTTGATAACATTTTTATTTGTTCTATATTTGTTTTTTGACAACTTTTTCGAATCTATGTGTACAGTAATACAAACCCAAATATTATTTTAATTCCTGTATTTAATAAAAAAAATTATTTTAAAAAATCTGTTTTCTAATATTGTCAATTTGAATATTTCATTGTATTTATAAAATGATGCTAATTTCACTATCCAATTAAGTGGCAGTTTTAATACCGGTGTAACACGACCTATGTCCCATTTTTTTTCTTCAAATTTTAGTTTCCTTAAACTGCAAGAGGGCCAATTTTATTTCATTTTAGTAAGAAAGATAACGAAATAGTGATTCGTTCTTACTAAAATGGATATACATCTTTTCTGGAAATAATAAAAAATAAAGTTCGTTTCATTTTGTTTCCGAGTTTTCGATTCGATTGTTAAGTTTGATGGACGCTCACTTTTTTTAGAAGGGATTTATTTGCGGCCAGGGTATTCCGATATCGACATTTCACCTTGTTTCTTATTTGCTACGTTATTTGACCAAGAAGAAATTGGAGTTATCGCCCCCTAATAATAGCGCCGTCCGACCCCGTCCGTATAATACAAAAGTGCCGATATTTACATGTTTATGATCGTGTAGTTCAAGAGAAGAAGCAGTCCTATTATGGTGACGAAACCGCCACGAATTTGAAACAAGGGTTTATGAGCAAGAAAATTCGGCGTAACGGAAAAAGAACGGTGTAAAGTGAAAATTTCATAGCGGCTTAAAAATGTCCCGCCATTAAACCACAACGAGACCGGATCGCATGTTTTAGGGTAAAACTTGCGGAGAATGCTGTGTTTTATGGTTGTTGTAAAAATGTAATGGAAATTTTAGTTTCGTTCCGTAGGGTCTGCCAAAAAATTGAAAAATGGACCGCATGTTTCCGTGACGTCAGATTGGTGTTAACTATACGGACTATTGAAAAGCAGAAGCGACTTAATGATTTTTTAAAACCTTTGTTTATCTTCTTCAAACTGCAATTAATAATTAATCTTTGTTATAATTTTGTTAGGTTTTAAAATTTACACAGTTTAGCGATTAATAATATTATAAACATTTGTATATTAAATATGAAATACGGTTTTACTGAATGTTTATTTGGTTACCTACGGGGTTCCATATTTTGTTCTGTAAAAAGAGACAAACAAAACATGAGGGGGGGGGCTACAAAATGCTTAATATTTGTGCAATAATATTTTCAAATTGGTTTTAATCTGGCGATAAAATAGTTGACAAGTCATGTTTATATTAAAACTTAATATTTAAAAAATTTTTAAACAATTAAAAATCTATGTTGTAATGGAACATTTTGAAATAATGGAATTTTATTAATCGTTTTAATCTTTTAAAAATTAATGTTTACGAAGTTTCTTTTTCTTGGCAATTCAGTATATATTAATTCCACAAAAACGCTATTTAAAAAATATAGAATATTAAGTTTATATCAATTTTTTTAAATTGCAACTTCAAGGTAAATTTTTGTTCAATATGTGTATTTAAATTTAAAAAAAATATTTTATGTATATTTCATAATAAATAGAAATTTCGATAGATTTAAATATATTTTGTTCGAATTTCAAAAAATTAAGATGGGCGGGGGACACGCACTAAAAAATATTTCTCCTCGTATATTTTACGAAAACTACATTTTATATGTAATTTCGGATATATTTTTTGTGTTTTTATTCAATGTAACATATTTATTCAGCTCGAAAAACATAGTGTTTACCGATGTATTGAAAAATTCAAGATGGCGTCTCCGTCTCACACCCTCTTTAACACCGTAAGTTTGGGAAAAGGTGTTATAAATAAAAAGCTATACAAAAATACTATTAAAAACCCGCCGAATATATGTCAACCTATGTCACGGTAATTGAGCGAGTTTTTAACGGTATTTTATCCGGTTTTTTATTTATAACACTTTTTCCCAAACTTACCGTGTTAAAGAGAGAATCAGACGCCATCTTGAATGTTCCAATACATCGGTAAACACTGTATGTTTTTCGAGCTGAATAAACATGTTACATTGAATAAAAACACGAAAAATATATCCAGTTTGGTAGAAAAGTAACTTATCTTGCCTTTGATAACATTTATTTATATATTTTTTTGACAACTTTTTCGAATCTATGTGTACAGTAATACAAACCCTAATATTTTTAGGAGTTCAGATGTTTTTTTTATTGAATCAGTCACTAACGCGTAATTTTATAAATAAAATGACAAACAAGTAAAGGTAATTAGAAATGATTATTAATGAGACCGTATTGAAATTGACAATAATAGAAAAGGTTTTTTTTTTTTTTTGTTTTTTTTTTTTTTTTACAAAACATAAAAATAATTAGAAATATTAATGAAACGATATTTAAACTGACAATAGTAAACAGTTTTTTTTTTTTTTTTTACGACCGGCCCCAGCGTAGTATAAACACCCTCAAACACCATGTTAAGAACGGCTTTCGGAATAAACACCACCCAACCTGAACCTCCCCATGTTAAGAATGGCTTTCGAGGTTAGGTCGTGTTTATTCCGAAAGCCGTTATTAACATGGGGAGGTTGGGGTGTTTATAATACGCTGGGGCACGGCACGTCGTAATTTTTGAAATTAAAAAAAAAAATTTTTTTTTGACAAACAAATGTCATTTTCATGCATTGCCTTCGGCATTAATACCTGATCAGCAATTTGTTGTCGACTTCCTTGCATTTTTTTTTGTTTTTTTTTGGGAGATCTAATTAATTTTTTTACCTTTAAAAAAAATTCTTTTACAATAATATTCTTTTACAAAAATTTCAATTGTCAAATTCTATCAATATTTTATAGTATAAACTGGAGATCTATTTTTTTTTTTTTTTAATTTTAAAATAAACTAAAATGTTTCACTTTTAATAGCCAATCGAATTGTTACTTAAATATGACTAACTTAAAAAAAAAAAAAATTATTTTGCAATAATTATTTTTATATATATTTCAATAGGTACCTCCACGGCGATGTGTAAAACATCAGAAGTGCACATTTTGATAGTTACATCATTTTGTGTGTTTATGTTAATTTCTATGGATAAGCGTTCACGTTATAATTATTAATGGAGTAAGTTTTTTTTTTTTTTTTTGCTTTGGATAAAAAATATAAAACTTACCTTTTGTAAAACAAATACATTTTTATTAGCGAACTACACAGACTAGAGTTAATAAAATTAATTTTAACGTATTCTGTTGACACATGTATTTAAAAATAATGTCCTTTACAAGCCTCCGTACATTTTTGAAAAAAAACACCAAACATAAGGATAAATTTAAATAAAATCAAAACGAATTTTTTGAAGGTTGATTTTGGATTAACAATTTTTATCATCTCAATAGTCTTGTATTCTTTTATATGAATATATTTTTTTATTATTGGAAACCTGTTATTAAAAAAATCAATTTAAGCTTCATATCGCGTAATATTTGAATTTAATATCATTTAAAGCTTTTTAAAAATAATTCTTTTTAGAATTGTTTTTTTTTTCTTTTTGTGTAATTCGAATAATTATATTACCCAGAAAAAAAATTATCCCGAAAGTGTTTTTTTTTTTTTTTTGTTTTTTTAACATAATATTGAATTCTATTTCTGGCTGTAAACAAAAGTTCGTCCATATGGGCCATCGTAACTTCAAAAATGATCATATTTCACGTATCAGTTTTAAACAAATTCCACTTGACCGATTTTCCATTAAAAAAAAATTTTTTTTTTAATTCTCTTAAAGAAATATGAGTTTTTGATTTAATATTTTATTTTTTCTTTATGGAGTGATTTTTAAATCTAAAAAAAAAATTGAATGTAGCAGAAAAAAAATTGTAGCTATTCAATCTTTTCAGGACAAAATTTTTAAAATGTGAGGTTTCACTTAAAAAAAAAAAAAAAAATCAACGTGGCTTTTAAAAAAAAGTTTTAAACTTTTGACTTTACAGGTAAATTTGCACAAAACTTTTTTTTTTTTTAAATTAGATTATTTTATTTATTGATCTTTTATTTTCAATTTGTGATATATAAATCTGAGGTGAGAAAATTATTTTCATTTTAATAGACATTTCAAAATGGGTTGGTGGGTGTAAAATAAAAAACGTTTGTCTAGAATATTCGATTTATTGGAAAGAGCATAAAATTTTACATTAAAGCTGCAAATATTGTAAAAATTGAATCAATAGAAATATTTTGAAAGATGTTTAAATTGAAAAAATTGAAAAAAAATTTAACTCCTAAAATTCAATTCATTTTATTATGTAGAAAAAAATAATTGCATGAGCGCACGCAGGCACTTTGTAAACAGTTTTTTATTTATTTATTTATTTTTTTTTTATTTCTATTATTTTTCCAAAAACTTTAATAGTTTATTTTGGAAGTATATTCCATAAAGAAATTAAACAAATCACTTTAAAAAGAGAAATTACGAGTTTTATATATTTTATTTGCAGTTTTGTGTTAAGGGTGTCAAAAATTCCTCCAAAAATCTGACACGCCTAGTGGTCAGCCATGATCAAGTGAATTGCTTAGCGCCCTTTTTTTTGTATCATGCTTTTATTTTTCAGTCCATATAAGAACTCGGCAAAGGGAAGGACTCCTTTTCAGCAGCTCCCACACGAGAATGGAGCTACGTCAATTTCTTCATGTTATATCATCAAACTGTTGGTGAACAAAGGATCACATCTCTACAGGCAGAGACACTTTTCTATTGGTGATATTATTCTAATTACAGGATGACATTCATGAACAGTTCATGTTTTATTTACTAAATATTGGATCTTATCTCAATTCAACTAGAGTTCCAGGCGACTCGCATTATGCCTAATTATAGGTGCCAACATTCCCACCGAGTCCACCATGAATATACATGGATCATTTCAAGGAACAAAGAACTAACACTTTGACAATAGGAGTTCATACTACCGGCTCCATGCTATGGAGACAAAACTGGTCACCGTTTTGCAATTGGACTATACCAGAACCAATAAACTTTCATTGCTGTTTCTTTTGAATAAATTTTGAGTTTGAAAGGTATGGCGTTTGTATTTGTGGATTTTTTTGCCTCTGCCTGGGAGTAAATTGGGATGTGAGAATTAAATTTCTCACAGCGTACTTGAATAAAATTCATTGAAAATGAAAAATCATAATGAAATAATAAAAAAAAACAAAAAAACTCCAATTTCTTGGTCAAATAACACAAAACACCACCACCCCTGCCCCTCAACCGCTCTTTTCCTAATGTAAACAGAATTAAAAAAAATATTAAACGGTATTCTACTCGGTAATTTTTGAGATCAATTAAAAAGGGGTTAATACCTTGCAAAAAATAAATTTGGGATGGATTTAATGATCAGATTTGTGGCCAGCAATCTCGAATAACCCTAAAAAAAACAAAAAAAAACAAATTAGGACATTATTTTACTCATGTTCGAATAGAACAAAACATTTTTTTTTTTTTTTTTTTTTTTTTGTAGATTTGTGATAAAAACGAATCTGCAAACCGTTTCCGTTGCAAAAAAAAATAGTTTTCATGATCTGAAGAAATTACTCTTTCAAAAAGTGGGTGATCACTTTTCCATGTAAATTAAACTTAAAATGAGCACCCACTTTCTGACCATTTGAGAGAGAGGGCATTTTTTTGTGTGTTTATTGGCTAAAAAGTTTTTTTTTCTTTTGCATGGTATTAACCCCTGAATTTTTTGTGATTATTTTCTATTTCACAGCCTAACCTATGTTTACACTACACACGAGCATAAATGAAGGCTGTTAAATGTGCACTCGCATACCCAACTGCCTTGTCACAGTGTAGTATAGGCGAAAAATTAAAATTAGATGAAAAACTAGTAGTTTTCTAAATATTAAGCCATGTATTCTATGTCATCAGTAGTGGCCATTTCTGTACACGCAAGCGCGCATATACTTAGCTTTTTTGCGCCAATGCCGGTGGTGGAAAGGAGGAATTCCAGTTACATGTGGCATATTTAGCTTTTTTTTGGGGGGGGGGGGATTTTTGGTATTTGAAAACAAGATGGCCGCCAACAAAAACGATAGTGATGCAGAATGTCTTGAAATATGGATAACTACTTGTTTATGCAAAAAATAAATGCGATATTCGTTCTCAGCGTATCCGAAAACGTTGGAAAGTCGACAAATTAATGGTGAATGCTGAGGGGTCGGTAAACTAAAAATTTTCCAAATTTTGTTTTAGACAACTTTTCCTTCTAATTTTAAATTGTCTGCCAATGAAAAAAAAAAAAAAATGTGAAAATTCTATGCTCTAAAAAAAGCAAAAAAACCAAATGTCTTTCCGACATTATCCCCCCCCCCAACTTTCTTATTTCTTTTTCATATAATTTTAAATTGTCCGGAAGATTCGTACGCCATGTGAAAAGGCAGGTGGCTATGTGAAGGCACATTTAACAGCCGTCGTTTATGCTACTGCGCGCACGTAGCATAAACGAAAGCTGTAAAATGGCGGAAAATAGTCCCTGGGTTCAGAGGTTAATACCATGAAAACGGTAAATTTGCGTCAGGTTTGATCATTAGATTCGTTGTCAGTGACCTCAAATGTCCCCCCCCCCCCAAAAAAAAACAAATTAACGTGGTCGGTGTTCTGTTATAGTGTAAAGTAACATTTACCTTTTTTTTTTTTTTTTATTATTATTCGTAAAACAATGTGGTTAATATAAATTAAATTTTAACCGCATGATTGTATTTTACCCATTTATAGTTTATGAACAAACTTCTGGGCGCTTCTACACTATCAGAACGAAATTTCAAAAATCATAATACTGAATTTAACATGAAAACAATGGTATCTACATATTCCTCGTGTTTTTAAAATGTTTATATCCATAAATTACGGAAATCGATAAGGTAGAAAATTATTCAAGAAAATAAGGATAATGTGAACGGATGGGGGTCCGAGGATCCAGCCTCGTTCTGAGTTCAGGGCAAAGGTGTGTTACGTCATACTCTGTGACCGGTGTTATGTTTGGTGGTTATGTTTTGGTAAACCGCTCATGAAAACTTTTTTTAATCAATTAAAAGCATTAAAACTACATAAGACAAAATAAATAAACCACTTAAAAAAAACAAACTTCCTTTAAAATGACTGCTTAAAGATTCATACGCGATGTGGTAAGACATCCCACTCCACTACTCCCGTTCGCACGTGAATGTATTATGTAAGAAAAACACTCCGAAGGATGCAAAATGGTACAAAATAGTCCCAAGGTCTAGGGGTTCATACCATACAAACAGTAAATTTATGGCGGGTTTGGTTATCAGATTCGTTGTCAGCGACCTCGAATACCTCTATTAAAAAAAAAAATAGAGTGGTCGGTGTTCTGTAGTAGCGTAAGGTTAACATTTAGCTTTTATTTTTTTTATTTCTTTAATTAAATTTGATTTGTACTTTTATTTCGTGCTTGTTTTTATTTTATTTTAAAAACTTTTTGGAGATACTATTTGAGGCAAAAAAAAAAAAAAAAAAAAGAAGCCAAACACATTGATTGAATGTGTATGAAAAAATAAATGTAACAAAATGGTAAAATTTTAGAAAAAGCGTGAACTCGAATTGGTAGAAACAAACTATATTGTTTTTGTAGATTTCGGTGTGCTGAAAAAGAATCTGAAAACCGTATCCATCGCAAATTAATAGTTTTGGAGATATTAATATTTTTCTAAGGGATTATTTTCTTTGTATGATCGCCTATAATGGTGTAAGTCGCCTGACTACGCATGCCCACAGACCGAAGAGAACTCACATTTATTTAAAAAAAATTATCATTTTATTAGTTTCCGTAAGTAAAAAGTAAATATCACAACGTGTCATTGTATTTGTTAACGGAATTTCGGTTCTTACGTTCGCGTGCGTACGAGCGTAAAGTGACTCGTCACATTCCAGAGGACTTTTTAGCAGGCAGTTTTTTTTAAATAAAGTTTTTAAATGTGGTTCATTTTTTGTGTATTACATAGTTTTTTAATGCTTTTTTAATTAATCTAAAACATTAAGTTTTCATGAGCGGTTTACAAAAACATAATTATCCATTTTTCCGTAAGTAACGTGCCGACATTCATCAAGCAGAGTACTGGTTAATATTTCACAAAAATTCTGTGTTTACATTGGCGGGGTGGAGGGGGGGGCAGTGGCGGAGCTGCTGTGAGGAATGTTATTCTTACAAACTCAATACTCCCTGGCAGAGTCAAAATAAATCCACAAATTACAAAAGCCGTATCTTCAAACTCAAAATTTATTCAATAATAATAGCAAAGAAAATTCATTCGTCCTGGTACAGTCCATTGCAAAACGGTAGGCCAGTTTTACCTCCCTAAAGAGGGAGCCTTTAGTTAAACTCCTTTTGGTGGAGTGGTAGTTCAATTTTTCCTCAAAAGGATCCATGATAATTCATGGTGTTCTCGGCAAGAATGCTGGTGCCTATAATTAGACACAAAGCGAGTTGCTTGGGACTCAAATTGAATTGAGATAAGTTCCAATATTTAGTTGATATAAACGTGAAGAAAATGTTCAAAGGATGCCATCCTGTAATTAGGATATCTTCGGCACAATATAAAGGTGTCTCTGCTTGTAGAGATGGAAGTCCTTTGCTCACCAACAGTTTGGTGATATAACAAAGAAATTGTGGCAGCTTCTTTCTTGGTAAGGCTTTCTTCTGAGAGCGGCTCTTGTGAGTCCTTTTCCTGCCGAGTGTTTAACATGGACTGAAAAATAAAAGCATGATACAAAAAAGGGCGTCAAGTAATTAACTTGACTCATTCAAACTAACCAATAACGGGCCGACTACTAGAACTGTGTAGGTGGCTTAAACAAGAAACATGGCGAATGTAAATAGAATTTCTCACACACTGCCAAGGAGGAGGGAAAAAGTAATGGATAATCATTACTTTTTCCTCAATACAAATTAATCAATAACACTGTTGGATAAATGACAAATAACAAGTTAATCCAATATGCATAACTCTTAACTCATTGAAATTTATAAATTTCAATATATGTTAATTCAGTTAAACTTAACTTTAATGTGTTCGCTTGTTTACAATTCAAATTGAGATTCAATGATTATATAACTTTAATTCAGTTAAATCTTCTTAATATTAATGTGTTTAATGTGTGCCACTGTCTGCTGTCAATTTCCAATTGAAACTTCAATAATTCTAATGCATCCAGATGTTAACAAATGGCCACTATGTAGAATGACCTGCAGAGCTTCATCCTTACAATTAGAACAAAGCCACTCTCCTAAGGTATCTTGCTGATTTGTGGGTGATGTTCCATCATTAGGAATTGAACAGGTTGGACCTCCTTCCTCAATAAACTTGGTCGATGCACTATCATTACCCTTAATTTCCAAGGGCACAATATTTTTTAAGGAATGGGCCTGTTCACACCCGTCTTCAAGAACGACAGTGGAACAAACATTATTGTCACTTCCAGTAATTAATTTGATTATTTTACCAAGATTCCAAAATTGTCTGGTTTTGTTGGGAGACTTAATAAGTACTATCTCTCCAACAGAAAACTTGGGGGAACAACTGCTCCCAATTTTGGCATCGACTTTCTTAATGACAAGAGGTAATCATTGTGCCAGATACGAATAGGATCATATTGGTATCCCAATACCTTCTCAAAGGCTGGGAAGGGAGAAGAAATAGTTTCATACTCCAACATTTTATCTTGTATCTTAGAACAGTTAGAATTGCAGGATCGGAAATCGAATCCTGCCTCTAACAATCTGCTATGGACATTGTTATAAATAGTAAGCACTCTGTCACAATTAATGGTGACAAGATTATCCACGTAAAAATTGTTGGAAATAGCATGCGAAGCTGAATCCTTCACATATTTTCCCACATGGAATTTCAATATGAAGTTCAGAATGAAGGGGCTAGCATTGAACCCAAATATAATTGTTTTGTACCTGTATGTATATAATCTGTCACCCTTAAGGAAAAAACAAAATCTGTTTTTATCCTCTTCCGATTTAAGGTAAATTTGTAAAAAGGCCTTCCTTATATCACCTAGGACATATTCGTTTTTCCTGAAACCCAGCAATAAATCCAATAACTTTGCAGTTAAGTTCACGTCCATGTAGGCTGCGTCATTAATGGATGTCCTCTCTCAACATTTCAGGGAGCAGTTAAATACGGGTCGAATTTTTGTCGTCACTCCGGGTCCCTCCTTAATAACGGGTGTATGCAAAACTCGAATATAATCTTCATAATTCCGAGACAAAAAACTGCTCCACTATTCCACATTCCTCATAATCCTCAAACACTTGGAAGTACTCATTATTCATTCCCTTCCTTTCTAAGGACTCTGCTACTCTCTCCATTATCCTCAAGGAAGGCAAAAGTTACTTTTTACGTGTGGGAGTTTATCCTGATGTCATGGTAAATTTACATAGTATTTCCCTTCCTTTAAGATGATGGAGTCTTTAAACTCCTATCTTCTTTTTGTCCACGGCAGATAATTTGACCTCTTCATCGATTCCTAATGAGTCGAGAGTGAGCAACGTTTCTACCCCTTGTTCAACTGCGGATTCAGAGAAGAAAGGGGTTAATCCGTCCTCATAGGAGAGGGTTGGATTTAGTACAGAATTGATTAAATTGCTGTTGCATTCAAGAAGGGATTTCACAAAAGGAGGCGACTCTACTTTATTCAAATCCTTATCCCTGAGTGGCTTCCGGGCCTTGATAAGTGGTGACCACTGTAAAAAAAAAAAAAAAATCCTTATTCAAAAAATGTTGGTTCTCGCCAAATGGAATTACGTAATCACTGTGTTTCCATACATTGCCATTAAGACACCCAGTCAATCTGAGATTATTTAATTTACCCAGAAGGTCCAAACCAATAATCTCCTTAATGGGAGTTCCGTTTAAATTCTTATAACCGGGACAAAGCCGGGATCTTTTTTGAGTTATTAACAACTTTATCAAAATTATCAACTTCAAATTTTAAATTCAAATCCCTGGAACATAACGCTGCAAATTTAAAAGGATTTTGATCACGCAATTTTATAGATATATTGTACTCTTGCAATCTCAAGGAGTCACTGCCAATTAATGTGTTCAAAGCCATATCAACCTTCTTGGGTTTTATGGTTTTAGCCAAACACAATTTAAATAGAATTGCCTGGGCGAAAAACGATCGTTGACTCCCAGTACCAATCAAACAGAAAAAGTAAATAGGTCGACCATGAACTTTCATTGATATTCTAAGGACAGGAAAAATACTGTTCTGTTGTCCAGAATATGTTGTTCTGCTTACAAAGGACCTATTTCCCTTTGGGCACATTACATTAAAGTGGCTTTTTAATCCAGACTGCACATGGGTAAGGAAACCCCTTAAGGTATAGACCGATTCATACCATCCAAAAAATTCCAACAAAAACCTAACAGCCAGCCATGGTTCCCTCTGAATGTGCTGCTGCCATCGCGCACAGAAATCACTTTTTCCATAGCTACCAACGTAATAGATGTACTGAGACTAAAGCTGCTTTCAGGACTGCCAGCAACCACTGTAAAAGAGTAATAAAAAATGTAAGAGAGCTATATGCTCAGTCCGTTAAATCCAAAGTAGCTGAGCAGCGGCTTGGTTCCCACCAGTTTTGGCAAATAGCAAACAGGATCTTGAACAGAAGCATGCGTTCTATCCCAACTATCATCAATGGGCCTGAGGTCATCTCGTCAGCATCAGACAAAGCCAGACTATTTGCTAAGAACTTTGTAGCTAATTCTACCCTATGTGACAAAGGCCATCAGCGTGAGGTCGCCAAGCTAATCAAGAACCTTGATTTCAGTAAAGCAACTGGCCTGATGGCATTCCAGTTATAGTGCTGAAAAAGCTCCAACCAGAACTTGCCCCCATACTTACAAAACTGTTTAAGCGTTGCCTTAAGGAGAAGTGCTTTCCAACACTCTGGAAAGCCTCATCAATATGCCCTGTATTTAAGAACTCCGGTGAAAAGCCATCTTCCTCTCAGTACAGACCAATAAGTCTCCTATGTGTCATGAGTAAGTTGCTGGAATCCATATTAAATAAAGAAGTAGTCAACCACCTCAACAGAAACAACCTTCTTAGTGACATGCAATATGGTTTCCGCTCTGCAACATCTACAGCAGATGTGCTAATGGTTATATCTCATAGGATTAGTGAATCTCTTGACAAAGGCTTCCTTTCCAGGGTAATTGCTCTTGACATATCGAAAGCCTTCAATAAGGTATGGCATAAGGGCCTACTTCACAAGATTTCCAGCTATGGTATCACTGGAAATGTTTTCTCAATCATTAAATCATTTCTCTCTGATAGGTTCATAAGAGTAGTGATTGATGGGCAGAAATCAGAGGCCCACAGTATTAATGCTGGAGTCCCCCAGGGGTCCATCCTGGGCCCAACTCTCTTCCTGATCTACATCAATGATCTCCCAAAACACATACTTAAATCATTCATTGACATCTATGCTGATGACACGACCGTCTATGGCAACACATCAAAGGCCGTAAATGACAGTTCTCTCTGATTCTCTCTCCTCTGATCTTGAGCAAGTGGTACAATGGGGAAAGAGGTGGCTTGTTACTTTTAATGCATCTAAAACCAAGCTTTTATCTTTACATCATCAACGCTCTGATCCCCATCTGGCATCAATTGAAATGAATGGCTCTCGTGGAGGCCTCATGTTTTGACAAATTTCTGAGCTTGACCTTTACTCCTGATCTTAAATGGAACACATACATTAAATCCGTTGCTAAGGCCGCTGGAAAAATAGTGGGATCCTTTTATCGATCCAGTAGATATCTCACTGCTGATGCAATTCTCTATCTATATAAGAGTCAGGTACGTCCTAGGATGGAGTACTGTTGCCACATTTGGGCAGGAGCTGCTAGAAAGGACTTATCCTGCCTTGATAGAGTTCAAAATAAACTTCGTAACCTTGTAGGGGATGTCCTTTTCTCTTTCCGTCAACCTCTTTCTCACAGAAGAAATGTTGCGAGTTTGTCTCTGCTTTATCATTATTTTCATGGCAGGTGCTCGGCTGAGCTCCATTTATTGGTCCCCCCTCGCCAAACTTTCGCAAGAAACACCCGTCTAGCAGAAAACACTATCAATAATTTCCCTCACTCTTTATCTGTGCCTAAACCTAAGCGTAGATTCCATGAGCAAAGCTTTTTTCTTAGAACTGCACGCCTATGGAATTGTCTTCAATATGGTTGTCTTCAAGTCTAACGTAAACAAGTTTTTGATGATGGGCCGTTCCATATAAGTTAACAAATTTACCGAATCTCCAATTGTCCAATTTCTACTGTACACTCTTTAACCCTTATCCTCGAGTGGCCTCTTGGCCTTGATAAGTGGCGATGCTTATGTAAAAAAAAAAAAATTATATCTATTTTGTTCTTCCATACATATTTGAATTTTAGCCGCCATAGTTTTTTTGACACGATAAACAAATCTCGTTTCTACCACAGTCACATTTTTGGATAATTGTTACTTTTTTTAGCAAAATTTATGTACATTTATTGTATTAATTCATTATCTTAAGACTTTAACTTAATACTTAACTTGGAAATAATTCCAGAAAACTTATATTTTTCTGACAAGAAAAATATAAACATAATGTCATAATGAATTTTTATGTGAAATGTAGGGTTTTTCAGATTTGAGATAAAATTATTCCATGTATTTTTTATTTCACACTTTTTTCTTGGAGAAATTAACTTGAAACTATAATCTTTCAAACACAATAAAAAAAAAAGTAATCGAAAATGTAAAAAAACTATGATTAACGGGCATTCAAAACCATGCCCCCTACCGAATCAGCCATTAAATTGCACGTACCTATTGACAGATTTTATCACATTATGTTATGGCCATAGAAAAGCTATATATTATATTTTAACAGTAGTTAACAAAAATTAACAAAAATTCGTTTTGAAAAGTGCTAACATAAATTTGTTTCTAATAAGTTTTATTTAGCAAAAAAATATGCCAATCTGTTTGTCTTAAAAAGAAAATTAGAAACTAATGAAAAACTTTTATATTAGAAGCTAATTAGTTTGTTTTGAAAAAGAGGCTGAGGAAAGTTTGTCTAAAAAAAAAAAAAATGAACAAAATTATGTATCTAAAGCAAAGCAGCTTACTTTGATTGAATTACGAAACCAAAGGTTTTTTTTTTGTTTATTTTCATGAACGCACAAGATAAATAAAATAATTTTTTGAAATAAATTATTTCGCTTCATGTTTATAGTGACTTCCGTTCCATATTTTAGATGAACTGAGTTCACTTCTGGCATCCTAACTTTGTGTACTGAATTTTTTGAGTTAATCCCAAGGAAAATATAACAGAACACCAATTGATACTTAACCAACCAGTTGTTCGTGATCATGTCACTTAATATGGTATGTGGGTGATATGAGAAAATGCGTCTGTGTAGGAATTAAAAATGTTTTGTATCTTTAAACATTATTACATGAGGAGTCATTTTTATCTATTGAAACTCGAGAAATGCACAATTATAATGTGGAAACATTGAATCGATAAAATTCAAGATGGCTGCCACCTGGAATTTCTTAGCAAAAGTAGATACCTTGACCTTGCGATCAAAATCTATTGAAACGGAACAAACTGAAGCAAATCTGACAAGTCAAAAAATAACAATGAAAAAACTATTAATATTTTTATGACAAATATCAAAAACATTAATTCCTTCACCCTTAATTGACCAGTTTTCTACAAAGAGTTTGCTTTTTTTCGACGACATTTTCACAAGTCATTGTCTATTTTTGATTGACTAGCCTTAACTTCAACGTTCGCAACTTTCGTTTTTTCCATGGAGGCATCGGCTTAGATGTTAGGTTTTTTTTTTTATCTTAACCTTTTTCTCCTTCACGTTACAGGTGTGAGCTTACCTGCCTACTACCACTTTTTTTTTCTTCTTTTTTTTAACACCTCTCTCCACCTGGGCTGTCTACTGTTGTTTTGATCCCCTCCCCCGCTCCTACCTTTTTTTTTTTTTTTCTAAGTTCCTTATTACACCACCTTGACACACCCTGGCAACGCCAGGTACCACTGCTAGTGTAGAATAAATGCATAAAAAAAATAAAATCATGAAAAATGATTAAAACAACTTTTATCTTTACTTATCTATATATCAATAGGATATCGTGTGTGTTATTTATTTTGTGTGTCACGTTTACACCCGAGTGACTCATATAATCGTTATGGACTGCCATTTCTTGTAATAAATAATTTTACCAAGAATTATCCATAAGTTTTTGTTTCAGTTTCAGCTGATGGCACACAAGTTATTTAATTTTTTTTATAAATAATTTTACTAAGAATTCTTGATAAGTTTTGGTTCCAGTTTCGATTATAGCTGATGGCACTTAAGCCATCTATTTATTTCATAAATAATTTTACCAAGATTTCCTCATAAATTTTGTTCGGTTTCGATTGTAGCCGATATCACTCCAATAATCTATTTATTAAAAATATTTTCATCAATAATTCTTAATAAGTCTTGGTTTCGATTTTAGCTGATGGCACCTTAGTTCTAATTTTTTTATAAATAATTTTATCAAGAATTCTTCCTAAGTTTTAGTTTCAGTTTCGATTCAAGCTGATGCAGCAAGTCATATGGATATATTTTTTTATTTTTGAAATTGCAACTTCATAATACATAAAAATCGATGGAACATTAGCTTTAATAATGGATACAAAATATGCAAGAATTAAAATATATTTAAACATACTTTACGATCGGGCTACTTAGATAAATACTTTTGCAGTTTTAACAAAAGAGCTACAATAATATCAGTGTCTCCATTTAATGCTGAACATCTACAGAATGCCAACATCAATATATTACATATGAGTCCCCTGTGGAATTTCCACAGATCCCATCAGTGTAGAATAAATTCTAGAAAAGAAACCTGAAAACGGATTTAAACAACTTTTATTTTTACTGATGTAGAACTAGCAAGAACCTTTGACCGGCATTTCTCGGTGAAAGCCTACACTCTTCCCACCAGCAAAAATGTAAACTACTGTCCCTGAACAAATGCAGACTTTCATTGGCGAGTAGTGATGGTTTGGGTTGATAACATGCAGGTATTGTTTGAATTTACAAAAAGCAATTAAGGGAATGCGTAAAACAGTATGAATTAATAAAAGTACTAAAAATGATCTGTTAAAATAATAATGGAAAGTATAAACAGAAGGATTCTCACTGTATATGAATTGTTTTGAGTGACCGAAATAAGTGGTAGCAGTCCGAGCGGTTTCCCATTGGTTGTTCAAGTCTCCCTCTTCTTTTCAACTCTTCCACCAATTGTATTTAAATTCCAGTTTTATGTCTTGTTTTTTTTTCTTTTTCTTTTTTTTTTGTGGGGGGTAAATTTGTAAATTGTTCACCTTTAGAATGATGACTTCTATAGGCTTTCCACTATGCTGATTAAGAAAATCTTATTCAGCATTCCCGAAAACCTTTGAAAGCCGTCATTTAAAGATAATTAAGGTGTAAAGAAAGTAAAAATTTACTCTTTTTTTTTTTTCTTTAAAATACAATTTTCAAGTTGGAATTTAACTTGAAAATTGTATTTTAAAGAAAAAAAAAGAGTAAATTTTTACTTTCTTTACACCTTAATTATCAATAAAAAAATAACATGTCTTTTTCAGTGGAAAATTTTTTAAGTTCAGCCGATCTCCACAAAGTATTTAAAAATGTAAAAAAATAAACAATAAAAATTCCGCTTTGTTTATCAAATTACTAGCGGGGGTACGCGGCTTTGCCTGGGTGTTTGGAGGTGTGTGTTGAGCACAAAAAAAAGTGTTAGTAGGTAGGCAGGCTTGAACCGAATCTAACAATTTTTTTCCGATTAGTTCCATAGCTACAATGCTTTTTATTTCCGCTTTTTTCATAGTTGGGTTTGTATTTAAACCCAAATATTCCGAAATTTGCAATAATTCCGATTTATTTTTATACATTTTTAAATACTTTGTGGAGATCGGCTGAACTTAAAAAATTTTCCACTGAAAAAGACATGTTATTTTTTTATTGATATTTTAAAATAAGTTGATGAATATTATCTAATACTTTTTATTTTATTATTTATTTTTTAACAGTTAAGTGTTAATTTTAAGCTTTTGACGAGCCCCCACTCTGTTACGTTCAAAGGTGTGTAACAATTAAAAATATGGACGATATGAAATATGGTTTTCGGAAAATGATATTTTCCTTTATTTTCAACACTAACAAAATAAACAAAGAAAGTTTGTTCACAAATATTTTCAACAATAACAAAACAAACGAAAAAGGTCGGTTAACAAAATATCAAATACAAGGGAAAAGATGGCTTGTGGAAACTCAGGTCGAAAACTAGGACGAGGAAATGGAGGATTACGAGAGAAGGGAGGTATTCAAAGTTAAGAACCGCAAAATTCGAGTGACTATTCACTGTTTATATTGAAATTCAATGACAATAAGATTCCTTTTTGTTTTTCTTTTAAAAGTTTAGTCAATGAGAATATTTCAAAATTGTATTTACCACTAGTCCAGAGGGCATTTTCTGCAACTTTCCGTGGGTTGAAGGGATATATTTTCTCTTTTTGTGTTTTGGATTCTTTCGGCTGGACTTATCCATGAATCAGAGACCGGAGTTATCTTAACGAGTACAAGCTGATAACTGATCTGTTTCCCTCTCCACCTTTATTATATGGCATCTTAACCCATTCTAGATTATTGCAGAACCCTCTGGGGCTTTCTAGATAGTTCTAAAACTTCTAATCCTTCTACACTTTCTATTACTATACTCTGGCTTTTAAACTATCTCATGAATTAAAAACTTCTGAGATTTGATCATTACAACTGCCTAGAATATGCTAGCACACATTTTAAACTTTTATTGATTTTTTTTTTTTTTTTTATTATTTTTAGAAATGCTCCCTCGTAACACCCGGGTATTTAGGAGGGGGGGAGAAAAGCGTTTGTAGGTAGGCAAGTTCGAATCTGTGACGCGAAGGCGGAAGAAAAGTGAAAGGAAACATGAACTTTTACCGCTATGCTACGAAGCCATAGGAAGTGAACAGCGTTCAAATTTAGCAGTGTCAATCAAAAAGTTGACTTGATAAGTGAACGAGTTCATGCAGGTGCAGAAATGAATGTTGGCTGAAGGCCAGTTCAGCTTTATTTGTTTCCCCACATTGTTAGGGAAAAACGGGGAGCTCTCCAAATGAATAGCAATTGTTTGATATAAAGGGTTTTTGCCAGATTGATCAAAGCTAATTGCTTATCTGGAGGTCCCGGCCAAGATGGCTAGCGACTAACGTTCAATGCTATTAGTTTCTTCTTTATATGAAAAACACAAACACGTGAGAGGATGGAATAGCGTTAATTTTATAAAAGTCGATTGAGATAAATGTAGATTTGACGTCCCTTTGCAAATTGTAAATATTATGATTTAGGGAGTATATAAAAAGTTCTAAAATGTAGCTCCCCCCCCCCCTAAAAAAAAAAAAGCGAAAAATCCTTTGCTGGACATAGAAAAAAGCGGGCGGTGTTTTGTCTTTTATAAATATACTAGCGAGGGGTACCCGGCGTTGACCGGGTGTTTGGAGGTGTGTGTGGAAACTGCGTGAGTGGGTGGGGTTAAAAAAAATGTTTTGGTAGGTAAGGATCGAACGCGAACCGTTGAGGCAAAGTTGTAAATTAAAGTGTGAAAAAAAAAAAAACGTGCAACGTTAACGATTGCCCCACCACGAGATGCTAACGTAAAAACGTTTGAATTTATTTAATTACTTGTATTTGGCAGGTGCCCGTTTTAATGAGTTAATGAGGTCAAGTTTGACTGCGGGATAGAACGCTTCCCAAGATGTTATAGGAAAAAGACTAACCCACATGTGGCGAGCGACAAATGTTGAATATTTATCTTCCCGAAATCAAGCAAATTAATTAGACAGTCGAGCTTCGTTGTTAACTCTGAGATATTACGATTTATATGTGATATAAAAAGTTTTAAAAAGTTGTGAACCGACCGACCGCTTCTCTGAAAAAAGCCTTTTGTAGACACACAGAAAAAGCAAACATACATACATACATTTCCGCTTTTATATTTATAGATAGACTAGCAGGAGTACCTGGTGTTACCCGGGTGTTTGTGTGTGGCAGGGGGATAGATCAAAAAAGAAAAAGTTTTGGTAGGAAGGTAGGCTCGAAAACAAATATTAAAAAAAAAACGGACAAAAAAAACGGACAAAAAAAAAGGGTGAAAAAGTTTTTTTGTAGGTGTGTGTGTGTGTGTGTTTGGGGGGGGGGTTAGATCCAGACCCTATGTTAAAGTTCTTTTAACAAATCAGAAAGACAAAAAAAAAAAAAAAAAACAGCGAACACGATTTAAAAAGAAGAAAAAATAAATTAAAAAAAAAAAACTTTAAAAAATCGGAAAAAAAAAAGTTTTGATAATTAGGTAGGATCGAACTGGAATGTTGAGGCCAAAAATTTGATAAGTTACCGCTCGCCCACGAAAGGAAAGTAACTGAAACAAATTTCCACGTAACATTTTAAACACAAGCACGCGCGAATTTAATTAGGTCAAAGGAAATTAAATTCCGCACTTAATTTTAACTGCGTGATAGTTCTTTTGGGTTTGGTTTTTACCAGTTCCCTCTTTATTAGAGGAGTGTCCGAATGAAAGCAATTGTCTGATATGACAGTCTTTTTACCGACATTGACCAAACATCTATTGTTTTCTGGATGCTCCCGGTCCTGTAGGCTGAGAACTATACCTTAGTTGCATATCAGTTTCGCTTTTATATGAAAAAGCTGAATCAACACAAGAGGGGCTGAAATAGCAAGAATTATGTAAAAGTCGAGGTAAATAAATTTAGACGCGACGCGCGTTCGCAAATCCTAGATATTATTATCTAGGGGGTATATAAAGAGTTCTAAAGCATATTACCCCCCTCCCCCGAGAAGCCAGGCAAAAAAAGCCTTTATTGGACCTACAAAAACTTGCACACCCGTTTAGCGTTTTATATATATATATATATAGATGTCGAAATCACTAAATCACAGTGTGAGTAGTTTGAGAGAAAAAGTTTGCGTAGGCATTTAAAAAAATTTTCGGTATTAAGGAGTTCCACTTCCCAAACATGATTCATGTCACGTTTCAACTCATTGTTTAGTCACCATGAATTCTGCAGTTAAATATTGTATTCAAATTTATAAAAAACACAAATTAATTTTTCGAATAAATCAGATATTTGTATAATAAAAATATTTTTCTGTAATTTATTATAATTTAATTGCCACCTCTAAAAAATTTTTTTTAAATATATATAGAAGTTGTTTGTGTTTTAAATTAACACATTTAAGAGAAAAATTATTCCCCCACCCTTTCCAAACTAGACATAAGAGGTTACTGTGCTAGGAACCAGATTTATATGATAGGGAAAGAGAAAAGAAGGCCTCCTTCCCTCCGCTAGTTTGTGGGAGACCTGTGGGCATGGTCGAGAACCCACTTAGACTATCCCCACACAAATAAGGATAACATGAGGTCATGGAAAGCAGGTGACTGATGTAATACGGAAACAAACAAATAATTCTCATGTTCATGGTTTTATATTTCGTTGTGCTGAGCAGAAGATACCTCTGGGTACAATTATCACGACAACCATCCAGTATGGTTACTGCTCAGACAGAAAGAAACTGCAATCTACTGTCAGTATTACTGCTAAGAAAGCTATGGCAATACATCAAACTCTTTGAGAAACATTGTGATTAGGGTTCTGCATCAGAACACCTCGCTCAGTAAGGATTACGATGATAGACAGGTGTCACCTAATCGTTATCAAACTACTCTTTGACAACCGGCAAAGAATAACAGGAAAGATCATGGATAGAAGAAGCAGAGGACAACAGTGAGAGACATGTTGACGGTCTGAACACTTGGGCAACATCAAAAATGATGAGCAACAATGAATTCATGAATGCTTTGAAAGAGAGAGAGATGGAGAGCATTGCCGTCAAAGCTTGTACCTAGCAGGACATCACTTAAATGAATGAATATATAATTCCTCCCCCAATTTAGATTTTTTTAAAAAATTTATTTTGTGTGTGTGTATATAGTAATTTCTAACATATATATGGCGATTAAGCTACACTGAATATTTGGCGTTTCATCCACTCTAGGACTCCTCAGGCTTATGCGCATAAGCCTGAGGAGTCATAGAGTGGATGAAACGCCGAATATTCAGTGTAGCTTAATCGCCATATATATTTTATAACTTACTAAATAGCTCTACCTACGTATTGAGCACTTTTGAAGTAAATACTTAAAGTTTACGCATAAATATATACTTTCGTATATTAATTTTATGTGAGTAAATTAAGTAGTTATATATATATATATATATATATATATATATATATATATATATATATGTATATTATCATATGGTGTAAATATACAATTTTATTGGCCAATTTAAACATTAAAAATCTTGATGTAAAGATTTATTTGTTCTCTTATTAAGAAGTTTCACTCCCAAAGATGATTCATGAGTTATTGTCACGTTTTTAGTTCATTGTTTGGTCACCATGAATTCCCCAGTTTAATATTTGGAGGGGAAAACCCATTGGAAGTAAAATCTATATTTGCCTCCATGCAACATTTCAGTTTTTTTTCCTTTTTTTTCTTTTTTTCTAGATTTTTCCACGCATCTTAAAAATTATGATTGAGGAGTAGAAAAAGCAGGTTTTTTTTTTTTTTTTTTTTTTTTTTCACACTACAAAACTAAAACGTTTGCAAGAAACAAATATATAACAAATAAATGTTACCAAAGACGAGGTAAGTTTCTCTTCTACCTATCTGAATAAGTTTTTGGTGCTTTAAAACTATTTTAAAGCATTTATACATTTTGAAATGCAATTAGTGCTGAGTGCTTTCATTAAGGCGAAAACAAATATGGCGGACAGGCACCTGCCACCTTTGGGTTCTCAAGAATTGCTCAAAATTGGAAAATAAATTTTAAAATATACTGGTTAGTAATATACCAAATAAATATTACCATGACATTTCTATTGGTATTGTTTTATTTTCGAGTTTTGAGCTATTATCGAGATTCTTCTTACAGGTTGTACATACCTTCTCCAGATATTGGAATGGAGTTTGGCCTAAACAAGTGTAGTGTCTCCGTAGGGGTGGGAAGAAAATCGAAGTGGAAAGCGTACAGCTTGATGAAGACACTGACATCAAGGACCTAAAAGAGCAGGAAAAAAAAAATTGGCAGAGTATGTACACAGTGTAAGAAAAATTTGCAAAACACAGCTTAAAAGAAGAAAGGGACTGCCTTTAACCAACTTGCCTTCACCCCAAACAAGGCACAGTGCCACTTTGAAGCAGGGGGCTACTATTAGGGACTTAATTAGCGGGGTCATTATGAAGGGAGATGAGTAGAAAGATGTTTGTTAACATTACACTTGAACTTCTGCATATCATTGCAGTTGGGAAAGCAGAATCCCGGAAGGGAGTTCCAAAGACCCGCAGTTCCGGGGAAGAAACTATTGGAGTAAAAGGCTTTCTTGCACCTAGGGATCTCTACTGTAAAGGGGCGTGACTTAGTTGCTTATCGGGTTTGTTGGGGGTAGTTACGTCGGGGAGGTACAAGTGTTTGCAGTTCGTCAGAGCATTCACCATTAAAGTATTTGTAGAACAGGCAGAGGGATGCAACATTCGTCGAAGGGACAGAGGCTGAAACCTAGATGGCAGTTCAGTACCTATCAGGTTGGCAACTCTCTTTTGAACCCTGTCCAGGAGCGAGAGACAAGCAGCAGATGCACCAGCCCAGATGTGACAACAGTACTCCATACATGGGCGAATGTCCACGAAAGGACATTAACAAATCTAATATATAAAAGGTTGTGTGTCCGTCTCCATATTTTCA
>NC_136522.1:15089487-15224487 GCF_053919585.1 Euprymna scolopes | reverse complement strand
GGTTGGACAGTTTTTAGAGTTGACTGCGAAACAGAAATAGACGAATTGCGACTGACAGACACACTCACAAGTCCAACCATCAAGTATATGTGAAACATTGTTGTTTTTCCTTTCTTTGTTCCACGACTTATTTTACTTTTACTTTGTGACCTGTGTGCGATTTGTCGGCAGCCACCAGTTTGAACCAAAAGATGATGACACGGCCAATGAGAACAATGAAGAGACGGAGGTAGTAATCCACGGCACACAACTATTGGGTCGACGGCTTGTCGAAGGGAAGGCCACGTGCTGTCACATACATATGAAACCTTTATCGCAATGTTGCTTAACTTCTGTGAACCAATGGGAACTGGTGTGTCAACGTGGTTATGCCATACAAGAATATGTGTAGCACTTATTAATACTGTGCTGTGTACGGCATCAGATCCTGTGGCAAATTCGGTCTTCCATTGCATCTTGCTTTTTGACAATGCTTGGACATTCACTTAAATATATACAGGGTGGAACGATAAAATTGTCGCACTAAAGAAAACAACATTACAACTTTATTTTAAAACTTTTAGTGAAAAATCAATTCGGGCATGTGCTTTTTAAAAGTCTCTCTCCCCGCCACCTCACATTGGAAATAGTTAGCACTTTCTCACCCTTGTTTTCACATATCCATCTTCCCCAGCATGCATTTTACTTCTTGAATATGTGGTTTATTTTTCTTTTTCTTCTCTTATAAAGCAAACTTGCGCACACTTGCTAATTTGCATATTTCTCTCTAAAACGGCTGCTGCTGCTAAGTTCGGCCTCCCGTTGCATCTCACTTTTTGACAATGCTTGGGTGTTTGCTTTAAGAATGGCATGGCTGTAGGAGGGAACTCTTGCCGATTGGTTGAAATTCAACATAGTTCACCAATCAAGTTTGAGTATTTTCGTTCAACCAGCATTAAGACTATTCATATTATAACTAGGTTCAGGAGGGTTGTCGCACAATCCTACATCACGGGACCAAATATATGTAACCAAACCAGGGGTGGGTCACACACAGGCATGATGTACACTAACCCAAAGACCCAGTGGCTACACTTCGACTTTGTCTAGATGGACACTTTAAAAATATAACCAGAAACTCACTAGTGTTTCTAGTTTAGGACAATAAATTTAAATAAGTAATAAAAAAAAAAAAAAAAGAATTTGTCTGTGCAAGCCAACAACCGCCGGGTTTGAGATCACCACTGACACCAACCTTCGTCTGTCTGCCTCTCACTGACCTAACCTGTCAACTCCTTTTATACATGTCTCCCGTGTGATTTCACGTGATTTTTCATGACTTCCGCCAGAGCACCCCTTTTAAAACTATGGGCGCCATCTTGATTTCTCTCTCTCTTTCACCCAACCTCGCCCGACACACGCGCGGTAAGACCTGTTTGTTTGATCTGTTTTATCCTTTCTTTTTCTCCTAACTTTAAACAACAGTATTTTATAACTAGGTCTGGGAGGGTTGTCGCACAATCCTATATCATGGGACCAAATATATGTAATCAAATCAGGGATGGGTCACACACGGGCAGGCATGATGTACACTAACCCAAAGACCCAGTGGCTACACTTTTACTTTGTCTAGATGGACCCTTTAAAAACATAACCAGAAACTCACTAGTCACTAGAATTACTGTTCTGATGCTCAGGTCATGCAAAATATGCATGACCCTAAGTCTGTGTGGTAGGACCTTTTAACATGCTGACTGTCTTGTCAGACGTCTAGGGTAAGTTTTTCTTTTATATGTGTACTTTTGCATTCAGATATTGGCCTCTCCCATCTGCAGTTGGGTTTCAGGGTAAATCTGGAAATTATTTGGATTATTCTACAAAATCAAAGATCAATAATTGATAAAATCTTTGATCATTTTCTGATGAACAAAAATAATTATTGCATAAAATAATTTCAAATACAGTCATGCAAGGAAAAGCTAAATTATTTGGGTTTTTCTGGACTTAATCAACATAAACTATTCCCAGATGTAGGAATTATGGTTCTAAGCAAATTCTTTCAGATAACTTCTTGGTCGGAGGAGGAAAATATATTCTTTAATTTGGCTCTTGGAGCTGCTAGTTTAAAGCTGACCCTCTGTGGAAGCCAGCAAGGAGTCTCTTCTATCAGCTAATACAATATTTTTTTTTTTTTTTATGAAAACCCTAATTCTGCCCCCCATTTCTCTGAGATTAGCATTTCCTCCTCTACTCTCTCTTTTCCTCTTTCTTTCTTCGGAAATCCTTTACTCTCTTTTGTTCTCGAGAAAATTGGTCTATCAATATTTATTTATTTTTTTTTTGTGCGAGGGGTTCTTTCTTCTCGACAGAACATCTGACTGATTTGCAAGATCTCTGGTCGTTGATCAGATTTTCTGTCTCTAACCTGTCAGCTCCACTTTGTTCAGAAATTAATTTTTCCCTCCGATACCTCTAACAAAAAAATATTTTATCGTTTCTCTGGGCATATGAAACTTTTGATCAAGTATCAAACACCCATGATCACACCTGA
Organism: Euprymna scolopes; assembly: GCF_053919585.1. NCBI lineage: Eukaryota > Metazoa > Mollusca > Cephalopoda > Sepiida > Sepiolidae > Euprymna > Euprymna scolopes. The sequence goes on along the minus strand of NC_136522.1, from coordinate 15,221,957 downwards.
CCCTCAATCTATCAGCAATGAATGGCGTAATATTTGGATTCTTGACTAATGTTTTCATCTTGGATGTTATTTTTATATTGTTCTTAAAAATGTAAAATTCAGTTGTAAAGTTACACTCTTCTGGAGGTTGAAGGTTCAATCCTTAGTGCAGGCAACACTCAAAATACAATTGCAAATTACTTAGGATTTCTACCAAGTCATGGCTGACAGAACAAGAGCATACTACTCCAGTGGATTAAATAAAGAATACCGTGGAAATTCCCAAGTTCGACAGAAAGATTAAGTTTGATAAGATACATCTGAGGAAGGTCAGAGGTTACATTAACCGAAATGTTTTGAAAATGACCTTGTCCCATCACCACAATGTTGCATCTCTGTGTCTGTTTTACAAATATTTTAATAGCATGTGCTCTGATGAACTCGTTGCACTTGTGTCCCCTTGACGTACATATCCCTGACAAACCCGCTTAGCAGTAAAATCTCACCCCTTCACTGTTGAGGTTCCTAAATGCCAGAAAGCTTTCTACTCTAATAGTTTCTTCCCTCAGACAGCTGCACTTTGGAATTCCCTTCCTGCTACCTGTTCCCCTGACTGTACTGATATGCAGAAGTTTAAATGTAATGTAAATCAATATCTTGTTAATCTTTCCTAGGCATGGTCCTAAATAGTAGCCCCTTACATCCAAATGGTGATATGCCTTGATAGGGGTGAACGTGAGTAAAAAAAAACAACAAAAAAACAAACAAAAAACACTCTAGATGAGAACAGTAGTCTGAAGAATCTTAAATACAAATGGTCAATCCTCATCTAAAAAAATCAGAAAGGAAGTATTAAGAAATTGATTATTTCAGAGTTTGTTTCTGGTTGGTGTTGTAGTTTGAACCGTTTTTTTTTTATTTATTTATTTTTTTAAACCCACCCATTATACCTGAATGTTTGATCAATTAAAAACATTTTCCGTTTCCTTTCTCGGTCTTTTTTGTAGATAACACAAAATGGTGTCAATTAATCAAATTGGTTGGGGATTACAGAACACTAGTTCATCAGATTCTGCCGATGAATGCTTCAAGAAAATACCAGAATTCCAAACACGTGGAAAGGTAAATATTTTTTTTTTTTTTTTAAATTCCATCTTTTTGAGTATTGTTCTGGAACTCGCGGCAGTTATTCCTCAGAATCTTGCTTTCAGGTACCTACAATACCGTCTAGCAGTCAAACTTTAGAAACCGTGCGTTGGGCAGACAGATAAACTCAAATTAACATAACGAAAACAACTATTACGTTGAAAACGCTTTATTAATTAGGTAAAAAAATCTGAAACAAAAACAAAACAAATAGTTAAAAGGAGAAAACATAATTAAACAAAAGGAAACAATACATGAAAATAATTATGTTTTGGACAGGCTTCCAAATTAACAGATTCTGGGATATCTTATCTTTTTCAATCAACTGTTAGGTGAAAGTCCGTAACAGTTAGAAAAGTGTCTTTTCTCCATTAAATTGTTAGGTGAAAGTCTGGAGCGGCTAAAAATGTCCTTTCCTTTTTTTTTTATTATTAAATCGTTAGGTGAAAGTATGGAGCGGTTAGAAAATGTCTTTTTCTTTTTATTAAATCGTTGGGTGAAAGTATGGAACAGTTATGTCTCTTTTTTACAAAGGTTGTTATTCTAGTGCGGCGCATAAACTACCCAAGCGCCCATGAAATAAAAATAATAGAAGTCTGAGAAAAGATATAAGTTCTGTGCGATTGAAGAAGGAAATAATAAATTAGAATTTCTACAAATTAAATGTAGAAGTCACACACTAGATTAAATAAACAGAAACAGGGTTTCGAGTTCTTCATAGAAGGAATAGCCAGGTAAAGGAATAATAGGATGTTCTAAACATACCTCATACTTCATAGCCCGGTCTGGAGACAGAACAAGTATTTTCTAATTTTTCATTTTGTTCCGGCTAGAGGTAGGGCATCTGGATTCCAGATATCCACCCATTATCTGATACATTCTAACCAAGAGATCTTTTTAAGATTCTAACCATCCCTTTAAATGTAATTATTTGTATGCCTTTTGCAATTAGTTCACCGGGTATATTTGCAAGGTAGTTTTTGAAATTTTTTTTTTTTTTTGTGAGTCTAGCTGCTTCTATAATTACAGGAATAATGGAGATCTTCCCAAGATTCCAATTTCTTTTCATGTCGTATATAAGACCTTGGTATTTAGTCATTTTTTCCCTCTTAGCTCTGTTTAACCCATCGATTCATTGGGGACATTAACTTCTACTAAGGTTGCTACTTTCTCTTTCTTTCCCCATGTCATTGTCTGGCTTAATAGCTCCATAGATATGTAGTTGTAGGAATTGCATAGTCATAGTGAATGGTGTATAACTTATTGCCAACTGTTGTTTCTGGTAAACATGTTCCCAGGACTTGCTGCTGCATTCGATATTCAACTTTTTACAGATCGTCCAGTGAAGATATTTACGCACTTTTTTTTTCTCTTTTGCTGCCGTCCCCCAGCAGAACCTTACAATGATGTCACATTCAACAGGGTGGCCCACTTAAAATCTCTAATCATTCTCTTAACAGCCAACTGACACCACCAAGACAAGATGCAATTCTTTTTCCAACAAGATCGTGTTACATGCCAGACGTCTCACAGATCACTGACACGAGTTCATAACATGTTTACCAGAGAGAGAACAATAAGCAAAAAGGTTATGGCCACCACGTTCTCCGGACTTGTCATCATGTGATTTTTATTTTTGGGGAACTTTAAAACAAAAAGTTTATGCAAATAATCCTCAAAATCTAGACAAATTAAAGGAGAACATTACCAATGCTATCAGGAGAATCACCAGAGAAGATCTACAGGCAGTATCTGCAAATGTTGTTAAACGTGCCCAGAAATGCATAGATGTCAGCTGCGAGCACTTCCATCATCTATATATATAAAAGCGAAAATGTATATATGTATGTACGCTTTTCCCCGATGTTCACAAAAGGCTTCTTTCAGAAAAGCGCTTGCTCGGTTCCCAACTTCTTAAAACTTTTTATATCATCTATAAATTGTAATATATCAGAGTTACCAACGGAGCTCGCCTGTCTATTTAATTTTATTGACTTTCAAACGTTAATTATTCGACATTTCTCGCATCGGCACGCGTTACATTCAGTTTTCGGTATAAAAAAAAGCGAAACTCGACTCTAATCACAGGCCGAAAGCCAGTTGTCTCTCGAGAGCTAAGTAACGTTTGTTCAATGTCGACTTCGTCATATCAGACTGTAGCTTTCATTTCGCTCCTCCTAATAAACAGGGAGCGGGATTGTAAAAACAAACAAACCGATTTATTCACCTCATTCAAAACTGTCCCGCACAAAATCCTAACTGCTGAATACCTATCGCTGTCACGTCAATCAAAAACGCGTTCCTGTTTTTTTTTTAACACTACTATTTTCCAACTGCGCGTCAAGGCTTCGTTTTTTTTTCACATTTTCGGGGTTTTTTCACATACCCCAAAAAACACCTGGGCATTGTCGGGTACCCCTCGCTAGTCTTTTATAAAACAAGTAATTTAAACAATAAAAGAATGTTCCTCCTCTCTGCTACATTATCTGGGCTAATTTTAAGTGGGCCACCCCATTCTTCCAGTTTTTTGAAATGGAAAGTCTTAATGTATCTTGGACTATTTCCGTAGCAGACTTGTTTTCTGATTCTGTCATTTTGTAAAACGGTTTTGTCCAAAATGTTTGGCAAGTTCCGTGATGGAGTTTGTTCATTTTGACCTACCATCATGAGGTTTGGATTCTGGGGCTCATCAGATATTACCCAGTGCTTATTTTTCAGTTTGTTTCAAGCTGGGGATAGGGTATCCTGCTGGATGCCATACATTCGCTCACTAACTCAGATATTCTAACCGAAAGATCTTTTTAACATTCTGATCGTCCCCTTAAGTGCAATTGTTTGAATCTATCTTGCACTTGGTTCACCAAGTATATTTGCTAGGTAGTTTTTGAAATTCTTTTTTCACGAGTTCAGGTGTTCCTATAATTACTGAAATGATAGAGATCTTCCCAAGATTCCAATTTCTTTTCGTGTCGTTATCTTTTTCTTCAGAATTCTGTTTAACCCAACATCGTTCTGAACACTAATTTCTAAGGTTGCTTTTTTTCCTCCTTGTCCCATATCATCCTGAAAGGTTTTATCGCTCTGTTTTCTAGGTGTGGAGCTGTAGGCGTTGCATAGTCATAGTGAATGGTGTATAACTTATTGCCAACTGTTGTTTCTGGTAAACATGTTCTCAGGACTTGCTGCTGCGTTCAATATTCAACTTTTTACGGATAGTCCAGTGGAGATAGTGCAACACAATGGAGTGTGTAAAATATCTTATTTAAAAATTAAAATGTCGACCAAAAAATGTTCTCTGATTACTGAGCAAATTTTTGGTCGAAACATTTGAAATTTTACATAAAGTGTCTTCAGACATAGGGCAAGCTTTTTAATTGGTTTTTGGCTGAAAATTTGGCTGCCAAGGGGTCAAAGTTCAAAAGATTTAACCATTACGGCCTCTAGCAAACTATTCAGCCAATTTTGGATCTAAACATTTTAAATTTTACATATTCAGACATGCCGCAGGCTTTTTAATTAGTTTTTGGGCGAAAATTTGGCTGTTAAGAGGGCAAAGTTGAAAGAGTTGACCTTTGCAGACTCTATCAAACTCCTCTGCCAATTTTGTGTCTAAACACTTGAAATTTTAGATGTAGGTTACCTGGACATGAGCCAAAATTTTTAATATATATATATATATATATATATATATACACACACGCACATATGCACATAAAGTTATTGGGCCCGAGCAAAACCAGGTTGAACTGTTAGTAAATATAAAAATTCTAAATTTTTATGATACAAGTGAATACTGCAGATGAAATTTAGCTCAATGATTAGAACTTCAAGTCTAAGAGAGCTCAGAAGATTATTAAAGATTTCTGAAACACAAAAATATATTTGTTGCATTTTTTAGCATGATTACATAATATTGATTACCCAATGTAGATTAGATAATATTAATTACACAATATTGATTACAGATATCAGTTTCGTATTGATTAAATTATATTGATTGCGCAATGTCGATTTCATACTATCATATATATATACACGAGAGTCAAAACAATAATATTCTGTTGTCATAGCCCTAGTGATAAGGGAGAGAGAAGGTGGGGGGGGGGTTCAACAAATCAGTTTCGAGGGATTCTTCATAATTCAACTGACAGTCTATTCATCTCATTAGCCTTTATTCTTGAGTGGCTTTTAGTCTTGATGATTTAATGTTTTTTTTTTTTTTAGATCTCAACTGAAAAAACGGTCCGCAAATCCCGACCAAATTCTTCATTAAAAGGTAAATATATTTTCTTGCGTGTTGTCTACAAAAAGATCCAACTGAATTTGAACTTCGTTCAAACAATTCCATGGTTCAGTAAACATTATTTAGATTCCACGGACTACTGTTCTCATCTCGAGTGTGATTTTCACAAAGTCGATGTAACCTCCGACCGTCTTCAGATGTATCTTGTCAAGTCCAGAAATGTTTCTGTTGAACTCGGGAATTTTTACCGGATCGTTCAAAACACAGCCATGTTACGACTAGAACTGTCCTTTTTTTTTTTTTTTTTTTTTTTTTTTTTTTTCCTCAATGCAAAACTTAATTTTCACTAATTGTCTCCAAAAATTATTTTCATTAATAATTAAGTTTCTACCATATCGTTTTTCTTAATTTTTGGATATGTTCATTACTGTGACATGACAATTCAGTAGATACAATTAGTTTTACTTGAAATTCAATATTTCAGTTTTCAAATTTTGCTACGATTACAAAGAAGAACCAAATATTTATAAAATAAGTTTTGTTAATTTATCCTAATTTAAATAAACTTCTTTTGGTTACTGTTAACATCAACATTGCACATATATTGGAAAAATAAAATTACAAATGAATAATTTTAAACATTTATTATAAACCGCTTTTGAAAAGGGTTTGAAAAAAATTTTTTTGTAACGCACATCCACCCCAAACCAAGCACATTGCTACAGAGATGTAAGAGGCTATTGTAAATTAGGGGCCATGCCTACAGAGACAATTCAAGTAGAGAGTTGAGCAGCAAGGTCTGTTAACATTATATTTAAACTTCTACATGGTTAGTACAGTTGGAGGAGCAAGAAACAGGGGAGGAATTCAAAAATCTATCAGTGTGAAAAACTTATTTAAGTAGAAGGTTCCCCCGGCATCAGTGGATCTCTACAGCGAAGGGGTGGAATTTTGCTGCTGTTAATCGAGGGTATTTACATTGAGGGGACACCAGTGCTTTGAGTTTGTCAGCACCTTTCATTCAAGTACACGTAAAACAAGCCCAGGAATGCAGCAGTGATGTGATGGTGTAACACCATGTGTGGGTGCATTTTTTTTTTTTTTTTTTTTTTTTTTTTACATAGGCATCACCACTTATCAAGGCCAAGAGGCCACTCAAGGATCAGGGTTAAAGAGTGTACAGTAGACATTGGACAATATAGTAATCATTAGTAATGAAAATTTGGTAAATTTGATAACTTACATAGAACGGCTCATCAAGAACTTATTTACGTTAGACTTGAACACAACCATATTGTAGTCAGCCGGAAAGCAGGAAAACGGAAGACAATTCCACAGGCGTGCAGTTCTAAGAAAGAAGCTTTGTTCATGGAATCTACGTTTAGGTTTAGGCACAGATAAAGAGTGGGGGGAATTATTGATAGTGTTTACAGCTAGACGAGTGTTTCTTGTGAAAGTTTGGCGAAGGGGGACCATAGATTGAAGCTCAGTTGAACACCTTCCATGAAAATAACGATATCTGATGTATCGCAACATCTCTTCTGTGAGATAGAGGTTGCAAGGAAGAGAAAAGGACATCTCCTACGAGGCTACGAAGTCTATTTTGAACTCTATCAAGGCAGGACAAGTCCTTTCTAGCAGCTCCTGCCCAAATGTGGCAACAATATTCCATCCTTGGACGTACCTGGCTCTTATATAGATAGAGAATTGCATCAGCAGTGAGATATTTACCGGATCGATAGAAAGATCCCACCATTTTTCCAGCGGCCTTGGCAACAGATTTGATTTACGTGTTCCATTTAAGATCAGGAGTAAAGGTCAAGCCCAGAAACTTGTCAAAACTTGAGACCTCCTGAAGACGAGAGCCATTCATTTCAATTGATGCCTGTGCATGTGAAAATATCAGTAGCAGCTGTAGGATAGCTGGCTTGTTCAGGTATTAGCAACAGCAGCTGTTTGAGCACGATGCAAATTCCCAAGTGTGCACGGGCTTGCATGACAAAAGGAAAAAAGGACAGCAGACGGTTGGAGAAAAGCAAAGCGGGTGCCAGGGAAGATGGGCGTGTAAAGTTGAAAGGAAGAAATGGTTGGTTATGGCTGGGTGCGGTCAAAGAGAAGAAAAAGTGTGTGCTGGGCAAGATGGACGTGTAGCCCTGTGGTAGTGGTGACAGACTTTTAAGTTGATTTCAAGATGGCGGAGTTTTGTTAATCTCATGGCAAACGAAATGAATAGTAAAAAAAAAAAGCAGGCATTGTTTGGAAAGTAACCGTAATAAATGCCCTTTGCTAAAACAGAAAAAAAATCTGTCGGATTTTTATTTTTTTTGTTTGTCCATTTGTGATGGTACATATGTTACTATGGCACTGAGATTCTTTATTTTTCCATGTTTAAGCTTAACCATATATTTCATAATCAACGGATGTTAAGAATTTTTTTTAATTCAATTTATAATATTATATAATCAATTCTTAATGCTACAATATTTTAAGTTATAAATCTATTATATTTTTTTACTAGAATATCTTGTCCTTTTCTTTTCCAGTTTCAACAACTAGTCCTTTATTTTTCTATGTTTAAGCTAAACCATATTACTTTTCATGCTCGCATTTTTCTAAAATGTAATCCATGATTTTTCCAGGCTTCCAATAAATTCACTTGTTCTTTGTTTAATTTCGGTCTTATTTTTTTACCCCCATAAACATTACATACACATATGTAATAACAATGTACGGCACTCGTCTACTTTCAATAAAATCCCCCAACTATCTCCCTTTCATTCTTTCTGTTTCACTTGTTACTTCTCTTTTCGCGACAGCAGTGAATAAGTAGCAACACTAGTTACTGAAGCGATGTGGTTGCTATGAAAACCAGTCATAAAACACGTTGCTCACTTCCTTATGTCTTTTTACGATTTTCAACACCACTAAATTCATCATCTTTTGTTTTACTGAACGAAAATTAAAATTTTTTTTTTTTTCACGATATAGCCGAGAAGGTGATCTAGAAGGTGATCTATATAATAATTGTTTAAAATTTGGTTGAAAAATGAGTGAGCAGTGAAGCTTTAAAGCAGTTCTAAATGACTAAAATTGCCACTTAACTATATATTCAAACACTACCGTGTTTTAATGATATTATTGTTTATTTATTTCTCATGGATGTGTGTATATAATTGTTTATTTATTAGAAACTGTTAGAGATTCATCTCTCTCAAGTGTTTCCAGCCAAACTGCAGCAGCCCCACGCAAGACCAGAAGAAAACGGAAAAAAAAGTCTAAATCCTCAGGTATGTTTACAATTCAATTTTGTCAGTGATTTTAGACTCCTTACTTTTATGGAAAACAAAATGTTTAAAAATTTGCTTTATTCAATAAAGCCCCCATCCTGTTTTTTTTTTTTTTTTTTTTTTTAATAGCGAGTATAAAGAATTTAAAAAATAAAATTCAAGAACAAATTTTAAAAAAATATTTCTAAAGAAATTGTTTTTAATAAAATTTTGCAAGAAAATTTTTTTTTTTTTTCAATAACAAGAAATTTTTAAATTTAGAAAGAAAATTTAAAAAAATAGAATTTGTAAAGGAATATTTTTTTTTAAATAAAATTTGTCAAGGAATATTTTTTTTTAAATAAAATTTGTCAAGGTATATTTTTTTTTTTTAAAATAAAATTTGTCAAGGTATATTTTTTTTTTAAAATAAAATTTGTCAAGGTATATTTTTTTTTTTAAATAAAATTTGTCAAGGTATATTTTTGTTAAATAAAATTTGTCAATGAATTTTTTTGTTAAATAAAATTTATAAAGGATTATTTTTTATTTTCCATAAATGAAAAAATAAAATTTCTCCATCGTTTGGAACTTCACAGAAATATCCAAGAAGAACTAAAATCGAAGTTTTCTAGGCTCTAATAAATTTTTCATACCTAAGGAGTACAAACCACGTGTGATTTACAGAATAATGTGATGTGTATGATGGAGGAGCATATCTTAATAAAAGTAAATTTTAATAAATTAGTTAATTTGAAGAACTGATCGGAAGAGGGCATTAATCTTCATCAGGTCACAAACATCTGGCACACCTTGTTTGCAGTTAAGATTTTTCAACTTGTTTTACTTCCTGGAATAATTTTTTTTGTATGGAATAAAGATTTTAAGCTTTTTTGACCTACATGGTGTTCTCTTTGTTTTTTACGTGGTTTCATTTAACCATTATGCTCAGTTCGATTTATGCATATTTCCTACATTGTGCATAATTGCATAGCATTTAGGATGAAAAAGTTCTAACACGTGCATGTGTGTGTTTGTGTAGTCAAAATTTGGAATTGGATTCTGTAAATTAAAAATTAACAAATTAACAAAATTTACAAATATTTAAGTTTTTTTTCTTTTAAACTTTATATATTTGTATTCCTTGTCGAATAATAAGTTTGTAAATTTTAAATTTACAAAATCTAATTCCAAATTTTTTTCTTGGATAATTGTTCTGTCTTGTATATTGAGTTGGAATTGTCTGTACTTGTACAGTTTAATCAAGACATGAAAATATAAAAAAAAAAGAAGCTTAACTGGTACGTATCCGTTATGGAATGAAGTTCTCCAAAAAAAAAATTTCACTTAATTTCATCAAGTATATTTAAAAAATTAAAAAAAATTTTTTACAACAAAAAAACAATTTATGATACCAAGCAAAAGGTTCGATTTTTAGGAAGAAAAGCAAGTATTAAAGATGGGGAGGGAGTGTCGGCGCTTTAAACTGAGTTATCTCCCCATGGCGTGTTCTAAAAATCCAAACCAAAAATTATAAAAATTCAAATATGCCTACCTTCAACATGCTGTTATAAAAACGTGTTTTTCCAATGTAAAAAAAAAAAATCTACTCTATCAAATTGAGTGAAATTTTTTTTTCGGATATCTTTGGTTCAAAACGGACACGTACAATATTTTTCAATATTTTCCTTTTTTAATGTCTTGATTAAACTGTACAAGTGCCGAATTGTCTTATAAATATTGATACTAATATTTATTTGGACTTTAGGTTTACAGTCTGAAATTAATTTTTTTCTTGAATGTTACCTAGCATTTTCTCTCTTCTGAAAAGCATTCAGCTTTGAAATACCTATGTATGAAGAGCCTACTTATCCTACATCACTAATTGATGTAGCAACAATTAAATTTATGTGTATTAGCGTATATTGTTATTCTTTATCTTATATATGAAGTGACCTTGTGTGTGTAAAATGGTCTTTACCAAACTTTTCTCTTAATTTTTGGTTGATAGGCTTGAAACTTGATATATAGGGGATTTGGACCTGTGGAACAAATTTGATTTGGTTTTTAGCTGGTAAATTAATTTTAACTATGAGGTAGTTCTTTTGGGTTTGTTTTTTACCCAACTTTGTCTGGTTTTATTTCCCCAATGTGTTGTGGAAAACCAGCTTCCCTTTATTAGGGGAGTGTCCAAATGAAAGCAATTGTCTGATATGACAGTTTTCGCCAACATTGACCAAACGTCCATTGCTTTCTGGACGCTCCTGGCCTGTAGGCCGAGAACTATGCCTTAGTTTCACATTAGTTTTGCTTTTATACGAAAAAGCCTGAACAACACGTGAGAAGCCGAGATAGCAATAATTTTGTAAAAGTCGATGTAAATAAATTTAGCTGTGACGCGCTAGGTGTATCAGAATTTTTGTAGGAATTTTTGACACCCCTAACACGAAACTGCAAATAAAATATAAAAACTTTTAATTTCTCTTTTAAAGGTGGGTTGTTTATTTTCTTTATGGATTATACTTCCAAAATAAACTATTAAAGTTGTATAAAAAGTAATAGAAATATTTAAAAAAAAAATAGTAATGAAATCAATTGAATGTTACGAGTTCAGTATTTTTGAATTTTTAAACTTTAAAAATCTACCAAAATTTTTCTATTGATTCTATTTTTACGATATTGTCACGGTCAATGTGAAATTTAATGCTCTTTCCAATAAACTGAATATAATATTTTAGACAAACGTTGTTTTGTAAATTCACGCCCCCTCCCCATTTTCAAATGTCTATTAAAAAGTAAATAATTATATTATGTACCAAAGTTTTATATATCACAAACTGAAGATAAAAGATCAATAAATAATATATTCAAATTTAAAACAAAAAAAAAAAAGTAGTGCTTTTTAGAAATTTACCTGTAAAGTCTGAAATTTAAAACCTTTTTTTAAAAAAAACCACGTTTTTTTTTTGTTTTTTTTAATGAAACCTTGGTCCTTGCTCCTTTTTAATTGAAAAAAAAATTAGGGCTTGAATTACATTTTTTGAGGAGTTATAAGCTTCGGAAGATAGCGGGTGGAATTATTCAATAGTTTTTCACGAAATTTCTGACACTGCTAGTGACGCGCGTTCACAATTCGTACATATTATGATCTACATGGTATATAAGAAGTTCTAAGCAATAGTAATCATACAACCCCCCCCCCCAAGCCTTTGCTGGACATACAAAAACTCGTTTGCATTTTGCCTTTTTATATATATATATATATATATATATTATATAGACTGGGGGGGGGGGTACCCGGCGTTGCCTGGGTGTTTGGAAGTGTGTGTGGTTTTGGGTAAATCAAAACAAAAGAATAATAATTGCCCGGGGGTTTGTTTGAAAAAGTTTGGTAGAGGCGCAGTTGGAAAATAATAAAGTGTGGAAAAAAAAAAGTGCGATGTTAACCGTTCACTGACCAAGAAATAGTAATGGAAAGATGTTTGAATTGACAGGTGCCCGCAATAAAACTAACCCCGTTACTTCTATTGGACCTCATTAGAGAAGTTAACTTTTACTGAAGGGCAGGTTTTTTTTATTTTTATTATTTTTTTTTATATTTTATTTCTTTTTGGTTTGTTTACTCAGCTTTGGCTGGTTTTGTTTCCCCGAAGATGTTGGGGAGAAACCAGCTCCCCATCAAAAGGGGATTTTCCAAATTGAATAGCAATTGTCTAATATAAGGAATTTTCCTCGCATTAAAGCTGATTGCTACGCTCCCGGCGCGATTGCCGAGAACAATGTCTTAGCTTTGAATTAGTTTCGCTTTTTATATGAAAAAGCCAAATCAACAAGTGAGAAGCCAAAATAGCAATAATTGTGTAAAAGTCGATGTAAATAAATCTAGATGCGACCCGCGTTTCCAAATTCTAGATATTATTATATAGGGTGTATATTTTTTTTTTTTTTTTTTTTTTTTTACACAGTGATCACCACTTATCAAGGCCCGGAAGCCACTCAGGGATAAGGGTTATTGCAAGTACATCACGTTAGTGAGGAGATTTTATGAAGTGTTTAATTAGGGGGGGGCGGTTCATTAGGAATTTGTTAACATTAGACTTGAAGACATCCAAGTTGTAGTCCGGAGGGAAGCAGGCAGACGGAACAGAGTTCCACAGGCGTGCAGTTCTAAGAAAGAAGCTTTGCTCATGAAATCCGCGTTTTGATTTAGGCACAGATATAGAGTGGGGGAAATTTTTCACAGTGGATTCAGCTAGACGGGTGATTTTCGTGAAAGTTTGGCGAGGGGGGACCAGGGATTGGAGTTCAGACGAGCACCTGCCATGGAAATGACGATAAAACAAGGATAGGCTCGCAACGTCTCTTCTGTGGGAGAGGGGTTGCAGGGTAGAGAAAAGGGCATCCCCCACTAAACCACGAAGTCTATTTTGTACTCTGTCAAGGCATGATAGGCTGTTTTTGGCAGCTCCTGCCCAGATATGGCAACAGTATTCCATCCTTGGCCGTACTTGGCTTTTATATAGATAGAGAATTGAATCAGTAGTGAGATATCTTCTGGAGCGGTAGAAGGATCCCACCATCTTTCCTGCGACCTTGGCAACAGACTTGATGTACGTGTTCCATTTCAGATCAGGAGTAAAGGTCAAACCCAGAAGCTTGTCAAAACACGGGGCCTCACCCAGACGAGAGCCATCCATCACAATTGATGCCAGCTGGGGATCAGAGCGTTGATGATGTAAGGATAGGAGTTTGGTTTTAGATGCATTAAAGGTAACTAGCCACATCTTCCCCCACTGAACCACGCGCTCGAGATCAGAGGAGAGAGAATCCGAGAGAACTTCGTCATTTACAGCCTTTGATGTGTTGCCGTAGATGGTCGTGTCATCAGCATAGATGTCAACGAATGATTTAAGTATGTGTTTAGGGAGGTCATTGATGTAGATCAGGAAGAGAGTTGGGCCAAGGATTGACCCCTGAGGGACTCCAGCATTTAAACACTTTTAAGCGATAGTAACAACCCCGGGACCATCGGTGAAAAAAGCCTTTTGTAGATATACAAAAATGTGGGTGCCGCATTTGCCTCTTATATATATAGACTAGCGATGGGTACCTGGCGTTGCCCGGGTGTTTGGAGGTGCGTCTGGTTTTGGGTAAATCAAAACTCCGGGGGGGAGGGGGGGGGTTAAAATAATAAAAAAAAATGTTTTGGTAGGTAAGTATGAGGATCGAACCGGAACCCTTGAGGCAAAATTGTAAATTAAAGTGTGAAAAAAAAAACGTGCGACGTTAACCATTGCACCACCGCAACATACCAACGGAAACGCGCTTGAATTTATTTAATTACTTAGATTTGGCAGGTGCACGTTTTAATGACTTAATGAGGTCAACTGTTGACTGCAGAGTAGCATTTCATTTACTGCGGAACGCGGGGGTAGGTGGAAACCGGAAAAATGCCACCAGAATTAATTATAGGAAAAGGCTTAATCCACATGCGGCGAGCGAAAACTGTTGAATATTTATCTCCCCGAAGTCGAGCAAATTAAATAGACAGGCGAGCTCCGTTGACAACTCTGAGATATTACGATTTACATGTGTTATATAAAAAGTTTTAAGGCCAGCGACCGCTTCTCTGAAAAAAGCCTTTTGTAGACATACAGAAAAAGCGAACACACACACATACATGCATACATACATTTTTGCTTTTATATTTATAGATGTAACGCTGTCACTTGAGTGAAGCCCCGGTGCCTCTTCGGTTTAGCTGGTCCCGGGAGATTCAACCCAGGAGCCAGGCTGATTGCCATAATAACTATGGGCCCTGATTACATTAGTAATAGGTCAACTAGTAATTATGAGGGCTTGTGTGTGCGTTTGGCTGGATAATAAAATGGCAAAAATGACGACAATTATTTGGTTAAAGATATTTCCGTCCAGGAGTGGACGTGTTGCAGAAATGACAAATTTTTTTGCTTTAAATATTTAATTTTGCGCACAAAGTTAAAAGTCAGTCGATTTATGATTTGACCACTGAGTAATAGATTTGAACGCACTGACCACCGAAAATGACAAATAGTTGTTTAGATCAACTGAGGCTAAATCTCTCGGGACCAACTGCACTGATGGGCACTGGGACTTTGCTCAATATATATCTATGTTAATGGGAATTTACACTTTTTATCCTTGTAGAAGTTTGTAACCTATCTCCATTCTAGATGTCCAAGTGCAGACCCCACACTACATTTTATTTTTTAATCGAAATCACTCCAGACAAGGCATGAAGCCACTTGATATAATGAGCTAAAAAAAATACTTAAAGTTCAAAAACTTGTCTGTGTTAGGTCATGTAGATTCTGCCAGAAAACAGCATTTCTTCCCCTTTTATCAGAAACCTCACCCGTGGAATGTGAGGACTAACAGGAGAAAAAAGAAGAATCAAGAATTATAAAATATATGGTGCCTTCAATAACTTTCCAAACTTTGTATGAGCATTTAAAATTGTCAGAGACTCTTAAAAATTCAGTATGTTACTGCTATACATCTTATGAGATGACTAAGTTTTATTATTTCAGGTTCAAATGAACAGCTACGGTAGGAATTGAAATACTCCCTACTAAAGCCTGATTGTCACAGCTGGTGAATTTCAAAAATGCAATCTGGACGTGAGGACACTTTAGAAAAACAGTGTAATGAAATTCTGTTTTCAATCTTTAAAAAAAATGCCACAGAAACGTATGGAATGCTTCAGACTGCTTTTGAACCATCTTGCATAAATCGAACGTTAGTTTTTGAGTGGCATAAGAGATTCAAGGAAAGCAAGAGTCTAGTAGGGATGATGAGAGGATTAAGGAATTCAGAACGCCACAGATGATTGGCCAAATAAAGAATTTCATGAATAAAGACTGTGTGTCTATAGAGACAATAAGTGCACAGTTTGATGTCAATGTGAAAACTTTACACACGAATATTTGCAAGGAACTGAATATGTGGCAGATTTATGCAGTTTGTTTCAAGAGTGCTCGATCGTTGTCACAGACTATTTGACCAAAATGGGCATTAAGACAGTTCCTCATTCTCCCTATAGTCCAGACCTTGCTTCCTGTGACATTTGGTTATTTCCTAAATTCAAGAAAAACCTTAGAGGCTGTCGTTATGAAACAGTTGAGATGAAACAGGCTGTGACGAGGGTCATTGACACGCTCACACAAGAAGACTTTCATGGGGCCTTCTAGAAGTTTTTTGAATGGTACAGCAAGTGCATTGTAGCCGGAGGAGATTACTTCGAAGCAGACCATAGTTTCATGTGTCTACTATCAATAAAAGCGCCCATACGAAAAGTCAGGAAACTTATTGAAAGCACCTCGTATTTCTTCAGATAGCCCCTTCCTCTAAATGTCTTTAAATTCAATGTTTGTAACCATTATTTTTTAATAATTCATCCAATTTATTAAAAAAATTTTTTTTTTTTAACCTGTATAAGTAATTTGTTTGAAAATTTTATTAGTAGTAAAAAAGAATAAGTGTGTGGATGATGTAGCTTTTGAAATTTTGCCACCATTCGCCCATATATGGAGTATTGTTGTCACATTTGAGCTGGTGCATCTGCTACTTGCCTCTCATTCCTTGACAGGGTTCAAAAGAGAGTCGCCAACCTGATAGGTCCTGTACTGTCATCTAAACTTCAACCTCTGTCCCATCGCCGAAATGTTGCATCCTTCTGCCTGTTCTACCAAGTACTTTAGTGGTGAATGCTCTGACGAACTACCAGCACTTGCACCCCTTCGACGTGAATACCCCCGACAAACCAGACAAGCAGCTAAATCCCACCCCTTCACAGTAGAGATCCCTAGGTTTAAGAAAGCTTTCTACTCTAATAGTTTCTTTCCCAGAACTGCTCGACTTTGGAACTCCTTCCGAGATTCTGCTTTCCCAACTGTATTGACATGCAGAAGTTCAAGTGTAATGTGAACAAACATCTTGCTATTCATCTTCCTTTATAATATCTCTACGACTTATGTCCCCGATAGTAGCCCCCTACTTCAAAGTGGCACTGTGCCTTGTTTGGGATGAAAATTGAAAAAAAAAAAAAAAAAATCTTGCCATTAAATATTTTTATTTTCAGAAACTGCCAGAGATTCCTCTGTCGCAAGTGTTTCCGGTCAGACCTCAACATCATCACAGAAGAAAAAGGAAGAAAAGAAATCTGCAGGTATTGTTATAGATAACACTTAGAGAATAGCATATAAATGGGCGCATCTAATTTAGAGAAGGATGATCTAAGGGAGATAACTTCCATTTACTAAAAAAAAAAGAAAAGAAAGCTTTGCTGAAACAGTTTATGAAAATAAAACACATTAATTAACAAACTTTAACAAAAACGAATACACAAATTTTTTAATAATAATAATAATAAATTAAATGTTTGTTACCATTATTCTTGAATAATTCATCAAATTTATTAAAATAATTTTTACTTTCAAAAATTTTTTTTTTTTTTTACCTTTTTACCAAATGTTATTAGTAGTAAAAAAAAATAGTGTGGATTATTTTGTTTTTGAAATCTTGCCATTAAATATTTTTATTTTCAGAAACTGCCAGAGATTCCTCTGTCGCAAGTGTTTCCAGCCAGACCGTAGCATCATCACAGAAGAAAAAAGAAAAGAAATCTGCAGGTATTGTTATAGACAGCACCCACAGAATAGCATATAAATGGGCGCTTCTGTGTTAGCGGAGGATTATCTACTCTGTCAATTTTAACGACTTGGTAGCCAAATTTTTGGCCAAAATAGGATTAAAAATCTTTCCCTATGTCTATATACACTTAATGTAAAATTTAAAATTGGCTGAGAGGACAAATTTTTTTAAACTCAAATTACGTTAAAATGTTTGATCCATGTCCAAGGAACTTACATTTCACGTGTTTAGACTCAAAATTGGCGGAGGAGTTTGGTATAGTTTTCATAGGTCAACTCATTGAACTTTGACCCCTTGACAGCCAAATTTCTGTCTAAAAACATATTTAGATGATTTTTTCCAAATCTGAATACCCCTTATGTCAAATCTCGAGTCTGTAGACTGAAAATTGACAAAGTAATTTGGTATGGAAATGTACACACAGACAAACACACAGATAATTTCACTTTTATAGATATATAGATGTTTGTGAATATAAATGTTAGATATTACTTAGCAATTTCCAGTACGGTGCAGATTACTTAGGTATGATTAGCAAGGAGATGATTTGAACTAGGAGTGTTGCTTATATCTTATCTCTTATTAGTCAGGCAATTTTGTATTTGCTAATTTTTGTAATGAATATATATGAACTAGTGGGGGTGCCTAATTTTTGTAATGAATATATATGAACTAGCGGGGGTGCCTGGTGTTGCTCAGGTGTGTGTTGGTGGTGTAGTGAGGAACCCCGAGATGGGTGTATATAAAAAAAAAAAGTGGTAGTAGGCAGGTTAGGGTTAGGCCTGAACCCATAATGTGAAGGAGGAAAAGAAAGTTAAAAAAAAAACCCTGATGTCTTGCTTCACCGGAAGTCCTGAGCGTTGAAATTAATGCTAGTCAATCAAACCAAGATGATGACTTTGTTAAAATGTCGATGTAAAAACCGACTCTCGCCTTACAGAAAACTGTCCACCTGAGGGTGAAGGAATTAATGTTTTTGGCCAATTTTTCGATATTTGTCGTCTGAAGGATCAAGCTTGAAAACATACCGGTCTGGTCAGGTTCTGATGCATCTGTCGGAAATTTTTGGCAGACATACAAACATATACATTTTGGCTTTTATATATATATACTAGCGAGGGGTACCCGGCGTTGCCTGGGTGTTTGTAGGTGTGTGTGAAAAAAACGCGAAGCCTTGACGCACAGAGTAAAATGTGAAAAAAAAACAGATGCCCATGAAAAAAAAACGAAGCCTTGACGCGCAGTTGGAAAATAGTAAAGTGTGAAAAAAAAACAGGTGCGCGTTTTTGATTGACGTGACAGCGATAGCTATTCAGCAGTTAGCATTTTCTGCGAGACAGTTTTTAATGAGGTCAATAAATTGGTTTGTTTGTTTTTAACTAAGTTCGGGGAAAACCAGCTCCCTGTTTATTGGGGGAGTGTCTGGTCTCGAAATGAAAGCTACCGTCTGATATGATGAAGTCGACATTGACCAAATGTTACTTAGCTCTCTAGAGACCACTGGCTTTGGACTTGTAATTAGAATCGAGTTTCGCTTTTCTTTATACCGAAAACCGAATGTAATGCGTGCCGATCGGGAAATGTCGAATAATTAACGTTTGAAAGTCAATAAAATTAAATAGACAGGCGAGCTCCGTAGTTAACTGAGATATTACAATTTATAGATGATATAAAAAGTTTTAAGAAGTTGTGAACCGAGCGAGCGCTTCTCTGAAAGAAGCCTTTTGTGGACATCGAGGAAAAGCATACATACATGATGATTGCAACGTCAGACGAGTGCCACTCCCTCAGACATTTAAAATCCATGAGCCCAAATGCCTGAGGGAGTATCTATACAAATATGATGTTACAGAGTCTTAGCTTTGTACGACAGCTAAGTCTCTCTCTCGGTTCAAAATGTTGAGATCCAGCAACAAGCAAGAGCAAGATAGCCAGCAACAAATTAAACTGCAGACCAGCTTAATGCGGGTAATGGTCTTCCGCTTTATGGTTTTTTAAATCAGAGATTTGCTTCTCCTAGAAAGGTTGCCTTCACCACGGCTTACGGAAGCCCTCTCCACCCCAATACACATATACATACACACAAATATACACGGTGCTAGTTGGCCGTTGACCCAGAAAAAGAGTTCATTCGCCTTTTGAAAGGTCTTGTTTTTAATCCTTCAGGAAGACTAGCTGCCCTCCTCACCAAACAAGTCTGATGGGGGAACCAGTTTAGTCGCCGGTGACCCGATCATGAGGCAGGTAGTACTGGGTTACATGGTACCAGTAGCACATGACATGACCTGACATACATACATACATTTTCGCTTTTATATTTATAGATAGTCTAGCAGGGGGGGGGTATCCGGTTGTTTGCATGTGTGTGTTTGGGGGGGGGGTAAATCAGAACAAAAAGCAAACTTAACCCTGTTTAAATATAAAAAAAATGATGTTAAAAACAAAAAAACAGCGATAGGGGTGGTGGCAGGTAGACTCGAACCCAAAGCCTTGAGGCCAATAGGCTCTGCCTGAACACCTGCGCTACAGCGATAGTGGCAATGTAAGAACAATTAAAAAGTGAGTCAAGTCAAGAAAGTAAGTGAAAGAGGCGCTTAATGAGGTCATCGCGGGAGCGTTACGACAACATAAGCAATAGCTAATCAGCAGTTTTTAATGATTGTTTTTTTTTTTTGTGGGGAGGGAGGAAAAGCAGCTCCCCCATTTATTATTAGAGGGGGAGTAATAAAGCAATTGTCTGATATGAAGGCAAAGCCGACATTGACCAAACGTTTAGCTGGCTATTCAAATCAAGTTTCACTTTTTTATACGGAAAAATGAAAGCAACACGCGGCGATCCAAAAATCTGGAATACTTAAAATTTCAAAGTTGGGCAAATTAAATAGACAGGCGACCTCTGTTGTTAACTCATAGATATTATGATTTAGACGTCATATAAAAAGTTTTAAGAATGAGTGACCCTCCCGAGCAGCCCCCCTGAAAAAAGCCTTTTGCGGACATAGAGAAAAAGTGCGCACACTAACACACACACATTTTTGCTTTTATATATATATATAGACTAGTTGGGGGTACCCAGCATTGCCCGGGTGTTTGTAGATGTGTGTATGGGAAGGGGGGAGTAATAACCCTGAAACAATGTTAAAAGATTGGAAAAACCAAAAAAAAAACAGTGCAAAAAAATAAATGGAAAAGAAATGGCATAAATAACCCTGTCGGATCGAACTTGCAATCTTAAGATAACAATGCTGTGTGTATAGAGGGGTGGTGGTAAACTAAAGAATAAGCGAAATAATAACCCTGTTTAATTTAAAAAAACAAAAACTTGTTGCCCGGATTTTTAAAGGTGTAAAAGAAAAAAAAAAAATTAGTTTTGGTCGGGAGGCGGGATTGAACCCGGAAGCCTTGACATGGAGGTGGAATCAAAAACCAACCACTTAACCGTCTTGGCCACGAGTTAGAGAAATTGATTAGGGTGTTAAGTTAAGGCTTATAAAGTGAGTGAGAGAGGTTTGATTGACAGATAGCCGCTAAATGAGGTCATCGCGGGGGCGTTACGATGACGTGGCAGTATTTTTAGTTTTCGCTTCCCCAAGATGAGTTAACTTTTTTGGCTGGTTGTTTCCCCAAGATGTTGGGGAGGGGGAAACCAGCTCCCCATTGTTGAGATTGAATAGCAATTATCTGATATAAGGAGTTTGGCCCCACATTGATCAAAGCTGATTGCTTCTGGATGTTCCCCGGTACGCTTGCCGGGAACAATTCTTAGCTTTGAATTAGTTTCTGTTTTATACAAAAAATCTGAACGAACACAAGACGGGCTGAAATAGCAAAAATTTTGTAAAAATCGACGTAAATAAATCTAGACGCAATGCACATTCGCAAATCGTACATATTATAATCTAGGGGCTATATAAACAGTTCTAAGTGAAAAAATGTGCTCGCATTTGCCTTTTATATATAACTACAGAAGAAATTTATCAGCTAGTAAAAAAACCCCCCAAAAAAGCTGCTTTTCAGTTGATTCATTCCAACATTTTTCCTGCACGAATATCAAGTTATTTAAAAGATTTTTCAAAGGATTTTTCTACCATATTGAAAATAATGGATAACCAAATATAGTTTTGATTTTACTTTCAGTGCTAATAAACAAAATTTATAATTCATTGAAAATTTTAAGGAAAAAAAACCTTTATTTATGGTCCTTTGTTAAACAATAAATTTGGTTATAATTCTACATAATTTAATTCAGAATTTCCATTTTTATATATATTTATATAGGAAATTTATTACTGTGAGTCTAGAATGAGTAATAAATTTCCTATATACTGCTCTGGCTACACATTGAGCACTCTAGTCCGGTTTTTTCACCACTGGTAAATATATATATATATATATATATATTTTACTAGCAAAAGTACCCGTCGTTGACTGGGTTCAAAAACAGATGGACTCTGATTTATGAAAGTATGATAGGTTATGCAAAGGAAGGGTTGTAAAGAGATAGCTTCGAATTTGGGGGTATGAAAACCAAAGCAAAATATGTTGAAAGTAAAAATAAAATAGATAAACCCCATAATTTATTATACCATACCTGTTCACAATGAAACACTTATCACAATATTCTGTGGATCTATATTAAAACACCTTGTTAAACTTCGTGACATATTTCCATTCTATGGAGGTCAGGTGCGAATGAACATCCCATAATTTTATTATACCATATTTCTTCAAATTGAAACATAATTATCAAAGTATACTTATGCAAATAGATATGAAAAGTCTTTATTAAAGTTTGTGCCTATTTCCATTCTATGGAGACCAGGTGCGAATGCTGACCCCACAATTTTATATCATCCCTATTTAAGTTAAAACATACTTATCAAAGTATTATTATGTACATCTATATCAAAAACACTTGTAAACTTTTTTTTTTAATTTTTAAATTTTTTATTTCCATACTTTGTTGACCAGGCATGTATGCAGGCCCCCACAATTTTAATGAATCATCATTATGCCAAATCAAACATACCCGTTCCTGTGTCTTGATACATCTTCTGTCATTATATGTGATCAGTTTTCTATAATAATCAACCATATATGAGCCTATTCGTGACCAGACATACACACAGACGTTCAGCTTTATATCATAGATTTATTCAAAGGCGAACAGTTATATTTGGCCGCTACAAACAGCCATCTGTCTCAGTCAATGAGACTTTGTCAAGCAACCCGGATCCATTTGACGCAATAAAAAAGAAAAAAGGCTTTTTTCTTTTTTTCTAAAGCATCAAATGGTTCAGGGTCACCTGACAAAGTCTCATTGACTGAGACAGATGACTGTTTGTAGCAACCAAATATAACTGTTTACCTTTGAATAAAAATAAAATATATTTACTATCGAGCACTATCTAACAACCGTGTATTCATTAATCCCTACTTTTGAACATCTCAAACCTGAATTTTATATATATATATATATATATATACAGTATAATCACGTTGGCACACAGGTCCCCCCCCCCCCGCACATTCTTTTTATTCTTTCGTTTCTCGTTCTTTTGCTTCTTTTCTCTTGCTTTCTTTTTTCTTTCCACCTTTTTTGAATACTGTCATATCATGTGATCTTCAAAATGTCTTTTTCTCAAGTTTTCTTTTTGGGATTTCCATTTCATTCCAAATATGAACTTTTAAAGTGCAGGACTATTCTCACCTGAGGAAGTCTTTCGTTATTTATAATTATCGACCGAAACATTAAAGGGTTTATGTAAATAAAAAAAAAAAAAAAAAAAAAGGTATATTTTGTTCTATTTATTATTGAGCACTCTTACATAAACCTTGTTAAATTCATTGTTTTTTTTTTTTTTAATCTTTGAATATATTTAACCTGGAATAATTATATATACTAATGAGATCTGTGGAAATTCCACAACAGTATCTTTCATATGTAATGCAAGGTGGAACGATAAAATTGTCGCCCGAGAAAGAAAGAAGAAAACATAAAACCGTTTTTTTTTTTTTTTTTTTTTTTTTTTGGAAACCATCTACTAGCTGGCCAGTTGTGTACAAATCCCAAGAGCGATAAGAGCCTTCTATCATGTCTGAAAGTGACACACAATGTTCAACGAGTGAGATTGAAGATGTTCCGCTGTACAACTCATGCTCTCTACTGATCCAAGTTATGACAACAGGACCATTGCCAACACCCTCAAAACGTATTGCTGGATTGCCACGAATAACAGGGACGTACCCAGGGTGATGAAAATAGTCTTTGGTGTGGTTTCAAGTGAGGCCACATCATGCCACCTCACGTCTTTGAAGGCGGCTTGAAAGTCATCACCAAAGCGTACCTGAATGTGCTGAAGAGTGTGATCCCCTAGTGCAATCAGGTGGCCGCTGGCAGACCCTTGGTGTGGGAGCAGGACTTGATGCCGACCCACAAGTCCAAAGAAACTTAGGCTTAGCTTAAGGAGTGCTATTACTGCTTTACCCCCCTCCTCACCCCGAACTGAACCCGTTGGACTACTTTGTTTGGTCGTACATTGATAACATCATCAGCCTGACCTTCTACAACACCAAAGTTAGCCTGATCGCTGCCATCCACTGAATATTTGTTGAGATTCTGCTGGCATTGTGGAAAAGGCATGCTCCCAGTTCCGGACCCGTATTGAGGCTGAAAGCGGCTACATTGAATAGATATCAACTTTACTACATAATCAAGTTACCTGAATTGATTTTTTTCAATAAAAGTTTAAAATAAAGCTGTGGTGGCGTTTTCTTTAGGGCGACACATTTATCGTTCTACCTTGTATATTGCTGCTGGGTGTTCTGTGAATGTTCTGAATGAATGGAGACCCTGCAATATTATTGTAGCCCTTTTGTTAAAACTGTAAAAACAATATTTATCTAAGTAATCTGGTTAATGTAGTGTCGGAATATATCTGGTTTTTACGGTTTATCTCCAATATCCTTGTAGGAGTCTGTGACATATTTCTATTGTATGGACGTCGAACGCAAACTGAAACCCCATGATATCATCTTTAGACAGAACAGATAATATCCTAAAATATTAGCCAGAAGACCAAGATGGTATATTTTAGTTTTATGTATGGCCCAAAAACGACAAATTTTTTTATTTTTATTTATTTATTTTTTTTACATTGTGTCTCTGGTGATCGGGAGATCCTATTTATTAAAGGCAAAATAGAGGTGATAACATACTATGAACATTAAATTAGTATGTCTATATAATAATTAATAAATATGATTTCTCAATTAAACCATAATACATGTACATGCGTACATTAAAGGTACTAATATATATATTTGTTTACAGAACTTTAAATGAGATAAGTCATCGGTACCGTCAGTTTCAAACACGATAATTAGGGACCATTTTAGATAGCCATAGAAGCTGTCTTCAGCCAATACTCATCAAAAAAGAAAACTGGTTTTTATAAAAATGGAACCATGTCTTTTTTAGGCGACAATTTTATCGTTCCACCTTATATTAGGAGATGAGTCTTGACTGAAGAGAGCTTGATATGGGTATCTAAAACGGTCCTTACTTATCGGGTTTGAAACCGGCGGTACCGATGACTTATCTAAACTTCTGTAAACAAAAAAAAAGCCAATATATGCTCTTATTTTTGGATTTTCCTTATAATTGAGCTCTCTGCTGGATTTCTTTTTCCAAAAAAAACTAATTATATACACATATATCTATCTCTACATCTATAAAAGTGAACGTGTGTGTGTACATTTCCCTATGCAATAACTCTGTCAATTTTAAGTCTACAGACTCGAAATTTGATATACAGGGTACTGAGATTTGGGAAAATCGATGTGATCAGTTTTCGGCCAGAAATTTGGCGATTAAGGGGTCAAAGTTCAACGATTTGACCTTTGAGAACTCTACCAAACTCCTCCGACAATTTTGAGTCTAAACACTTGAAATTTTAGATATAGGTTCCTTGGACATGGATATAACTTACTAACTTGATTTGAGCCCAAAACAATAAATTATAAGGGGTCAAAAAAGGGTTCAAAGTTAAAAAAAAAATTGACCTCAGCGGTCTTTTCCAAAGTACTCAGACAATTTCTGGTCTAAACATTTGAAATTTTACATAAAGGGTAATCAGAGATTGGGAAATATTTTTAATTCGTTTGGGTCGAAAATCTTTAGTTACCAATATATAAATGTATGTATGTTTGCATATCTGCCTAAAACTTTCGACAGAGGCGACAGATTTTACCAAGATTAGTATCGTTTCTAAGTTCAACCCTTCAGACGACAAATATCGAAAAATTGGCTAAAAACATTAATATCTTCACCTTCAACTAGGCACTTTTCTACAGAGGGGGTGGGGGTCGCTTTTTTTTGCCGATATTTTTGAAAGTCCTGTTCTTTCGATTGTCTAGCCTTAATTTAAACCTACGTCACTTCCGGTTTGGTGGTGGTCGTAACAGCAAAGACGTCAGGTTTTTTTCCCCATTCTTTTCCTCATTATATATATAATTATATACGTGTGTGTGTGTGTATATATATATATATATATATATACATATATATATGGTTTGAGGGTTTAACAACAAAAAATAATGTTACATGCAAGTTTTCGTTTCATATTAGTTAAAAGAAATGTTTGGAACTCTAGCAGAATATGACTCTGATCCTCAGTATTTTCAGTCATTTAGTGTTTGGTTCGACCGGCAGTCCCCGGATTAAGCCAAGCAAAGTAACAACATAACAAACCGAAAAAAAAGCATAAATAAAAATAATAAAAATCTACTGTAAATTTACTGAATATAAATATTTTTTTTCAAGAAAAATTGCACTTTGTATTGTTTTATTACTTAATTTGCAATTTTTCAATTAAAAAAAAAATTTTTTTTCTTTTTTTATGACAGTCCCAAGCATAGTATAAATACTCCCAACCTCCCCATGGTAAGAAGGGCTTTCGAAATAAACACCCTCAACCTCGAAAGCCGTTTTTAACATGGGGAGGTTTATTCCGAAAGAAGTTTTTAACTTGTGGATGTCGAGATTGTTTATAGCATGTTGTAAAAAAATACTCAATTTTTTAATAAGCAAAAGTGTTTTTTCTTTTTTTTTTAAAAAAAAAATTAATATTTTTTCGTTACTTTTTGTTTTCAATAAAAAATGGATAATTGTTGTTACTTATGCACTTATGTTACCATGCTTAAATAACATGAGTAGGGGAGGGTGTTTAAAAATAGATGTTGTAAAACTTGAAGTTAAGTTAAAAATACTGTTGTTAAAAATAGCGCAGTAACGCAAGTACATAACCACCTAATTTTTTATTTAACCGTAAATTGTTTAGTGAAGGTACAGTATGTATATAAAAAAAAATAGTATGATGAGTACTATCATGAAAAATACTCAAATCTTTAAGAAGCAAAGTTTTTTTTTTTTTTTCAAAAGATGCAATATTTTTGGGTACCTATCAATTTATGTTACCGTGCTGAAATAATAACATAAATATTTCGAAAGCCATTGTTAATATACATAAGAACATAACCCCCCTCTTTTTTTTAATATATCTGTAAATTGTTAGGTGAAAGTACAGTATTCAAGAAAAATAAGAATTTTTTTTTTTTGTTTATTGCAAGAAAATTGGAACTGAACGTTTGTTTGTCGAATGTAAGCGTAAGATTATTTTTAAAAGATTATGATATGTTATGGAAACTGTAAATAGTTAGGCGAAAGTACAGGAATTTGTTGTCTCTAGGAAATTTACAAAGTAATGGTTTCTCAGCAAATGTTATAAAATAAACGGACTCCCATCCTCTTAGAAATAGTTAAACATTTTTATAAACAAAAAACAACAAAATGTCGATTTAGCATTTTTAACATTTAAACAATGCTCAGCTTAATCATGTCTTTTAGGCATTTGGTTTTAAATGGAAGGTTAATTTTTCTATTATTTATACTTTTATATGGTGTTCCTATCGATTGGCCTCCTCAACGAGTATCATAGCAAGAAAAACACGTTGCACGTATCCACAAAAAAGGAGACATAAGACTGAGCCATATTTGAATTCAATGTAACATGTTTTCCTAGTGTTCATTATTACAACAGAATCGACACGCTGGAATAATGGAATGGCCAATCAGATCACTGGCAAATGGTTGCTGTGGAGAGCAAGGGGCCAATCATTGTGTCCGTGTATTAATCGATATGGCGAAAGCATAATAACTGGTAATGTTCGAAGCAAATAAGAACAATCGTCGTTCATGCCTGGGTTTTGACCCCGGTGTATAATGGATTGAGATGAGAACTAATTATTTAGCGAAGGGCAATTGTGCTACTCCCTGTGTTACTTGGATGAGAGAGTGACCGCGGATGAAACTGAAATAGAAATTTACAGTAGCAATTCAAATCTGAAGATATTTATGCGAATCGATGGAGAAATGATATGCAACTAATGCAGGCATGCTGTAATTTTATGTGGCGTGCGTGTTTGGAAACCTATGAAATAATTTTCTAAAGGGGAATCTCTGCAGTCAAATTATCATATATTGAGATTATGTGGAATAATTTGCCTGGTGGGCTAATTTGCAAAAAAAAAAAATTTTTAATTAAAAAATGGTGCTTCTACAGAATTGGGACAAGATATTATAGTCGATAAATGAAGTTTTCAGATAAAAAACAATGGTTTCAACTGATTTATTTTGTCAATTCTAATAAGTTACAATGGTAACTTCCAAATTATTAAGTTGAAATTACCTGAATATTAATGAATTATTTAAAAAACAAAAACAAAAAAAAACTTTAATCGTGTTAGCAGGTGAAAAATTGCCGCCATCTTGTTTAAAACCAAAACGGAAAATTACCTCCCTTTTGAACTCTTCTGTGTCTTACAATCGTTTTCATACAAATTCTGTTTTTTATTTTCTTTAATAAATAATTTTCTACCGTATCGATTTTCGTAATTTTTGGATAAAATTATCTTAAAAATATGGGGAATACGTAGATACCATTGTTTTCATGTGAAATTTAATATTACGATTCCCGAAATTCCATCTCAATCGTGTGCAAGCGCCTAAAAAATAAAAATAATAATAGTGTTCATCTATTCCACGGTTCGGTTGATGTAAACTCTGACCTTCTTCTATGTATATAGGTGTATCCCGTTAAACTGTAGAATCTGTCCATTGAACTTGGAAACCAAATAATAAAAATTATCTATCCTCATCACAAAATTTCTCAAAAAAAAGAAAATCTAATTGTGTGGCTGATTTAATTTCCAATAAATTATATATTTTTTTTTATTTTCAGAAACTGCCAGAGATTCCTCTGCCGCAAGTGTTTCCAGCCAGACCTCAACATCATCAAAGAAAAAACAAGAAAACGGTATTGTTATACATGACATTCAGAGAATAGCGGATAAATACTATATACTAGCTGGCCGCCTAGTGTTGCCCGGTCGTACAATACACTTAAACATGATATTTTAATTCATGCAGATTGGATATGCATTATTATAGAATCAATCCTCTATTGAATAGTATATATTACGTGGAATAATTTGCCAGTGGACTGATTCGCAAAAAAAATTTTTTAAATAATAATGATAATGTCGTTTATCAATTCCGTCTGTTTACAATATCACTTCAGCTGATATTTGGGCTTGACGATGAATGCCCTGGAAAAGTCACTTCTGATTAATATTTAGTTTTAGAATATGCAAACGAAGAAATGATTTGCGGCAATTTTAAATGGTACCTCTTCTTTTATCCTAAATTGAACTCATAAATAAAATAAAATGGTGAGGTACACATGGGCTTGAACATGGGATCATTCGATCTGTAGTCGAATACTCTCTCACTGAGCTATATCTTCACATGACAATAGTTTTTTGTTTTTTTTGTAAGAAGAAATGATTTTCTGAGAATTAAATCTCCCTTGATTTGCTGACAATTATCTCCCTTGGCTGGTGTAACATAAAATATTACCCTGTAAAAACTACTTTAGTATTGGAGTTTTTTGATTTTTGATACTTATCTAAGAATGCTGGCAGACATATAAATTACGTTTGTGTGAAATTTGCAAAAGATAGGCTCAGCCTTTTCAGAAGATATGAGGAAGGAACTCCCACACAATAATGATGTCCAACAAATTACTGAATGTGACCGTTCTCGGTTCCAGTTGATCCCTGGGTACTCGATGATCACTCTTACAAAGGCCCTAGGTGTTGAAGGGTCCTGTTCAGTGAATCACCCCCCCACCCTTCCTCAATCCTGTCAAAGATCAAAATAGTAAATTACCCAGCATTGGTCACCAAGGGTTGTATCACTGAGGTCCTAATGAAAAATTTTTTATAATTCGAATTATTGAATTTGTTTTGATAAATAAATATTTATTTAATAAAAAAAAAAATGTCTGCACTAGTTTTGGTCTTAAAATCATTAAAATTTTAATTTTGTATTCCATATATCAACAGTGCTTAAAAAACAGTGAACTCCTATAAAATAATTAATAATCACTTTAAAATTATCAAATTATTATAGAATTATTACATGACTCCACAGATCCAATTCTAATTATTACATCAGATAGACTCCAATAGTGTCCATATGAATTCATTAGTTTCATCATCTCTTCTGATTTTGTCCATTTTTTTTTTTTTTTTTTTTTTTTTTAATTCTTAAAATGATATACATTAGATCTAATTTTAATCTGATCAGATAATTTGTTTGAAGATGTTTAAAATTATTTATCCTCCTCGCAAAATTCCTGGAAGTTTATTTGAAAGAAAAAAATCTAATTGTGTGGCTGATTTAAATTCCAAGAAATTTTATTTCTTTTTTATTTACAGAAACTGCCAGAGATTCCTCTGTCACAAGTGTTTCCAGTCACGCTTCAACATCATCAAAACAGAAATCAGAAACAAAGAAATCTGCAGGTATTCTTGAGTTATAATCTATAAATTTTAGTTTTTCTAGTAGTTTAAAAGCAATAATTATTATTAATACCAAAAACAAAGAAATAAAAACAATAAACAGAATTGTTTTATGACATTTCTGAATTTTTGAGATGAGGATTGGTGATTTGTATTGAACACAGAATTGTTTTAGGTAGGTATTGGAAAATAGGCACAAATTTTTCCAATACAGATACTCCAGAAAGTTTGATTTTCCAATTCTCGATTCTGATTAATTGCCCCTACACTTATATAAATAAACTTTTACTTTTTTTATATAGGGAGCACATATATACAAACAGATTGACACACAAACCCATACGCAATTGCAAAAACGTTTTTGCGGTTATAGTCAGCTAACGTACTTCCTAACTTTTAGCATAACATTATCAGAAACAGTATAGTGCTACGCCAGAAGTAATAATAAAATCTATTTTTATAAAACTCACTATTTCTGCTTGCCTGTCTGTCTGTCTCCATACTTTCAAAGTATCTCTTCCAAAACTAAAAGGCGCAGAGCAGTGCTGGGGACCTCAAATGATTGGATTTTTTATGGACCGTTCCTTTATGAATCTTTGTCCAATTGAAATAGTTTTTAAGGGATCAAAAATGGGTCAAAATTGAAAAAAATCGTTATACATATTGTACATCGAATTAGTTTATTTTTAATCTTTTTTCTTTTTTTTTTACATTGAATGTGGTGCCTAAAATAAGTTTTCAGACTTTTTTTGTACAGACATTTAAAATGGTCGTAGACTCTTGAAAATTCAGTTATTGGTACATTTCAGCTGATGGCACTCAGATACTTTTTTTTTTTTTTTTTTTTTTTAACTTTTGAAATCGCAACTCTATAATATATATGAAATCTGGAAAAATTAAATTATATTTAATCATATTTTACAACGGGGTAAAGCCGAGCAAGCCTCCCACCCCTTCCTCCGCTAGTAATTAATAAAATGATTAATAAAACTTGAGAAAATTATACCAATAAAAATAACACAATTAGTCTTTATTTGCACATTTAATATCAAGATTAAAAAAATAAGTTTTTATTTTATTTGAAATTTTGTAAATGTTTTTGAAATTATAAAAATAAAAGTATTTTTTTTTTTTTTTAATTTTAAAAATGAAAGTTTCTTCATTTGAATTTATATAATAAATATATGCTTATGAAAGTATAAAAATAAAATTATTGAAATCAAAATGACGAAAATTTCAAACATCATAAGAAATAATGTATCCAGTATAGAATTTTCTCAAAATAGTTTCGAAAGATTTTAAGTGTTTTCAATAATTTATAAAAAGAAAAAAGCAAAAAGGGTTTTTCAATAATTCTAAAAAAAAAAAAAAAAAATAAGCAAACTAATTTCAATAATTCTTAATTAGAATAAAACTTAAAAAAACTGAATAAAAAAGAACCATCAGAAAAACGTTACCCCCCCCCCAAAAAAAAAACAAAGTATGTGCACACAGAAGATATAGGCAAGAGAGAAAAAAAAGCGATAGAACTGATTTGCCTTGCCACTGCTTCTCGTTGCGCTTCATCGGAAGAAAGTATGTTAACTGACTATAACCATTTTTGCATATAATTTCTATTCTTTATGTAGAACGTTTTCAAGGTAAAAGCTCAATAATTGTGTTGGCATAAAACAAGAGCATATATAAATAAAACATTGCAATTAGGAAGGGAAGACTCATGATTAAAAGTAAATTTGTATATGTATAAATATATATATATATTCCTTTAATCTTCTCTCCAAAAAAGGGGGAACAGGAGAGGAAAGAACTGGTTTCGACCCTTGCTTCTCAAATCTGTATCGAGGGAATTTTTAAAACAAAGAATGGAAAAGCGATTAAAATTGCGTTTTATTCAAATTACGGGGAGAAAAAAAAAAGTGGGAAAACGATTAAAATAAAACAGCGTTATGGTCGAATACCCTAGAGGTTAATCACATTCAAACCTAGGAGGCATTGCCTTTGCTTGCAAAGGGAAGGTTTTCTAAATCGAACGTGAATAGTCTCCAAGATCTTAAGGTTATATAGTGAATGAGCACGACTAAGAATAGAAAAAGAGTCCGTGCTAAAGTTTGCTGCACAAGACGGGTTTTTAAGTAAATGATCAGTAATTGAGGACCCATATATGTTAGTAATGTTCGTTGCCTGGTAGGTTCTATTCCTAATTTTACTGGGTACATGTTGTTGGATTCTTCCATCTAATCTTAATGTCGTTCGACTCAAATAGTTTGCACCGCAACCACATTCAAAATTGTAAATAACGTTACTATTATGGTGGGGGAGGTAGAACGTCTTTTCGAGAAGATGGTAATAAAGTTCTCGTAGAGAACACAACACGCCCACTGGCAGCAAAATAACATCCATGAACTGCTGAACTTATTTGTTTGGCAAATTTCTCACTTACTGTACCCAACCAAGGCAAACGAAGATAAATTGGACATTTGGCTACTATAATCTCTTTAATTCGAGAGAATTCAGCCAATTTCTTTTGAATAACTGACCTAATCACATCTAGTGGGTACCCGTTTTTGGATAAAGTATCTGTAATTGTTTCCAATTTCTCATCTTATTTTAACTTGGAACAAATCATAAGGGCACAATGTGTTAGGGTCCAAATGACTAAGATTTTTTTTTACAAATATTTGTATAATTTTAATTTTTATTGCATGCATTTCGTTAATCTTTTTCTTATTTTATTTCAATAAGTCGCTTTGCAATAGAAATAATGGAGAAAAATAAAAGTGAAGGAACTAATTTGTTTTGTCACTTCTTCTGGTATCACTACACTGGAAGTTAGGAAGTATGTTAGCTGTGTTATAGCCACAAAGATTTATAATCTAAATACGACTTTTGTTTTTATTCACGAAACATGTCACTTCACCATCCCAGTTTCCTACATTGCTAATACCCTTCTTATACACTTACTTCGCTTTTTGGTCCCCCCCGACAAAGGAGGGATTGGACCTAGTAATTCGCTCCCGTTTGTCCATTGGCACTTTTCTCAATAACCACACCTTGGATTTTTTTGCACAAACATTAGTCGTGGTGAAAGTAAATTTTTGCCGGAACAGGTTTCCACAGATAACTTTAGATGCGCAAACACTAGTTATGGTTAAAATAAACTTTTCAAGTGTGGCGGGGGACCCTGCATGTTCGGCTTGTTTTATTTGGACCTCAAAAATATTTACCGATGTTTGTATTTCCAATCCTTGTCTCTTCCCTAACAACATATCATATTTCTAAACACCTTTCTTGTTCTTTACGTTGTATGTTTTCTTTCAAAAATAATTTTTATTTAATCTCAAGTACGTTGGCCAATGTCTATATTTCCAATCCACATACAATTACCACATTATTAAACTCCTTTCTTCTTTACGTTGTGCTTTCAAAATTCGACGCTAGCACATTTATTATACTACATAAGCACTATTTTCTATTTATTTTGACCTCAACTACGTCTGTCGATGTTTGTATTTCAAATCTATATCTCTTCCCTAACAACATTACCATTAAGCAATTTTATTTTTATTTTGATCTAAAAAATGTCTACCTTACAACGTTAACATCTTTTTTTTTTTTTTTTTAACATTGAACGTAGTCCCTTAAATAAGTTTCCAGACATTTAAAATTACTGTAGACTCTTAAAAATTCAGCATGTCATTGCTATACATCTTATGAGACGACTGACTAATTTTTGTGATTTCAAGTTTGATGAACAGCTACAGCAGGAATTGGAATACATCCTACTAAAGCCTGACTGTCACAGCTCGTGAATTTCAAAAATGCAATCCGTACGTGAGGACACTTTAAAAGAACGGAATGCAATAAAATTCTGTTCTTGAAAAAGAAAAATGCCACAGAAACATATGGAATGTTTTAATCTGCTTTTGAACCATCTTGCATGAATCAAACATCAGTTTTTGAGTGGCATAAGAGATTCAAGGAAAGCAGAGCATCTGTGAGGGATGGAAAAGGACTGTTGTATATCTATAGAAACAATAGGTGCACAGTTTGATGTTTGTATTGAAACTGTACACACAATTATTCACAAGGAACTAAAGATGCGAAAGATTTGCGCAAAGTTTGTCCCGAGAGTGCTCAGAAGATCACAGACTATTTGACCTCAAGACAGTTCCTGACCCTCCCTATAATCCAGACCTTTCATCCAGTGAGTTTTGGTTATTCTCTAAGCTTAAGGAAAACCTTAGAGGCTGTCGTTATGAGACAATTGAAATGAAAGAGGCTGTAACGAGGGCCATTAACACGCTCACACAAAGTCTTCAATGGAGCCTTCCAGAAGTTGTTGGAACGGTACAAGTGCATTGCAGCCGGGGTAGATTACTTCGAAGAGGACTTTGAAGTTTCATGTGTGTACGATCATAAAAGTGTCCATATGAAAAAAAAGTCTGGAAACTTATTTAAGGCACCTCATATGTTTTCTTTCCAAAAATTTTTTTTATTTAAGCTAAAAAAATGTCTGCTAATTTCTGTAGTTCCAATACTTGTCTCTCCCCTAACAACACTACCATATTTTTAAACACCTTTTACACTGTACTCTCAAAATTTGATAACACTGTCCTTATACTGCATAAGCACCATTGTCTTTTTATTTCAACCTAAAATATACGTGTCGATGTCTGTATTTCCAATCTGAATCTGACCATAACTATGTCTGTCAATGTCTGTTTTATCAAACTGCTTGGGTTTTTTTTTTAACCAACAATCTCCCCAAGTTTATTGCTGAGTGAAAAATCCCTTTTCAACTTTTTTCTCATAAAACAAAGTCAAATTATTTAAACAAAAAAAGTTTAATAGAACAAAATATTTTTTTTAAAAGTTTTTTTAAGAAAAAAAAATCTGAAGAAATTTTAAAATTGTTTTAATTTTTAAATTTTAGATTAAAATTTTTTTAATTTTTAAATTTTAGATTAAAATTTTTTTAAATTTTAGATTAAAATTTTTTTAATTTTTAAATTTTAGATTAAAATTGTTTTAATTTTTAAATTTTAGATTAAAATTGTTTTAATTTTTAAATTTTAGATTAAAATTGTTTTAATTTTTAAATTTTAGATTAAAATTGTTTTAATTTTTAAATTTTAGATTAAAATTGTTTTAATTTTTAAATTTTAGATTAAAATTGTTTTAATTTTTAAATTTTAGATTAAAATTGTTTTAATTTTTAAATTTTAGATTAAAATTGTTTTAATTTTTAAATTTTAGATTAAAATTGTTTTAATTTTCCAATTTTAGATTAAAATTGTTTTAATTTTCCAATTTTAGATTAAAATTGTTTTAATTTTTTATTGATTTTAGTCTTTTACTGACAAAAATAATATATTATTCATTGAAATAAATTGGCCAGCATTTGGAAATCATAGAACTTTCGTTCAGCACATTCTGGCATTTTCCGTAAACTCCCCAGAAGATTCTCAAAATAGCACTTATATACAAAACTGAGTGTATGGAAAGCAATAAATTGATAAACGAAAAGGTTAAGTTTAAATGTTTATTTAAAGTTTAAATGATTGTAACACTAACCGTTTGGCGTGTCAGAATAGTCTTGACAGTGGCGGTGGTGGCGTGTTAGTATGAAAGCTGATTGGGTGTTGAGATGAACTCTGCAGCAATCTAAGTTTTGGTCCGGCTGGGTGAGGGGCGGCGATGGCAGGAATGTGGCTTAGTGTGTGCGGCAACTGGTGTCGCTAGCGAGGTGTTAGTGAGTGGTGATGATCTGGCGGCGACCAAAGAGGGGTTATCTTCAGGGCTTGTATCAGAATTGCAGGTGAGATGGCGGCGGTTCTGGCTGTGCGTAGTAATTTTCACCTATCTGCCGTTTGTCAAGAAAGCTGACGTTTTTATACTCGTCCGTAGTTGAAGGCAAAGAGAGTTTTGATCACTGTCTTGCGTTTTGCTTTTTAATTGTTTGTTTTTTTGTGTTTTAATGCATTGTAGTGAATCGTCTGTTTAGTGTATTTATGCATGTGTAATATCGATTTTAAAGCTAATAAAATTGTGAATGTAATCTAGTCGGTGTTGCAGTGTTTTGTGAAATAGTTATTTGTGTTTATATGCTGCAGTAGTTGCATTTACTGCAATGTTTGTGTTTTGTATTTTGCTTTTTCTTTTGATGTACAGCCTTCTCTGGTGGTTTTCTTTGACATGAGGTACGAGTTATTCATTTGATGTGTGTACATGAAAAAATGGGCTTTGAAGTTGTCGTGTGTATTTAGTGAATTCATTTGCGTTTTGTCTTAACATCGCCATTATTGTCGCGGTCGTTGCTCCTGCTGGTTTCTGGTTTATTCATGTAAATATGGATATGCGATATAACACACTTATACTGCATAAGCACCATTTTCTTTTTATTTTGACTTCAACTACATCCATCAATGTCTGTATATACAAATAGCATCCCCCCCTCAACAACTTTATCATATTTCTAAACACCTTTCTTCATTACGTTGTACATTCAAAATTCGTTTTTAATTTTATACAGTTGAAAAGAAATTGCCAACAAAAACTGATGACCTTGAGATTGCTAAACAGTTGATGTGCATCAACTTTCCTCTTGAAGCAGACTATGACTTCCGTCTTGTGTGTTCCCGGTGTCTCGTTAAAGAAAAAGAAGGTCCAAATGCTTTCTGCCTAAAAGACGTTTGTCCGCAGTGCGGAAGGAATCAGCTCGCTATTAAAAGGAAATCCAAAAACAACTGGCTGTTGGTCCGCAATCGTCCGGCCTTTAATGGTGTCTATAGAATTTGTTTTGACTTCCAATGTTCTGCTCCGTGTAAGGTGAAACCATGTACGTTTGCTCACGGGGAAGGCGAGTCAATAATGTGGACACACGAGCAGAAGACAATGTTCAGGTTGGATTCGTTCATCGAAGAACTGCGAAAAAATAATATTGGTATGTGAATTTTAGTTTTTTTTCCTTTTTCATTTTCATTTTATTTGAAAATTCATATTTTGCTATCTAATTTACATATGTGCTTACGGTGTGTACACACTACTGATGTGGAAATCGCAGAAACAAATAAACAAAAATAGATAGGAAAGAAATCAAAATCCGACTATGCACCCCAAACAACGCATTTCATTGTATTTCCAAAAGTCTTTTCGGACACACATGCTTTTAAAGTTTTTTCCTTGCCACCTTGCACTGGCCGTTAGCCCGAGCTCTTTCGCCATCGTATTTACATGTCCATCTTCCCCACCACGTAACTCGTTTCTCTCCTTGACCATGTGGTGTATTTTTCTCTCCTTTTTTTATGGAAGCTTGTGCACACTTGCTAATTTGCATACATGCTTTAACAGCTGCTGCTGCTAATACCTCCGCTAGCCAGCTATTCTTCTGATTTTCTCGCACGTGCTCATAGACGCCTTTTTACACTGGGATGATTCCAATTTCTATCGAATTTACATATGTGTTTATAGTGTGTTCAAACTACTGATGGGATAATTAGCTTACTATCTAATTTACGTGAGTGTTCTTGTTAATTTCCCTAAGTTTTGAAGTGGTTAGGTTTCCCTTCAGTTTTAAATATGGATTAAGTAACCATGATATTTTAACACAAATATTTAAAAATTTATTTTGTGTTTTAATGCAAATAAAATTGATTTTTTTTTTTTTTTCTTTTTTTCTTTTTTTTTTATTAAGCTTTTTTGGTTGGTGGAGGACTAGGTCCTTTCTCTATTATAAATAAGAGAGAATCACTCCCCACCCGCTCATATTTTACGATAAAGATTTTTAATGTCAAGAGTGTGAATTCCATATAAAAATGATTTAATTTGAATAAAATAAAATATGCATCAAGTGCGCTTGAAAACCAAATCACAACGTAATATTAGAAAAATAAACAAACATTTTACTTGTTTGAAATTTATAACAAATATATTTCAGATCTACACTCCATCTTCAGTATGTTTCCTTCTTTTTTCTTTTCTTTCTTGCTTGCTATGTTGTATTTTATTTTATTCAAATTAAATCAACGTTTCTATCGTGAACTCGCACCCTTGACACGTTACCTACGCACTCTTCCAACATTTCAAAATACAACCGCCGATATACAACATGTGGCTCTTTACAAACAGACTTTTCTTGCTCCAACTTTACTTGATTATTGATTAAACTAGCTGTATATACCCGCCGTTGCCTGGTTAAAACATTTTGGCAGGCAGGGACGGGGTGTTTATTGCATACTATTTAAAATACACAAAATACTTCTTACATTTTTACTGAAAGTAAATCACATGAAACACATTCATTTTTGTTTATAAAAATTTAATGGGGAAATAACTCTCATAGCTGAAAATATTGAAAAAAAAAATTATATTGTACGTAACCGTTATGGAATTAAGTTCTTATTAAAAAAGTTTCACTTAATTTGATCAAGTATTATTTTTTTTTTTTTTTTTTTTTTTTTACAGCATGAAAATCAAATTTTAATGAGATCAATTGTATCGCAGCCATCTTGCCTATTTTGCGGACAAGGAAGGGGGTGCCTTTGAACAAAAAAAGGGATTAATAAACGACAAAATGAAAAAGGGGTCAAAAAAGAAGAAACTGTAAAATAAGTGAAAAAGGCTAAAATATTTATCTAGGTATTTTTTCGGCCTATGTTTCAAAATAATCTTGCTAAATTTTGACAAAGTTTAAACAATGATGGAGTTTTTTCCCTTGGTGACCCCCCCCCCTTCCTCGTTTGCAAGATGGTGGGATACTATCGATCTCATTAAAATTTGTTTGATTTTCCTGTGTAAAAAAAAAAAAAAAACCTAGTGTAATTTTTTTTATAAGAACTTAATTCCTTAGCGGGTATGTACAATATAATTTTTTTTTTCTCAACAATTGATTTTTATTACAAAATCTTTTTTCTTTTTTTTTTTGTAATGGAAACTAGCTAGGGGTACCCGGCGTTGCCCGGGTGTTTGTAGGTGTGTGTGAAAAAAAAACAGGTGCCTGTGAAAAAAAAAAGCCTTGACGACGTGCAGTTGGAAAATAGTAAAGTGTGAAAAAAAAAAAAAAAAAGCCTTGACAACACGCAGTTGGAAAATAGTAAAGTGTGAAACAAAAAAACAGGTGCGCATTTTTGATTGACGTGACGGCGATAGCTATTCAGCAGTTAGCATTTTGTGCGGGACAGTTTTTAATGAGGTCAATAAATCGGTTTGTTTGTTTTTAAAAACCCGCTCCCTCGTCTCGAAATGAAAGCTACCGTCTGATATGACGAAGTCGACATTGACCAAACATTCACTGGCTCTGGGCCTGTGATTAGAGTCGAGTTTCGCTTTTTGTTTATACCGAAAACCGAATGTAACGCGTGCCGATGCGGGGAAATGTGGAATAATTAACGTTTGAAAGTCAATAAAATTAAATAGACAGGCGAACTCCGTGGGTAACTCTGAGGTATTACAATTTATAGATGATATAAAAAGTTTTAAGAAGTTGTGAAGCGAGCAAGCGCTTCTCTGAAAGAAGCCTTTTGTGGACATCGCGGAAAAGCGTACATACATACATACATTTTCACTTTTATATATATAGATGACAGGTATGTACAATATAATTTTTTTTTTTTATTTCTTTTTTTCAACAATTGATTTTTATTACAAAATCTTTTTCTTTTTTTTCTTTTTTTGTAATGGAAATGACAGGTATGTATAATATAATTTTTTTTTTTTTTTTTTCGACATTTTCATTTTTTAACGTCTTAATTAAACTACACAAGTACCTTTTCTATCACTTAATTTGATAAGTAGTTTTCCAACAGTTGATTTGTATTACAAAATCTTTTTTTGTAAGGGAAACTAAGAAAATCATTTTAAGAAAGGAAAACAATTTTTCAAATTCACAAGTTATCTCCCTTACTTTGCGAATCTATATATATAAAAGTGAAAATGTATGTATGTATGTACGCTTTTCCTCAACGTCCACAAAAGGCTTCTTTCAGAGAAGCGCTTGCTCGCTTCACAACTTCTTAAAACTTTTTATATCATCTATAAATTGTAATATCTCAGAGTTACCCACGGAGTTCGCCTGTCTGTTTAATTTTATTGACTTTCAAATGTTAATTATTCCACATTTCCCGCACCGGCACGCGTTACATTCAGTTTTCGGTATAAACAAAAAGCGAAACTCGACTCTAATTACTGGCAGAAAGCCAGTGGTCTCTAGAGAGCTAAGTAACGTTTGGTCAATGTTGACTTCGTCATATCAGACGGTAGCTTTCATTTTGAGACGAGATGCTCCTCCTAATAAACAGGGAGCAGGTTTGTAAAAACAAACAAACCGATTTATTGACCTCATTAAAAATGTCCCGCACAAAATGCTAACTACTGAATAGCTATTG
Source organism: Euprymna scolopes (assembly GCF_053919585.1). NCBI lineage: Eukaryota > Metazoa > Mollusca > Cephalopoda > Sepiida > Sepiolidae > Euprymna > Euprymna scolopes. The sequence continues at coordinate 15,181,326 of NC_136522.1, read as the reverse complement.
CCGTCACGTCAATCAAAAATGCAACATGTTTTTTTTTCACACTTTACTATTTTCCAACTGCACGTCAAGGCTTCGTTTTTTTTTCACGGGCACCTGTTTTTTTTACACATTTCGGGTTTTTTTCACACACACTAACACCCCGCGCAACGCCGGGTGTCCCTTGCTAGTATAAAATAAAAAAGCTGCATAATATTAATAGAATAAAGAAGGCGAGCAAATATCTTTCCACAATCAGAAAAACCATGGAGCCACCACAAACCATGGCAGCCATAGATCAAAAGCACTAGAGTTTCACCAGCCTTTGGGCTCTTCAATGGGACACGTTTCTTGTGTGCAGATATGATAGTTCAGTTGGTAGAGTTTTCGTTTCACATACAATTGACACGAGTTTTGAATCGTGGGTTTGGATGTGTTCTACTGGAGAGAATTCTAGGGCTTCCAGTTTATGGCTGTCAGTTACATTTTTCCAAGAATTGCAGACTTGTGTAACCCGCTGATTGTTTTCCTCCCATATATATATATATATATATATACTCATCACTTTCACTACACTGAAGACCGAAGGATCGGCCGAAAATATGTACATGTAAAAAAGGTTTTGATTTTTTTTCCATAATAATATTTTGTATTCCTGCACGAATAGAAAACGAATAAAGAAAAGTTATAAACTGTTATACTTTTTTTATTCTTTTTTATACATTTTTTCCTATATATCTATATATCTATAAAAACAGATGTGTGTGCCACAGACGATTTCTGATTGGTTAATCCAATAATCACATCTCCTAAAAAACTATGGTTCGTAGGCTCTTGAATTTACCATAAAATATTATGGCTTTATTTATTGTCCATCTTGGAAGGGTTTAATTTTTTCCTAACTTGCGATTTACAAATTACAAAAATACGAAACTAACTTACAATCTAACAATCGAACCTCCGACATCACGGCCGCCATTATGAAACTAAACTAAAAAAAAAAAAAAAACGCGCGTCCACTTGTGGTCTTTACATTTCGGGTTTGGGTACTTGTGCAGTTTTCCATTGACATTAAAAAATGGAAATATTTAAAAAAAAAAATATACTGTACGTACTCGTCATGGGATAAAGTTTTCCTACAGAAAAAATCACGTAATTTCATCAAGTAGTTATTTTTTTATAGCGAAAAAAGAAAAAAATCAACGCTACAAGCAAAATTAAACAGAAAGTTCAAGTAGGGGGATTTCCCTTTTTTTTTTTTTTATAGCTAGGCCAAATTTCGCGAATTTGGCCTTTTTTTAAAGCAGTTTGGCCTTCAAAATTTCTGTTTGGCCATTTTCTTCACCGATGAAATAAAAAAAGCAAATAAAAACAACGCAATAAAACTTTTAAAAATACGCCACACTTTTGTTGTTCTTGTTTGTTTTTTTTTGGTAATTTTCCTTATTTTTTTATTTTTTCAAGAAAATACTATTAAATGGACACTATTATGCCAAATTAGCCCCCCCCCAAAAAAATGCACAAAAATTCGAGATTTAAGGTTTTGACGAGATAATTTAGCGAATTGTCCGGACTATTGCGAGATAACCATCCATTAGTTTTTCCTGAAATTTTGCCACAAATTGTATTTCATTACATAGATGTGCATAGTAACAACATTTTTTTGCCGAAAATTCCCGTTGCGTCTCCAGATTACATCGGTGAAGAAAAAGGCCAAACAGAAATTTTGAAGGCCAAACTGCTTTAAAAAAAGGCCAAATTCGCGAAATTTGGCCTCGCTATGAAAAAAAAAAGGGAAATCCCTAGAGATTCGAAATTTTATATACAGGGTACTGAGATTTGGGAAAATCGATGTGATAGGTTTTCGACAGAAATTTGGCGATTAAGTGGTCAATATTCAACAATTAGACCTTTGAGAACTCTACCAAACTCCTCCTACAATTTAAGGTCTGAACACGTGATATTTTATATATAGATTCCTTGGACATGGATCTAACTTATTAACTTTACTTGATCCCTAAACAATAAATGTTAAGAGGTCATAATAGGGGTCAAAGTTTAAAAAAATTGACCGTTTTTTTTTCCTCAGCATACACTTCAAAACACCTGGGCAACGCCGGGCACCGATTGCTAGTATATATATATATATATATATATATAGCCTTGGTCATTTTACAACCAATGCCAATAGACATCTCCTTTCTTTGCGATAATCATCTTTCGTTATTGTTAGCTCCTTACATGAAATGGCTTCATGCCTTGTCTGAAGCAATTTAAAAAAAAATGTTTTCCCTCTCCTTGTGCTCTTCAGTAGGATACAGCTGAGTTTTTTGTGCAATGACTCTGTAGAGTTGTCACCCACACATGTTGCGTTAAGAGAAAGGGTGCCTGTTTATATTGTGTCAAATGTTCATGTTACGGCACACCAGCCCTTTTGAGGGGTTTATAAAAACAAAGTAGAACGTACCTTTTATATCTTCTTTGCATCTCTTTACTGTGTCCTTCAGTGGCTTGTGTCCTGATGTCAGCTCACCTAGTACAAAAGTTCTCATGCATAACAGATGTAGATCTCATTTTTTTGGACAAGTGGAACTTTATTCAGCTTCGCAGTCGAAGTTGCAGCCCTGTTCTCTGCTCATCCTTAGGAGGGCGGGAATTCTGCTATTGGTCTATCTGCCATCCATCCCTATCTCCCACGAGAAGTCTTCCATCTTGGAATCGCGACAGACTGTCAAACTCTAGACTGACGAACTTGAACTCTAAACTGACTAGCAAACGCATGGGCATCCCCATTTATTCCAAGGTGCATGTGTGGGGGGGGGCAATCCCCATTAACTGGCCTGCACTCAGAATTTTCTCACTTGCCTAGCATGCAGGTGCACGTGTAGGTTTAGTGAAGGTTTTCAAGAGATTAGATAGGCCTACAAAACTTAATGCACTTGGCTTTTTTTATCTGTTCAGGTACTCCTTTCTATTAGAAGGATGATTAAAGTTATCCGATTTTTTCGAGTTCACCAGAATCAGGAAAAGACCTTAACTTTGGCATTTATGCAGAACACGAACCGCACTGGAACAACGGTGTTATGTAGCAATCCATTCTTTACTGTTCTGTATCTTCATCGTTAATAATTGCTTTCTTTTCTCTCCATGCTAACAGATGGCAGTTCTTTTTTATGGTGGCTTCAAATAACCAAAAGTTTTTAGACCAATCAGAAAAAAGGTTAATTATTTATTTATTTTTTTTTTTAAAAGGTTAATTATTTATTCTATTTTTTTTTAAAAGGTTAATTATTTATTCTATTTTTTTTTAAAAGGTTAATTATTTATTTATTTTTTTTTTTAAAGGTTAATTATTTATTCTATTTTTTTTTAAAAGGTTAATTATTTATTCTATTTTTTTTTTAAAGGTTAATTATTTATTCTATTTTTTTTTAAAGGTTAATTATTTATTCTATTTTTTTTTAAAAGGTTAATTATTTATTTTATTTTTTTTAAAAGGTTAATTATTTATTTTATTTTTTTTTAAAAGGTTAATTATTTATTCTATTTTTTTTTAAAAGGTTAATTATTTATTTATTTTTTTTTTTAAAAGGTTAATTATTTATTCTATTTTTTTTCTTTAAAGCTTATTATCACCTACACATAAATACATTTTTTATTCCTAGTTCACATTTAATAAAAACATCAGAAATATGACACCACACACGTTTTTGTCAGCCTCAACCCTTTGACTTGCCTTGTGACCTTTGCTAGCATGCAGGTGCACTTTTTGTCAAGGGAAGTCAATGGGTTTGAAACCTGTCAGCTTCACCCCTTTGTGCACCTAACCCCAAAAAACAACTTAGTAGTGTGTTAACCGCATTATTGATGCACAACACCCAGATGACTCATGTTTCAAATCTGGGTTCAGATCTGTCTTATTAAAGAGCCTAAAGGAGGGTGAAACTTAAGTCTAGGGCTGTTGTGTCTGCATAGTTTGTCCGATTGATTCTGAAAATAAAAATAAATACAAGTATTTAATTTCTTTAATGTATGATTTTTTTCTTGTTCTAATTTCAGTGACAAGTCAGAGGTTAGCAGAGGTTAAATCAAATACTTACATTCCTGGTCTTTCAGCAACAAAGAGTTTGATCTCTTCCGAAAGACGCCTACCAGATACAATACCTAACATGACAAAAAGTGCTACAGAATCAACTCCAGCCATGATCCCAGGTCAGAATGGTTATACAAAAATTGACATTATCAAGAGCAAGCCTATTACCCAACCTTCTCTCAGACCAGTACCTACAAAAAACCTCACTAATTTTCCAATACTTCATGAACAATTCAATGCTAATTCCATAGGCACCTTACCACAACTTTATACCATGAATAATCCAGATCTCACAAGCATAAAAAATGGACAATCCTACACTGATACAGTAATCGCTCCACCAAAAAAGGCACCATCAGATCCATCCCTAAAACCTGTTTCCGTTGAATCGTGGCCATTCACAAAAGATGAAAACCCACTTAAAGAGACACATGATGTTCAAATGTTTTGCTCTGAATGTTTTCCTAGAAATTTCCAGAAAGCCAAACCCCATGCAAACTGCTTAAAAAACATCCTCGCCTTTGCCGAAAAGGGTACGCATAATTGGTTGCAAGTGAGAGAAAGGAAAAAGATTCAGTTCTTTGCAGGATCCTACGTTCTTTGTAAGTCTCTTTTTGGAGATCCGAGTCTTTGCAAATTTGGCAGTGAAAATTGTTCGTTTGCTCACAATACTATCGAGATGTTGCTATGGAACGCCGATAAGCATGAAATATTTGATCTCACAGGATTTATCTATTCCCAATCAACCGATGAATACCGAATTTCCCATTTTACCAGAAAGTATGGAACCGATTTTTCGTATATTTGCAGTTCTTGCTTCAAGTCTTCAAACTTAATTTCAAATGAAAGTAAGAAACGAAACGTCTGTGATGGGTTGCAAGCTCACGACTGGAATTCTAACAAGATGCTCTTTTACGCTCCCGAGAGAAAACTCATTAATAAATTATTGAACACTACGTACCTTTCCAAAGTATGTTTTGACGAGAAGTGTAGGCAAACCTGTTCCATGGCGCATAGCATTGTCGAGAGAGAAGTCTGGATGTTGTTGCGCGGTATAGGCATCACAGAAGAGAAGTTTGTCGAAGTACTGAACAAGTACTCGGATTTCTTTATGGTACAAAGCAATTCCCAATCAGATGCTGTCCGAACTCCATGTCCGTATAAACTCATTCTCCTATGCAAAAAATGTTCCTCAAACGGGCAAAATGTCACACACAAGCAATGTGGCCATTCCAAAATAAGTTCTGGTGTGATATACATGACAAACCCTGGATTGAAACAAGTTAATAAGTTACCTCCTGTAATACCCAAAAATTACAGATTCACAATCTGCAAGTCTTTTAAGAACAACAAGTGCACCTTCCAGGGCCAGTGCACTTTTGCACATTCTCAGGAGGAGATCGATGTTTGGCAGTGGATGTGTTTCAACAGGAGTAAGTATTTGTTTGATTTGGTGTGATTTTAGTCTGTTAGTGTGATCCAAAACCATTTGTTGTTGTGGAAGTTGATCTGGTCTTATAAATTTCCAATAAGAGATCTGCAATTTTTAAAAAACAATTAGAAAAAAAATTATTTCATCATCTTGACTGCGGTCGCAAAATGATGAAATGTGTGATCGAAAACCATTTGTCATTGTGGAAGTTGATCTGGTCTCGTCAGAAGTTGGCATATCTAGTCTAAAACAAATTAATAAGTTAATGAGTGAAATTCCCTAAAATTATAAATATAACGTCTGCAGGTTTTTAATGAACAAAACGTTTTGCTTTTCTTCATGAATTCCATCATGTCGACTGCGATCGCCAAAATGATGATGACGTGTGTGAGTCTAGAATCATTTGTCATTCTAGAAGATCTGGTTCTGGCAGAAGATTTTTTTTTTTTTTTTTTTTTTTTTTTTTTAGAGTATGGAGAAATGTCTCTGCTAGGTGATCAGGTCACACACTAACCAATAAGTTTTTTTTTTTTTACACAGGGATCACCGCTTATGAAGGCCTGGAAGCCACTCGAGGATAAGGGTTGATGGGTATACATTAGTCAATGTGATTATAGCGTAGTAAACATAAGTAGTGGGAATTTTGTACATTGGATTACTTAGGGGGATGGTTCATCAAGAATTTGTTTATGTTGGACTTGAAGACAATCAGATTGTAGTCAGCTGGAAAACAGGCAATCGGAAGAGAGTTCAACAGGCGTGCAGTTCTAAGAAAGAAGCTTTGTTCGTGGAATCTACATTACGGTCTAGGCACAGACAAGGAGTGTGGGAAATTATTGATTGTGGGTTCGGCCAGACGAGTGTTTTTCGTGAAAGTTTGGCAAGGATGGTAACAATAGATTGACGCAGGACATTTTGAATTTTAGCCCTTTTTTTCTTGCATGGCCGGTAGATAAAGACCTTAAGATAGAATCACAAGTATGCACATTATACTAATTTTTTTTTTTTTTTTTTTTTTTTTTTATTATATATTTTGGGGAATTTTGGACCAGAACTCAAACTTTAAAATTTTTTTTATTTTTTATTTTTTTTTTATTATATATTTTGGGGAATTTTGGACCAGAACTCAAACTTAAAAATTTTTTTTTTTTTTTTTTTTTTTTTTTTATTATATATTTTGGGGAATTTTGGACCAGAACTCAAACTTTAAAATTTTTTTTTTTTTTTTTTTTTTTTTTATTATATATTTTGGGGAATTTTGGACCAGAACTCAAACTTTAAAATTTTTTTTATTTTATTTTTTTTTTTTTATTATATATTTTGGGGAATTTTGGACCAGAACTCAAACTTTAAAATTTTTTTTATTTTTATTTTTTTTTTTTTATTATATATTTTGGGGAATTTTGGACCAGAACTCAAACTTTAAAATTTTTTTTATTTTATTTTTTTTTTTTTATTATATATTTTGGGGAATTTTGGACCAGAACTCAAACTTTAAAATTTTTTTAATTTTTTTTTTTTTTTTTTATTATATATTTTGGGGAATTTTGGACCAGAACTCAAACTTTAAAATTTTTTTAATTTTTTTTTTTTTTTTTTATTATATATTTTGGGGAATTTTGGACCAGAACTCAAACTTTAAAATTTTTTTTTTTTTTTTTTTTTTTTTTATTATATATTTTGGGGAATTTTGGACCAGAACTCAAACTTAAAAATTTTTTTTTTTTTTTTTTTTTTTTTATTATATATTTTGGGGAATTTTGGACCAGAACTCAAACTTTAAAATTTTTTTTTTTTTTTTTTTTTTTTTTATTATATATTTTGGGGAATTTTGGACCAGAACTCAAACTTAAAAATTTTTTTAATTTTTTTTTTTTTAGTACATGACTTTATTTCAGTATTCATGGTTTCTGATCCCAGTTTTCGTATGACTGATGTCGTGTTCTGTTGTTGGTGAAAAGACAGAAAGGGCCTTTTAAGTTTTTTTTTACACAGGAATCACCACTTATCAAGGCCCGGAAGCTACTTGAGAATAAAGGTTAATGGGTATACATTAGTCAATGTGATTATAGCATAGTAAACTTAAGTTGTGGAATTTTGACAGAAGGAAAGGGCCATTTAAGTTTGAAGTAGCACAACTTTTTAGATGGGGTCATGCCAGTTTGCCAAGGTTTTTACCTCGACCTCAAAATCAACAGTCTGGATCCTTCTTGCAATGGCAATTTTCTATTTGCTTGCAGAATAAGGCAATGTACTGGTCCTGTTTAGGGTGGTCACAATATTAAGGTGAGAGAGTCCTGGTGTTCACTGCAAGCAGTTAACCAACGCGTGTGCTCTCTGCTCAAAAGCAGAAATGTCTGGCTTACATAGTGCCAGACAAATCCATACTATCATGCATATAGGAGTGTTAACTACCCCAGAACAGGCAGTCCTGTGACATTCTAGGAGGTCCACTTTCCTAGGTTTGCCTACTCTATTCGAGAAGGGATTAGTTAATTGCTAATTGCTTGATGCGCCCCTATTGGGAATGCTGACAGTTACCCAGGCACTTTTTGAAAATCAGTGCCCCTCCCTGAGAACGCTGAATTTTCAATTTGACCCTTGTCACATTTCTCAGTGTGGCAGAAATTAATACCCAGGCGAGTTTGCTTTGAAACTTTGATGTAAAATCTGCAATTCGTCAACTAAAATGATATTTTATTTACCCGTTAGTGCGCATGGTTCTGCGGAAGGGATATATTCGTTTAGAGTAGCTGAGTGGTCTTTGCACTAGAAAAAAATGGCATGATTCCATTTCCGTTTGATGAAAACCGTTTTTTTTTTTTTTTTTTTTTTTGCATACCGTCTACCAGTTGGCCAGTTGTGTACAAATCCCAAAAGCGATAGGAGCCTTCTATCATGTCTGAAAGTGACACAATGTTCAACGAGTGAGATCAGAGATGTACCGCTGTACAATTCATACGATCCAAGTTATGACAACAGGACCATTGCCAGCACCCTCAAAATGCATTGCTGGATTGCCACGAATAACAGGGATGTGCCCAGGGTGATGAAAACAAAGTTTCCGGCCACAGTTATGGTCTTTGGCGTGGTTTCAAGTGAGGGCCACATCATGCCACCTCACATCTTTGAAGAAAGTCAACACCAAAATGGATGCACTAAAGTGTGCTGATCCCCTGGTGCAATCAGGTGGCCGCTGGCAGACCCTGGGTTTGGCAGCAGGACTTGGCACCGGTCCATGTTGAAAGAGAGCCAGATTTGCCTTCGGAAGGGTGCTACGATTTTGTACCCTTCCTGAACCTGCTGGTCATACATCAAGAACAACACCAACATGACCTCCCACAATACCAAAGCCATCTGCCAAGTATTCACCGAGCTCCTGCCGGTGCTTGTGGAAAAGGCATGCTCCCAGTTCAGGACGTGTATCGAAGCAGTGATTGAAGCTGAAGGCAGTTACATTGAATAGATGTGAGCTCTACTACATAATCAAGTTATCTGAATTGATTTTTTTCAGTAAAAGTTTCAGCAGATCCAGGTACACTTTGATGTTTACTTGCAAGCCAACTTAATAGTAGAGATAATATATATATATATACATATATATATATATATAACTACAACTTGGTTGTCTTCAAGTCCAACGTTAACAAATTCCTAATGAACCGCCCTCTTAAGTAAACATTTCAGCAAATCTCCTCACTAACGTAATGTACTTGCAATAACCCTTATCCCTGAGTGGCTTCCGGGCCTTGATAAGTGGTGATCACTGTAAAAAAAAAAAAAAAAAAAAAAAACTAGCTGGCAGTTGTACAATACGCTTAAACATATTTTAATTTAGGCAGATTGCGTATTATTATAGAATCATCTTCTATTTTTGCTGATTACGAGGAATAATTTGCTCAGTGAACTAATTTGCAAAAAAATATGTCTTTCATCAAATTCTATCTGTCTGTTTACAATATCAGGTCAGCTGATATTTCGGCTTGACGACGAATGCCCTGGAAAAGTCACTTCTGATTAATGTTTAGTTTTAAAATATGCAAGCAAAGAAATGATTTGCGTCGATTTAAAATTATACCTCTTCTTTTATCGTAAACTTAACTCATTAATAAGAAAAAATTTTAAATGGTGAGGTACACCCGGGCTCAAACAGGGGATTATTTGATCTGTAGTTGAATGCTCGACCACTAAGTTATATCTCCAGGTTATAATAAATCTGTATCTTTTCTTTTTTAAGGCGAGATGATTTGCTGGAATTTTATTATTTCCCTTGGCCAGTGTAACGTAAAATATTCCTCTGTAAAAATTGTTTTATCTATAAGAAAGACATACCACTGGCCGAGTCTACATTTGGAGCCGACAGAAGCATCTTATCCAGACTGCCTTTTTCCAACCGTAAAGCATGGCGGGGGTTCTGTGATGGTTTGGGGTGCTATTTCTTGGAAATTTGCTGGACTAATGATTACTCTGCATGGAAGAACTAACAGTCGAGACTACTTAGGAATTTTGGGTGATCAAGTTCATCCTCTGGTTTAAGAACTGTTCCTGTATAACCCAAGAAACACTCGTCTAGCTGTAAACACCATCAATAATTCCCCCCACTCTTTATCTGTGCCTAAACCTAAACGTAGATTCCATGAACAAAGCTTTTTTCTTAGAACTGCACGCCTGTGGAATTGTCTTCCGTTTTCCTGCTTTCTGGCTGACTACAATATTGTTGTCTTCAAGTCTAATGTAAATAAGTTCTTGATGAGCCGTTCCATATAAGTTATCAACTTTACCAAATTTTCATTACTAATGATTACTATAATGCCCAATTTCTACTGTACACTCTTTAACCCTTATCCTTGAGTGGCCTCTTGGCCTTGATAATGTGGTGATGCCTATGTAAAAAAAAAAAAAAAAAAAAAAACCCTAATACCCTCTCTCGTCCGAGGGCCGGGCCGCATCCGTCGCTATCCTGGTTCACTGTGATGTACTTCTGGCTGTGTTCGTCGCTCCCAGTTCACAGGACCATAGATGCAACCCAGCAGGGCTACATTCTTACTTGTCTAGTGGTGGACCCCTCAAGGGTGACCAGACTCTCACTGGTCACTGGAAAATATCCTTCTGCTGCTCAGGGCATGCGAAATGTGCATGACCCTAAGTCCGAGTGGCAACATTGTCGATTTCGGCCGTCACTCTGGCATCGTGCTGGATCCAGTCTATCTCTTTCATCATCTGGCGTAAGGGCATACCTGAAATAAACTGTATCCTCATTCAGGCTGGCAATCGAGAAACAAGGAAAAACTCTGGGACATTTTTATATAATGAAACAAAATAATTATTCATAAATCGTTTTACACTTGTTTAGTCGAGTTCTTTGATCCAAGCTTCATGATGCAGGTTGTATAACTTAAGTTCCTTTAATTAATTTCCCAGCTAAGAACAAGAGCTTTTCAACTTAGCTCTTGTGGGGTCCCCCCCAGGCAGATGAGAGCGATGTGGATGCCTCGTGCCAGTAAAAGGACCCTAACTCTAAAAAGCCAATCGTTTTTATAAAACTGGCCTCTTCTCCCCTCTCTCATATTGAAGATTACTTTTCCTTTTTTTTTTTTCTGAATCTCTTTTTTTCTCTATCCCATTATCTTATTCTTTTTCTTCTCTCGTGAACTCCTTTCTCTATCCCCTTATTTCATTCTTTTCATTTTCTATTTTCTTGTGACCCTCTTCTTCCTCTTTCATGACCATATCTCTCCCGAGGTTCAATTTATTTATTTATCTGTCCAACTAACTTATCACTGGCTTGGTGGTCTGGTAGTTAAATACAACAGGTGGACCCAAATGACAACATCTCCCAGACACCAAAGCAGACATTTTGAACCCAAGTCATTGTACCTGTCTCACTCAATTAGTAGTTAAATTCCACGAATCCTGTTATCAGATTTTATATTTTCTTTTCATTGAAAAAGATACTATTTCTTCTCTGGTGGATAGAAATCTCATAAACATCTGTTTTTCCTTGACCAAGTGTCAGCATCCCCCCCCCCCCCGACCATACCTCATCCTCTCCCATCTTCATCTAGCTGTATAGGATATCTGGCACTGCCTGGGATCCCGTTACACTGGAGGGGAATGCCATCTTTCAAGGTGATAATGCACCAGTCCATACAGCTAGAATTATGGTCGATTTTGGAGATTCAAGTAAGAAATCGATTTCCGCCGCCATCTTCTCTAAAAGAACTGGAAGATGTTTTAGTTGACGAATGGGATAAGATTCCTTTGGAAACAATTCACAATTCGTATGAATCAATACATCCGAGAATTGAGACTGTAATTGCCACAAAAGGTGGACCTACACTATATTAAAATAAATTTTGTTGATTTTTAAGGCGTTCCTTTTTTGTTCAACCCCTGCACATATCTATATAAAATTTGCTTTATTTCAGTCAAAAATCTAGAAGAAATAATTTCCTATCAAGAAAAACGGTCAACAGAAGTTGTAAAAGGAGCAGCGTCCATTGTGCAAGAATTGCTCCATCCTGCAGTTGAAGAATTACCCGTGCCACATTATTGTCAGTTTTGTGGCATTTCCTGTCGCAATCAGATGGAATGGGAAAACCATTGTACTACAAATGAACACAACAAAAATGTCAGCCATGATCAGGAACAACAGTGGAACTACAGAGAACCACCATGGAATTACCGAAATGAAAAGAATCTTCAGTTATGTGAAAAGTAAGTTAAGTTAGTTTTAATTTTGTAAATTCCATCGTTTTGATTTTGTCGTTTTTTTTTGTTCTTTAACAGCATTTTTAGATTATTTAATTATTTCATATCAAATCTGAATTTAAGAAAAAGTTTAATGCTTCATAGTTTTTATATCTTCAAATATTTATTTATTATTTATTTTATTTTTGAGTTATTTTATATTTGGTAAGCGCGTGGTTACGACGAGTTGTGTCCAGCATGAGGAAAATAGCCACAAACTAAATACTAGCCCGCACTGTCTCCCGAAAACATTTTTTATTAACATTACTGAACCCTATGCAACTTGTCAAAACTTTGTACATCTATTGAACCCCTTACAATTTGTCGAAACATTGTATGTCGACTGAGCCTCATGGAATTAGTTGAAACATTGTATGCCTGAACCCTCATATAATTTTTCGAAACATCTGTCTACTGAACCCTATGCAACTTGTCAAAACATTTTATGCTGATCGAGTCCCATACAACTTATTGAAGTATTGTATGTTGACCTCATGTAATTTGGCAATACATTGTACATCGATGGAGCTCTCATACAATTTGTCGAAATATTGTATGTCTGAGCCTGATAATTTTTTGCTGTTATATATATATATAAAAGGTAAAATGTGTGTGCACATTCTTTGTGTTCAGCAAAGACTTTTTTTTGGGGGGGGTTTCTCCCTGGGCTTACTACTTTTTAGAACTTTTTATATACTGTGTAAATTGTAATATCTATGATTTTTGAACGCGTGTCACGTCTAGATTTATTTACGACTTTTACAAAATTCTTTTCGACTCCCCTCGTGTGTGTTCGGCTTTTTCGTATAAAAGCGAAACTAATCTGAAGCAAAGGCAGTTGTTCCCGGCTTTCGTTCCGGGAACGTCCTGAAAGCAATAAAGCTTTGATCGGGTTAGGGTTAGGAAACAAACCCCTTATATCAGACAATTACTATTCAATTTGGACAATCCCCTTTTTATGGGGAGCTGACCCCCCTCCCCCCAACATCTTGGGGAAACAAAGCCAGGCAAAGTTGGGTAAACAAACCCCAAATATCTGCCTTGCAGTAGAAGTTAACTGTGAGATTTCTATTTGACCTCATTAAATTCACGCACCTGTCAATTCAGTTTTTAATCCTTAAATAAATTCAAACATTTTTCTGTTACTCTCCCTTGCTGGCTGAGCGGGTAACGTGTCGGGTGTTTTTTCACACTTTATTTTCTACCTTCGCCTCAAAGCTTCTGGTTCGATGCTACCTACCTATCAAAATATTTTGTTTTTTTTTAATATTTAATTTTTTTTACCCCCCCCCTCCTCCAAACACCTGGGCAACACCGGACACCCCTGCTAGTTTATAATATATGCAAAATATTTAACGGATTGATAGTCTCATCACTGGCCTCCCCCCACTTTGCATTATGCCATAAACTTCAATTCAGAATATGCATCATGGATCTGGGAATGATAGAAATGTCTGAATCTGTTTGTGATTACAAGACTTATATCAGACAATTGCTATTCAATTTGGACAATCCCCTTTTTATGGGGAGCTGACCCCCCCATCCCCCCAACATAGAAATGTCTGAATCTGTTTGTGATTACAAAACTTATATCAGACAATTGCTATTCAATTTGGACAATCCCCTTTTTATGGGGAGCTGACCCCCCCATCCCCCCAACATAGAAATGTCTGAATCTGTTTGTGATTACAAGACTTATATCAGACAATTGCTATTCAATTTGGACAATCCCCTTTTTATGGGGAGTTGACCTCCCCCCCATCCCCCCAACATAGAAATGTCTGAATCTGTTTGTGATTACAAGACTTATATCAGACAATTGCTATTCAATTTGGACAATCCCCTTTTTATGGGGAGCTGATAGTGCCAAGAACAGCACTAACAATTAATAAATAAGTTAAATCAGTGAAGGAAAAGATGAATAAAACATGAATGGGTCACCAGTTAATAAGTGCTAACTCAACAACAGGATTTGGGGAATGAGATGAGAAAACGTTAAACAAAATATATTTATATAGCAACAGTTTTACAGAAATGTAAAATATACTTTGAAAGTTTTAAGCTCCCGATAAATAAGAACATCTAAGAAATATCAAAGCAAAATAAAAACAAGATTCGTTTTTTTTTATTTCTTTATTTGTGGACTATTATCCTCATCTTCATAGTTGTTGTTTCTTGATGTTTCGGCCAACTCATCCTCTGCCCTTTGTTAGGTAGTTAATCGCGATGGGATATGAATGCCAAGTCAGAACTGTATCCCTAGTAATTACTGCCTTCCATAGTTGTTGTCTCAACACGTTGCCAACTAATCTTCTGACCTGCTTGCATAGGATTTAAACTGCTATCTTCAGACAATGCTTACCTGGAACTGCAGAGACTCGCAGAGACTTACCGTCTCTATCAACTGCGGGGCCTGTGATGTTGGGTTTCTGTTGTTTCAGTTGGGCATTGTCTGAAGATAGCAGTTTCAATCCTAGCCAAAGTTAGCCAGAAGATTTTGTGGACTATTATCCTCACCCTTCATAATTGTTGTTTCATAACGTTTCGACCAACTATTTTTCTGGCCTTCGTCAGGTGATTAACCACGATGGGGTAGGAATGCCAAGTCACAACTGTATCCCTAGTAATAACTGCCTTCCATAGTTGTTGTTGTCTCACCATGTGTTGGCTAATATTTAACCACTCTGCAATTTGTTTGCCATTTTCTGTCCGTAAAATTTTTTTTTTTTTACTTAATCTATAAAGTAGTGTGCATGTGTGTGTGTCTGTCTGTGTACAATTTTCTTACAGCCCACACACTGGATCGATCATACCCAAACCTAGCATGATGATGGTCTCCGACCTAGAGATGGTGCCTACCATTTTTCCAGGTCAAAATCAAAGGTTATGATCATATTTGGTGTGGCATTTACGACATCCACTTACTGCAAGGGTGCTCGCAAAGCAGGTACCCAAGCATACAGCAAAGTCCTGTGCAAATCGTGGGTGTCTTTGCTAGTTTTTTTTTTTTTTACATAGGCATCACCACTTATATAGGCCTTGAAGCCACTCGAGGATAAGGGTTAAAGAGTGTACAGTAGAAATTAGACAATATAGTAATCGTTAGTAGTGGAAATTTGGTAAATTTGTTAACTTAAATGGAATGGCTCATCAAAAATTTGTTTATGTTAGACTTGAAAACAACCATATTGTAATCAGCTGGAAAGCAGGAAAATGGAAGACAATTCCATAGGCGTGCAGTTCTAATAAAGAAGCTTTGCTCATGGAATCTACGTTTAGGTTTAGGTACAGATAAAGAGTGGGGGAAATTATTGATAGTGATTTCTGCTAGACTGGTGTTTCTTGTGAAAGTTTGGCGAGGGGGGACCATAGATTGGAGCTCAGCCGAGCACTTGCCATGAAAATAACGATAAAGCAGAAACAAACTCGCAACATTTCTTCTGTGAGAAAGAGGTTGCAAGGAAGAGAAAAGGACATCCCCTACGAGGCTACGAAGTCTATTTTGAACTCTATCAAGGCAGGATAAGTCCTCTCTCGCAGATCCTGCCCAGATGTGGCAACAGTACTCCATCCTTGGACGTACCTGGCTCTTATATAGATAGAGAATTGCATCAGCAGTGAGATATCTACTGGATCGATAGAAGTTTTAGATATTGTACACCCGAGGCAGCTATAAATACTGTTTGTTTTGAATTTTTTACAAGCCCGAAAGAACTGCACTCATTATCGATGTCACAGTCCCATATGATTTTGGCCTTAATAGAGCTGAACGGGAAAAGATAACAAAATATCAGGACCTAAAAAATGATCTAAAAACCACATGGTCTCTGAAAGAAATAAACATTATACCGATTGAGATAGGAGCAACTGGCCTAATAAAAAAGAACCTTCAGATATACTTAGAAGCAATCCCTGGAAGACCAAGCTGTAACGAGATACAAATAGCAGCCATAAAGGGAACATCATCTATTCTTAAAAGAGCTCTCAGATATAAATTTAAATCATAACAGAATAAAGTGTTAGCCCCAGGAGGGAGCCCCTTGATATCTTAAAACTTACTGAAGTGAAATAAAAAACAAACTAACTATAGATTAATAGTCTAATGAATTTAATTTTAAATCTTAAATTAAGTCTCAAAATTGAATTTGACTTTTGTTATAATTTTTTCCCTTTTTATATTTTTTTGAAGACATGAGAGACAGCAATGTCTTTATTCAAGCAGCCTGGATATGCATAATTTGTGTCCATATGCTCATGGGATTAACGAATTCGAAGAATGGAAGAAACGGTTTGAGTGGCGTGCTTTCAAAATGGATCTTGCCAAAAAACCACATATCATGTCGTACATCGTTCAGCTGCAAGAAACTTGTTTCAATTCTCGGGAACCTTTTTATGTGGTAAGAAAAACTTGTTTTTTAATATGGTAAGAAAAACTGTTTTTTTAATATGGTAAGAAAAACTGTTTTTTTAATATGGTAAGAAAAACTGTTTTTTTAATATGGTAAGAAAAACTGTTTTTTTAATATGGTAAGAAAAACTGTTTTTTTAATATGGTAAGAAAAACTTTGATAAAACTATTTTTATGTGACAAGAAAAATGATTTTATGTAAAATTATTTTATATTGTAAGAAACAAAGTGTTTATATTAGGTTGATGAGAAAGTTCATGTCAAATTTTTAATTTTGATTTCAAATGATACATTTTCAAATAAGTTTTCGTTTTAATACCTTTATCTGTATGTAATTTTTAAGATAGAAAAAAATTATTCAAGCTAGGTTGAAAAACTGCTGAAATGAAGCGTTTGGTCCAGAAACCACTACTGCACAATGGTGGTTTAAGAAATTTCATGATAGCGATGAGTCTCGAAGATGATGAGCATAGTGGTTGGCTATCAGATGGTGGCAACGATCAGTTAAGAGCCTTAGTCGAAACCAATTCACACAGAACTGTTTGAGAAGTTGCTTCTGAATTAGACAAAATGTATACGACAATTTCCAACTATTGGAAAGACAAAAAAATTTGATAAATGGGCGCTTCACAAACTGAATGACAACGAAAAGAAACGCAAGTGTCATCTTCCCTTCTTTTACGCAACAAGATCGGGTTGTGACTTGTGATGAAAAGTGGGTTCTTTACAACAACCAAAGATGCTCAACTCCGTGGTTAGAAGCCGACGAAACTCCATGAAATTTTCTGAAGCCAGAGTTGCACCAAAAGAAGGTGATGCTGACTGTTTAGTGATCTGCGAACGGTCTCATCCATTAGTTTTTTGAATGTAGGCGAAACCATTACAGCGGAGAAATACTGTCAACAAATGGATGAAATACATCAGAAACTTCAACAACAACACCCAGCATTAGTCAACAGAAAAAGCCCAATTCTCTTCCAAAAAGTCAACCCTGCAGAACTTAATCAAATTCAGCTACGAAACTCTGCCTCATCCGCCATACTCTCCAGGCCTCTCACTTACGGACTACTACTTTTTCAAGCATCTCAACAACTTTCTGTGTGAGAAATGCTTAAAAAAACTGCGCAATATCAAAAATCCCTTCAGTGATTTCATCGCTACCAAAACACAAGATTTTTATCGTTACTGGCATAAATGCACTTATTTTGCATTGGCAAAAGTATCTTGATTCTGATGGCGCTTATTTTGATCAATAAATTTTTGTTTGAGCCGAGATATGTTCATCTGGATTTAAAGTTAAAAACCGCAAGAACTTTTTTGTCAACCTGATATTATTAGCTTAATATCGTTGAAATTTTTTGTTGGATCTGTTTGCTTCAGAGTCGAGTTATGCATAATTGGGTAAAATCACTAAATATGGTTTGCGGGTGATATGAGAAAACATGTCTGTGTAGACATTAAAAATGTTTCTTATCTTTAAACATTATTACATGAGGAATCATTTTGAGTAAAAAGTTAATTTATTTTATCCATTGAAACTCAAGAAATGCACAATTAAAATGTGGAAACATTGAATGAATAAAATTCAAGATGGCTGCCACCTGGAATTTTGTAGAGCAAGTAGCAGTGCTCAAGTGAAATGGAAGAAACCGATGGGACTTTGGTGAATCTGTTTAGTTCGTATCTTTATGAAATTATGTGGAGAGACAACAAGTGGCACAAATAAATTCGTCGAATTCCTTTTCTGCATTTTATTCTCCATAAATTATTTTTCATTTTTAATCAA
Source organism: Euprymna scolopes (assembly GCF_053919585.1). Classification (NCBI taxonomy): domain Eukaryota; kingdom Metazoa; phylum Mollusca; class Cephalopoda; order Sepiida; family Sepiolidae; genus Euprymna; species Euprymna scolopes. The sequence goes on along the minus strand of NC_136522.1, from coordinate 15,162,881 downwards.
AACTAAAGTTTTACTTAAAAATAAAATTTGTTTAAATTCTTTTCCATGTTTTTTTTTTCATGCATTTATTCTACATAAGTAAAAATAAAAATTGTTTAAATTATTTTCCTTTAATTTCTTTTTACTTTTTATTTTCCGACTTGTCTCAGTTTGTTTCAATCGATTTTAGTTTTTGATCGTAAGGTCAACGTTGCCATTTGCTCTTTGAATTTGCTACAGCCATCTTGATTTTTTACTCCTTCAATTGTGAATTTCTTGAGTTTTGATGGATAAAATAGATTTTTTACTCTAAATGACTCGTATAGATCTCGCCTTTCTGTTTAAATGTATGTATGTATGTCTGCTAAAACTTTCGACAGAGGCGAGAGATTTTCACGAGATCGGTATCGTTTTGAAGCTCGACCCTTCGGACGAAAAATATTGAGAAATTGGCTATAAACATTAATTCCTTCAGACTCTGTTCCGTCTGCCTGCTTCCCTCCGGACTACAACTTGGATGTCTTCAAGTCTAATGTTAACAAATTCCTAATGAACTGCCCCCCTAATTAAACACTTCATAAAATCTCCTCACTAACGTGATGTACTCACAATAACCCTTATCCCTGAGTGGCTTCCGGGCCTTGATAAGTGGTGATCACTGTGTAAAAAAAAAAAAAAAAAAAAAATCCTCAACTGGGCACTTTTCTACAGGAAGGGGTCGCTTTTTTTGCCAATATTTTCGAAAGTCATCCCCTCTTTTGGATTGACTAACCTTAATTTAAACCTTTGCCACTTCCGAGTTTGGCGATGGATGCAACAGCAAAAATGTCACTTTTTTTTCACGTTCTTTTCCTCCTTCGCAGTACAGGTTTGAGCCTGCTTGCCTATTATTTTAATTTTTTTTTGCTCAACACACACCTCTAAACACCCGGGCAACGCTGGGTACCTAGGCTAGTACTGTTTTAAACGTTTTGAATGTCTACACAGACGTATTTTCTCATATCACGAACCAACACTATTTAGTGATATTACTCATAATTGTTATACGTTTTCAGTTATAGTCAAGATTGCTCGTTTTGAGTTCCAGTTTCTGCTGTCTATTTGGATGCGTAGTTAAACATGCTCAAGCGGACTAGAAAGCCATTCTTAGCATGGGGAAAGGAAAGGGGTGGTCTTTCATGTTATCTGAGTAGAAAATAGTCATTAATTAGAAGGACCATATCTTGCTTGTCACCATTGTCACGTCTGCGGAGCAGAAACTGAAACTCCGAAAGAGATCATCTTGACTGTAATCAGGTTTTCTTCTGGTGTTGGATGCACAAAATGTGAACCGCACACAAGTTTAATCTTGTTCATAGAAAGAAACTTTTTTTTTTTCTTGTTGATAGATGAGTGAAAATATTCTCGATGTCCAACTCGAGATGAATGGTGATGAAAAAGTGTTTTCAACGGAGAAGAAATTCTCGTATGCATGGACCATCACGGTAACCAGTCCGGTAAGGAGCTTTGTGTAATTTAAAAAAAAATTTTTTGTCCGATATGCTTGTAGATATGTGTGTTACGTTACCCAACATGTATGCTCAGTTGCAAAGGAAACAAAGAATAGGAAAGAACTTCAACTTGTTATTTTTTTTTGTGTTGAACAACATTTATTTCCTCATTGTCCCACCACACGTGACTTCTCATTACGTCTATGTCGTCTCTCATGTGCTTGTCTTCTCGAACATGCTCTTGAACGTCATCCACATCTCTCACATGCTCGTCCTCTCGAATGTACTCTCCTTTTTTTTTTTTTTTATAGTCTTTTTCCTAACAACGTCATTTCACTCACGGCTCGGTATTTGAATATATGACCATCTGTGCTATGTTGTATGTGAACCTGTGCTTGTGTGGCTTCTGCTAGCAGTTTTTGTACTGCCATAGTGTAACACATCTGGTCTTAGTCAGTGTTGTAGTGAAGGGATTTTCTTTCAAAACAAACTCACAGGGCTTCAAGCTATGGTCCCCCCTCCAAATTTCACAAAAAACACTCCTCTAGCCGAAACCACTATTAAGTTTACCACACTCTATATTTGTGCCTAAACCTAAATGTAGATTCCATGAACAAAGCTTCTTTCTTAGAACTGCATGCCTATGGAACTCTCTTCTGTTGGCCTGCTTTCCAGCTGACTACAATCTGATTGCCTTCAAGTCCAACATGAACAAGTTCTTGATGAACCGTCCCCCTAAGTAATCCAACTTAAAAAATTCCGCTACTTATGTTTACTACGCTATAATCACATTGACTAATGTATACCCATTGACCCTTATCCTCGAGTGGCCTCCAGGCCTTGATAAGTGGTGATCTCTGTGTAAAAAACAAAAAAAACAGTAGTGAAACAACTACGAAGATGAGGTTAACAGTCCGCAAAAATCATAAAGAATTGTTTTCAAGTTCTCTCCTTAAAATCATTCGTTGCGTTGATTAGTTTACTTAAATTTAAAATAATATGACAGGCCCCGTGTCACAGTAATTACTGCCTTCCATAGTTTTTGTCTCACCACGTTTTGGACCAACTAATCCTCTGGCCTGCTTGGGTAGGATTGAAACCGCTATCTTCAGACAATGGTCATAGGCCCCCTGTCACAGTGGATAGAGGCACTGAGTTTCTAGCAGTTTCATTCCTATCCAAAGCAGGCCAGGAGATTAGTTGGCCAAAATGTGGCGAGACAACTATGGAAGGCAGTAATTACTGGTGTGGCACAGTGACGTAGCTCCTCTTTTGGAGGAGCTGGGGACTTCTACATCTTGTGCCTAACTTGTCTGTACTTGTGAGGTGCAGATGTGTTAAGCAGGTGCTTGTGATTTTGAAAATGTTCTGGTATGACTCAAGCCAAGAATGACAGTTTGTTTATAATATTGAACCAAGACAAAACGATATAAGACCTTAGAATTTGAAAGGTCAAACCCGAAAGAACTCATGGATACAAAAACAAAACAAAGTTTAAACGTTATGTATGAATGCCCCTCCATCCTCTCTCTCTATTTCTCTCTTTCACTGCCTTTCTCTCTCTTTCTTCATTGAAAGAGAATTGTATTGTTAAAACAGTTGACGGTTGCATTCTGGAGTCGGCAGACGCGACATAGCGTGCGTCTGGTTTCAACTGGTCTTTATAAAAATATGCTCCTCATTGTAAAATCTTAAATAAATTATATTTTTATAAAAATGCATTTGTTTGCTATTTTTGTATAAGCATTAAATTCCAGCATATTATTAATGCCGACAATGGAAAAATGCATGTAGCGACAAAATGAAGACAAGAAGCGACCCATGCCAGCCGGTTATAACCGACGACATATCAACCCATTGTGTTGCTGTTTCCCTGTGCTTATCGTTTGGATATCGTTTGTTCCCCCAAGGAGCTGGTTGCATTGTCAGGATGTTCCTCAACCAAGGAACCCTCCCCAGGAAGCGATAGTACCATACTGGGGATACAGTTACAAGACTCTGTATTCTTATCCTATTGCGGTTAATCACCTGAAGAAGGCCAAAGGATGAGTTGTTCAAAACATGGTGGAACAACAACTATGAAGATGAGGATAACAGTTCGCAAGAAGAACGAATGCGCAAATTATGACAAATGGTTATCGAGTTTCATCTTTAACATTGTTTTTTTTAGTTTTCTAAAATTTGAAATATTTGCGTCGCTTTTCTGTTATGCTTCAATTAATAAAAGGGAGATAATTCTGCTAGTTATCTTTTGTACTGCCATAGTGTTACTCATTGGGTCTCGGTCAGTGTTGTAGCAAACGGATTTTCTGTGAAAACGAACTAACAACTAGAGAATCATTTTTTTCTTTTAATGGAAATCGCTCCAGATAAACTGCCACTTAATGTAAGTGTGATATAATGGACCCCTCCCCCTCCTCTCCCCGAACCGAAAGTGTAAGGAAGGAAACAAAAAAAGAGAAAAAAAGCTGATCAACAGGACCAAAGTTATAGGAAGTGAGCTTAGTAGAAAGACAATGGGAGGGGGGGGGTGTTCACCAAGGCACACAAAAGAAAGCTGCAATGGGATTGTTAATCAACAAAAATCCAATAATAATAAAAAGATGATTAAAGGAATCGTTTTTGGCATCGGAAAATAAGCACAAATTTTTCTGATTAGCATACCTCAAAAAGTTAAGATTTTTCCGATTAATTGTCCCGACACTATCAACCACAAAGCGATGATATTACATAACAACACCATCTCGCTTAACATTAACTCCAGGAGCTGAGTCTGCAGCTAAGGAATTTTATTTTACTTTCATGATTCCAAAAAATATTATTTTTTTAATTTCATAATTTAAAATAAAATAAAAACTTTTTTTTTTTAAATTTTGTTATTAAAAGTGCAAATAAAGACTAGTGTTATTTTTAGCTTTTTATAATTTTGATAATTTTTAATTAAGAATGATTGAAATTAGTCTTTATTTTCCCTTTTTAAGAATCATTGAAAACCCCTTTTTAAGACTATTTTGGGAATATTATGTATTAAATGTTTTTTATGATGTTTGAAAACCGACAAATCAAACTTTGATTTTGGCAAGCCAATTTCCATTTGTTATTGGTGTACCATGTTATTGGCAATAAAATATCATACTTTGCTAAAATATATTTAAAAAAATTACTTGGTCCAGCTGAAACGACTGTTAATATCAAACATTTTTAACAGGGTTTGCATAGACTTGAATTTTGACTTTAGCCTTGAAAAGGCCCTATTTCTATTATTACCTTGAAAAATCCTTGAAAATATGGAAAATTTATTGAAAATATCTTCAAAGGCCTTGAAAATTATATTTTTTATGTCCAGTAAAATTTTGTCAAAATATTAAAAACAAAATCGAAATACTATTAAATTATATTTTCAGTATTTATAAAAATACCATTAAATTTTTTTTAAATATTGAAAAGAAAATTGAAATACATTATTTTGAAATTGCATAGTATTGTGGATACAAGAGTTGCATCCCTTTATCACAAAGGAACATAACTCCATTTTTTTTTTTTTTTTATCTGATCAGCCTAGTTTTCAGTTATCACAATTTTTTTTTCTCCCTTTGGGCCCCCTCCCCTTTCCCCTTGCAGGGACAGGACTTTCCAATAACACCCCCCACACCTCTAAAATAAATAAATAAATTATGATAACTTAAAATGATGCCGACCGGGCCCCCAAAAATGGACAAGACATAAGCCATCTTGGTTGGAAATTTAAAAACCTTAAAGGGAGTTAATATTTGAGATGAAATAAGTGATGTTTTCCTTCAATTCTTGTAAGTTTTGATGTTTCAAGGTTTGCCAGCTTGCGGAACGAAATAAGGGAGTTAAATCGAAATCCAGAGATTCTGCAATCTGTCATGAATAATGTTTTGGAAAGAGCATAAATATGCAAAGCTGAAAACAATCAACATTAAAAGACATTATTTTTCATAAATAAAAATTGTTTGAATTTTACATTCTTTTTTTTTTTTTTTTATTAATTTCCAAATGTCTTAGTCAGATTGTGTTAAAATTACAGAAAGATATTTATTAAAAGATATCATCGAAAGTAAAGAATCTATTTAAGTTCAAAACCCTTCAGTGACTTTTTGGACACCCGGTATAACTGGTGTTATGCGCATTTTGAAATACTTATATTGCTCTCACCATTTGTTTAGAAATATTTATATTGCTCTCACCATTTGTTTAGAAATATTTATATTGCTCTCACCATTTGTTTTGAAATATTTATATTGCTCTCACAATTTGTTTTGACATTTATATTGCTCTTACAATTTGTTTTGAAATATTTATATTGCTCTTACAATTTGTTTTGAAATGTCAAAATTCTTGCACTAACATTCAAAACTGTTTCTCACTAACAGCAAAGGAAATTGCAGAAGGTCTCCCTTCTCCACGACAAGGATCGATTGTATTTCACGCTGACGATGGATTGTGACGAAAATAATTTTCAAGTTTTAGATGGCCATCATTGCAAACAGCAAGGAGAATTTAATCGTTGGAAAGTGACCGTCAATTACAACGGTAATATGTACGGGTCATTTAGTCAAAGAGTCATCTTTGATTTTGGAGAGAAACCGTTACTTTTTCGAAATCTTGCGGTTGATGTGGGCACTTATGAGGAACTGCAGCAACTAGTGACGATTCGTGAAGAAAACAACTTTGAATTATGGACACCAGAAAACCGAGAAATTGTCTTTCTGCCACGTACAAAAAAATTGATTAATAAATACAAGCTGCCATCGAATATTGCAGATATTTTGAACCATGATGTGATTTCAACCGAGTTAAACCAACACAATTATTTACAGAAGATGCACAAACTACTTTTCTTGGAAGAATTTGCATGTCACCAAAAAATGTCCAGGTAATCATTTTTATTTATTATAATCAGCGATGGATAGTTGACTTGAAACAAATGACGACGACACAATCATTTTTATTTGGATTCATCGGACTTCTGTTCTCATCTTGAGTGTGATTTTCACAACGTTTCGGTTGATGTAACCTCCAACCTTCTTTAAGTGTATCTTGTCAAACTCGGGAATTTGGACGGAATTTTGAGCGGAATCCTTCATTTACTTAGCATGCTCTTGTTCCGTAAGCCATAGAGATCTTAAGTAATTCGTAATTGTATTTTTTTTTAGTCGACCACACTGAAGATTGAACCTTCAACCTTGAGGAGAATATCACTTTTTACAATTGATTTTTCCGAATACTCTAACCACTGCACCACCAGTCCTTGGTACGAATTTTAGGAGCCTTAAGCTTATTTTATTTCTAGATGTAAAAATCTTACCGTTACTCAAATTTCGAGTGGAACCCTTTATTTACTTAGCATGCTCTTGTTCTGTCAGCCATAGAAGTCTTAAGTAATTTGCAATATTTATTTATTTCCAGATGTAAAAATCGCTATTCATTTTTTATTTTTTATTTTATTTTTACATAGGCATCACCACTTATCAAGGCCAAGAGGCCACTCAAGGATAAGGGTTAAAGAGTGTACAGTAGAAATTGGACAATATAGTAACCGTTAGTAATGGAGATTCGATAAGTTTATTAACTTATATGGAACGGTTCATCAAGAACTTTTTTACGTTAGACTTGGAGACAACCATATTGTAGTCAGCTGGAAAGCAGAAAGACGGAAGACAATTCCATAGGCGTGCAGTTCTAAGAAAGAAGCTTTGCTCATGGAATCTACGTTTAGGTTTAGGTACAGATAAAGAGTGGGGGAAATTAGTGATAGTATTTTTTGCTAGACAGGTGTTTCTTGTGAAAGTTTGGCGAGGGGGACCATAGAATGGAGCTCAGCCGAGCACTTGCCATGAAAATAACGATAAAGCAGAGACAAACTCGCAACATCTCTTCTGTGAGAAAGAGGTTGCAGGGAAGAGAAAAGGACATCCCCCACAAGGCTACAAAGTCTATTTTGAACTCTATCAAGGCAGGATAAGTCTTTTCTAGCAGCTCCTGCCCAGATGTGGCAACAGTACTCCATCCTTGGATGTACCTGGTTCTTATATAGATAGAGAATAGCATCAGCAGTGAGATATCTACTGGATCGATAGAAGGATCCCACTATTTTTCCAGCAGCCTTTGCAACGGATTTAATGTATGTGTTCCATTTAAGATCAGGAGTAAATGTCAAGCCCAGAAGCTTGTCAAAGCATGAGGCCTCCCCAAGACGAGAGCCATTCATTTCAATTGATGCCAGATGTGGATCAGAGCGTTGATGATGTAAAGATAGAAGCTTGGTTTTAGATGCATTAAAAGTAACTAGCCACTCCTTTCTCCATTGTACCACTTGCTCAAGATCAGAGGAGAGCGAATCGGAGAGAACTTGGTCATTTACTGTCTTAGATGTGCTACCATAGATTGTAGTGCCATCAGCATAAATGTCTACAAATGATGTAAGGATGTGATTTGGAAGATCATTAATGTATATAAGGAAAAGAGTTGGGCCCAGGATGGACCCTTGAAGGACTCCAGCATTAATACTTCTTATTTCTGCCCTTCCACCACTACTCTTATGAACCTATCAGAGAGAAATGATTTAATAATTGACATTTCCAGCTATACTGTAGCTGGAGATCTTGTGAAGTAAACCTTTATGCCATACTCTATCAAAGGCCTTTGATATGTCAAGAGCAATTGTCCTAGAAAGGCAGCCTCCGCTAATCCTATAAAATATAACTGTAAGCACATCTGCTGTAGATCTAGCAGAACGGAAAACATATTGCGTGTTACTAAGAAGCTTAATTTTGCTGAGATGGTTGATTACTTCTCTATTTAACACAGGACGCACAGGAAACTTATTGGCCTGTACTGTGAAGGAGATGAGCGATCACCTGAATTCTTAAATACAGGCATACTGATGAGATTTTTCAGAGTGATGAGAAGCAATTCTCCTTAAGAAACGTTTAAACAGTTTTGTAAGGATGGGCGCTAGTTCTGGTTGAAGTCTTTTGATTATTATAATTGGAATACCGTCAGGGCCGGTTGCTTTACTGTAATCAAGGTTTTTGATTAACTTGGCAACATCACGTACAGATATTTTTATATCACATAGCATGTTTTCTGATACAGGAGGAAATATTGGAGGTTTGCATCCTTGGTTGCAAAGGTTAGAATTAGCTGCAAAGTTCTTGGCAAAGAGTTTGGTTTTGTCTGACGCTGACGAGATTACCTCAGGTCCATTTATGAGAGTTGGAATAGAGCACACGCTTCTGTTCAGGATTCTGTTTGCTATTTGCCAAAACTGGTGGGAACCAAGCCGCTGCTCAGCTACTTTGGACTTGACAGACTGAGCATACAATTCTCTTGCGTTCTTTATTACTTTTTTACAGTGGTTGCTGGCAGTTCTGAAAACGGCCTTAGTCTCAGTACATCTATTACGTTGGAAGCAATGGAAAAAGTGATTTCTATGCGCAATGGCAGCAGCACATTCTGGAGAGAACCACGGCTGGCTGTTAGGTTTTTGCTGGAATTTTTTTTTAGGGTCTATACCTACAATTAACCATTCTGTCAGGTCTGATACTATAGAGGACACATCCTTTTTAAACATGGAACGCAGAGGTAGATCCGATATAAATGTACGGAAGCTATCCCAGTCAGCCATAGAGTATCCATATACTGTACGATGGAGAAGTACATCTGGGGACTTATTATATTTCATTTTTATCTTAACTGTCTTAACTGATACAACAGAGTGGTTGGAAGATTCAAGTGGAGATAGAACAGAAGCTGAACACAGTTCAGGGCAAGTTGTGAGAAATTACTATATATATATATATATATATATATATATATATATATATATATATATATATATGAACAAATGATTAATAAAACATGTAAAAAGACATGTTTTATTAATCATTTGTTCATATTATAAGCTCTATTTCCTTTTCGGTTTTATTGAGCTTTTACATCTGGTTGAGATTACTTTACTTGTAAATATTAACTCTTTAATATTTATAATATATTTTAAGTTTACCATTTTGATTACCTTGGTAAACTTATTGTAATTTGTATGTGTATATATATATATATATATATATATAATACTTATCAAGTGCGCTTGAAACCAAATAACATCGTAATATTAGGAAAATAAACACATATTTTACTTGTTTGAAATTTATCACAAATATATTTTGGAGGAGGTAGACTCCATCGTCAGTGTGTTTGGTTTCTTTTTTTTCTTCTTCCTTGCCATGTAAATTTGGAGCAAGAACATTTCTATTGAACTCTCATTCTTGACGTTATTCTTGCGTTACCTATACATAGTTCAAACATTTCAAAATACAACCGCCAGATACAACGCGCGGCTCTATATAAACAGACTTCTTGCTCCAAATTTACAAAATGGCAAGGAAGAAGAAAAAGAAAAAAAAGAAACAAAACAACACACTGAAGATGGAGTATACCTCTGAAATATATTTGTGATAATTTCAAACAAGTAAAATATTTGTTTATTTTCTTAATATTACGTTGTGATTTGGTTTCAAGCGCACTTGATGCGTATTTTATTTTATTCAAATTAAAACGTTTCTATTGAACTCTCATTCTTGACGTTATATATATATATATATATATATATATATAAAATAAATATTTTTTACTTGTATATATAATCTATTGTTTATAATTAATAGTTCCCATATCATATAAAATTCTATAATAGGTCAACTTAGTAATTGGTTATTCCCCACCATATGTAACATTCCTGAGTTCGACAAGATACATCTGAAGAAGGTTGGAGATTATATTGACCAAAACATTGTGAAAAATTACACTCAAGATGAGAACAGTAGTCTGATGAAATGATACAAATAATCAATCCTCATCTCCAAAATTCAGAAACGTCACAAGCATTGGTATTAGTTTTATTTATTATTAACAGTTCAGCCCGGCTTTGCTCGGGGCCTATGTACTGTCCATAACTTTATGTGCATATGTATGTGTGTGTGTGTGTATATATATATATATATATATATATATATATATATATATGTTTTATTTTTTATTACCGTATCTTTCTGTTAAGTAGCTGAAACAATAATGTAACTTGACAGAAAGATACGGTAAAAAAAAATAAAACGCATATTTGCTCTACAACAGTATTGAGCACTTCAGTTTTTATTAATTACCATCTCCACTATATATATATATATATATATGTATATATATTAAAAAGTTTGATTCATGTTCAGGTAACCTACATTTAAAATTTTAAGTGTTTAGACCCAAAATTGGTGGAGGAGTTTGGTAGAATCTGCAAAGTTCAACTCTTTCAACTTTGACCTCTTGGCAGCCAAATTTTCAGCCAAAAACTGATCAAGAAACTTGCCACATGTCTGAATACCCTTTATGTAAAATTTCAAATGTTTAGACCCAAAATTGACTGAATAGTTTGCTAGAGACTGTAAAGGTCAAACTTTTTGAACTTTGACCTGTTGACAGACCAAATTTTCGGCCAAAAACCCACTAAAAAGCTTGCCCTATGTCTGACTACACTTCATGTAAAATTTCAAATATTTAGACCAAAATTTAGCTGAGTAATTTGGTAGAGACTGCAGAGGTCAATTTTTTTTTTTTAACTTTGACCCAAATTTTGACCCCTTAATATTGTTTTGGGCTCAAATCAAGTTAAAACGTTTGATCCATGTCCAAGTAACCTACATCTAAAATTTCAAGTGTTTAGACCCAAAATTGGCAGAGGAGTTTGGTAGAGTTTTCAAAGGTCAAATCGTTAAACTTTGACCCCTTGACAGGAAAATTTCTGGCTGAAAACTGATTAAGAAGATTTTCCCACTTGAGTCTGTAGACTAAAAATTGACAGTAGTTTGGTAGAGAAATGTATGCACACAGACACACACGTACAGACAATTTTACTTATATGGATAACACTAGTAAACATTAAATTTGTTGTCTGCTTTTTTCAGCTGATTCAGGATGTATCTGATGCACTGAATCCAAAAATCAGGTTCAATTAGGTCAAGTTTTTGAGCTACGGTCACATTTTTATTTTTTTTTACGTTTTTGTTCACATATGTTTAGGGTCATTTTGGAAGTTGGTGGGTAAAAATGCCATGTCGAATTGCTTTGATTGGAAATGATTATTTTAATGACAAAAAGTATTTCGGTTCAATAGTGATTATGTCGAAAAGGTATCAATTTGAAGTCATAAAACCTCAAGATCTTCCAAAAATTGATGCTTAGCATACAAAACAAAAGGACTGGCCTGTGCAGGAGGAATTGGGGCCTTGCAAAGAAAAGAACATCATCAACGACCCCCTGGTGGACAGATAGAATACTCTTCCCACCTCTGCTCATCAAGCTCGGCTTAAACAATTCACCAGGGCTCTGGACAAGGATGGTGACCGCTTTACTTATTGTGGCAGACTTTTCTAGGATTGACCATGGTGAAGTTGAAAGCTGGCATCTTTGATGGTGTTAGGATCCAGCAGCTCACCAGAAATGTAGAGTTGAAAACCTCAATAAACAAAGTGAAACTGGAGGCTTTTGTTCTGGTTGTGAAGAACTTTCTTGGCAACAATAAAGCCAGGAACTATGCAGAAGTTGTCAATAAGATGCTGATTGCTTTCAGAAGCCTAAGCTGCAATATGCACCACCTGTTTTCACATATAGACTGGTCTTGGATATGACCTTAAACTATATCCGATGGTGAGGCCCCAGCTTGCGGGCTTTGGGGAGTGTGGAGCCACCCTTTAATTGCCGTTGCTCTCAGGTCCACTCTGACCCAAACTGGTAGTACCTGTTAGGGTCCCAACTATGGGTTAAATAGAAACTGACTTGAAAAAAGCAAATATCCTCTATTAAAAAATTGTTCTTCAAAATCACTTGATTCGGCATTAAATAACCTGAAAAGGGTTGATATGCCTTAAACAAAAAAAAACAACCAAAAACAACCAACCACATATCGACCGGTTTCCTGAGAACCCGAGTTCAGTGAATGATGAGAAGGGGAAGAGATTCCATCAGGACCTGAAAGAGATGGAGACGTGGTATCAGGTTCGCTGGGATGCAGTCATGATGTTTAAATCTGAAGATCTCTCTCTGCTGCTGATTCTTCCAGGAGTTTGAAGAAAAAGATGTTCAAGTTTGATGTTTGAACAATGATGAAGCAACATGCGGTTTACATGGACTTAATTTTATTAATTCTAACGATTCAATGTTTTTATGAGGTAATCAATATATGTTGTTGGCTAAATGTATTTTTCTCTTAAAATCATATTTAACATGATATGTGTTTAAAAAAATTCAGCTGATAATATCACGAAAATAATCTGTTTTGTTACAAAATCTGATTCGTTTTTCAAATCAACTTAGCAGAAAATCCTGACCTGGATTTTTTTACGGACCGTTCTTTTATGGGTCTTTAGCCGGTTAAAAATAATTCTTTAGAGGTCAAAAAGGGGTCAAAATTGAAAAAATTGTTATACATTTTACACATTCATCTTGGTTTATTTTTAATCAGTTCATATACGTATCACGTTGGTACAGTGGTAACGTCACCAGCTTTGAATGCTGCAGTCTTGCTTTCGGTTTCAATTCTAGCTGATGGCACCCAAATATATATATATATATATATATATATAAAATTTTCTTGAAGTTATACATTTGGATTTTACTGTCACTGGATTATCTTCCACCAGACTATCCATTCACGTGTAATCACCTTTTTCTTCACCATATTCCCTCTGCTTCACTTTTTTTGTTTTCAAGTAAGATCTTTGACTTACTTGTTGTTTCATCAAATACTTTTGCATGCAAAATCCGATCCCACATTTTGCTAATTCCTACCCTCTGATGAGAAGGAAAGTATTTCTTCGAAACTCCGCGGATTAAGGACTATCCATTTATCTAGTGTTTTCTTTTCAGATTAAATGTTTTTAACTCATTTCAAAGTGTTTTTTTAACATGTTTTATTAACTGTTTGCTTGTGTGTATATATATATATATATATATATTTACTTTTTAATTCACGATTCTGTGATAATATATACGAAATCTGGACAAATTAAAATTTTATATCTAAGCGTATTTTACAACCGGGCAAAGCCGCAAACTTCCCTCACCTCCCATGAGTAAAAAGTTTATTTGTATTCTAACTCCTTTTATTCACATTAGAAACAGGAAATCATTTAGACTAGTGGGAGGGGGGGGGTAATCACAACATCGAAAAAAAAAACACAAAAAAAACTAACGTAAGGCAAACGAATGATGTTAAATGTAAAAATCGAAAAAACAAAAAAGAAAACAGAAAAACGAACGTTAAAACTAAAAACCAAAAAAAAAAACGTGAAAAATGGCTTAAATAAGCCTGTTTCGATATTAAAATGAAAAAAATCGAAAAAAAAAAATCTCACACCCGATTCGAACCCAAAACGTTTAGATAATGAACCAACGTGCTAACCAACTTAGCTAACATGACGTACATGAAATTTAGTCAGTTCTTCAACTATTTAAACTAAATCAGGTCATGACGTCATCTGACGCATGCGTAGAACCGGTCATCGTCATGAGAGAACAGTTTTTGTTGACCCCCCCCCACACACACACCTGTAGAAAATTGTCGATTTCAGGGTGAAAAAATGAACATTTTTGGCCAATTTTTCGATATTTTTTGGTCGAAGGATGGAGCTTCAATATGATACCAATTTTTGTTCTGTCTGTCGAAAGTTTTTAGCGAACACACATACACACATACATACATACATACAAACATACATTTTCGCTTTTATATTTATAGATGACAATATTTCTCCCTCTTTTCTTTTTTTCTCTCTCTATTTCTCTCTTTCTCTCTCTTTGATGTCACCATTATGTTTCCCTCTCTCTCTCACACTCGATCTCTCTCACTTAATCTCTCTCTTTAACACTCTCTCTCTCTCCCTTTATAATACATCTCCTTTTGTCGCTCTCTCTTTCTCCCTTTGTCACTCTTGCTCACTCACTCTCTCTCTCTCTTTGTCACTCTCTCTCTCTCTTTGTCACTCTCTCTCTCTCTTTGTCACTCTCTCTCTCTCTTTGTCGCTCTCTCTCTCTCTCTCTCTTTGTCGCTCTCTCTCTCTCTCTCTCTTTGTCACTCTCTCTCTCTCTCTCTTTGTCACTCTCTCTCTCTCTCTCTTTGTCACTCTCTCTCTCTCTCTCTCTTTGTCACTCTCTCTCTCTTTGTCACTCTCTCTCTCTTTGTCACTCTGTCACTTCCTCTATTTATCACTCGTTTCTTCTCTTTCTTTGTCTCTCTTTTTGTCACTCTTTCTCTCTTTTCACTCCCTCTCTTTGTCACTCACTCCCTCTCTCTCTCTCTTTGTCACTCTCTCTCTCTCTCTCCCTCTGCCTTTGTCACTCTCTCCCTCTCTCTTTGTTATTCTTTCCCATTGTCACTCAGTCTCTCCTTTTCTGTGTCACAGTCTCTCTCTCTTCCTTCTCACTCTGTTATTTTCATTTTTACTCTCTCTTTGGTTCTATTTTTCTCTCTGGTTCTCTTTCCTTTTCTCTCTGGTTCTCTTTCCTTTTCTCTCTGGTTCTCTTTCCTTTTCTCTCTAGTTCTCCATTTCTTTTGGGTACTCCTTCTTTGTTTATCATTAACTCTCTCTCTCTCTTCCTCTTTTCTTCCTCTCTCTCTCTGGCAGCGTAAGATGTATATGTAAACATCAGACTTTGATGCTATGGCTACATTAAAAGAATAGATGAGAATTCTTGGTTAGACGTAGAACAGTTGAGGTAGCAGGTTCAGTTTACAAGAAGGCGATGGAAAACATGTGAAGAAATAAGGATAGACTTGAGACAAAAAGTGATAAAGACTTGATACGTGATCGATCAGTTTAAAAGTCAATTTCTGAAAGCCGTCCAACACATGCCAACCCATAAAAACAACATTAACCTCAACACGATCATGATCCTCTTGTTTTGTTGATATTTTTCTTGTCTGTTTTAGGTACAATTTGTGTACGGACATGATCGTCTCAGAAACCATTGGGGATGGGACAACACTCCTCAGTTCAGGACCAGGTAAACTTTTTGGTGAACTTCCGCTATCCGATGAGCTATCTGAAGACACGGACATTGGTCGGTTGATACTGACCAGTTGTACATCTGTCTATATTGCTTTGCCCATGTTTAGCAGCAAAGTCTACGAAGTGGAAATAGTTTCAGATAATCATAATTTCAAGGGACAGCAACGGACTAGCATTTACCTTGTCCTAACAAAGTCCTTCATTCAAGATCTTGGATTGACTTCAAATGTTTACCCAGACGTAGAATTACAATTTCAACTCAACCGACACTCATTCTTTCTCATGCATTTTGCACTCGACAATTTGGATTCCATCGATATTGTCTTTCCGGATCCAGTGAAGAACATTTTTTCGCAGAAAACTAAACCAACCAAATGCAGGTGAGTCCAAGTGTTTTCTTTCTTTTTTTATTTTTATATATTCACTGAAGCTGATTGTGAAATGTGTTTTTCAATCAAAAAAATCAACTGTTGTCATTGTCTCGATATATACACTTGGCAGCAATAATAAACACACAGATGGTTATAAAATATTTGTTTATTCAAAATAATCTTTTCGGTTTCAGAATGACAGTTTTGACATTAGCGATGGTGCAAGAGGTAGGGTTGGTGTGTTTTGTCGTGGAGAAAAAGTGTTGCTTAGCGCTCGCCGTCGTGATCTCTCTCTCTCTTCTCCATTTTCTAAACGTCTATTTTATTGGGACAGATGACATCAACATTCCACCATGCATTGTCTTGAAAAGTCTGTCAGTCTCGCTGACCTAATCTTCGAGGATTCTATGCCTTCCCATTTATATATATATTTTTTTTTTTTTTTTTACATCATTCCCGGGAGCACCTGCATCCAGGCTTCTGACTGACTTTCCTTTGATGTCATTCCCGAGCAACTAGATTATCCAACATTATGACATATCAACCCTTTTTAGGGATTATTTAACTTCAAAATATCTTTTGGAAAAAGATCTCTTTGTTCATATTTTATAGCATTTGTTCCTTTTTTTTCACTTGGGAGTCACCACTTATCAAGGCTCGAAGGCCACTCGAGGATAAGGGTTAATGAATGTAAAGTAATAGTGCAATAACTGATGGTGTAAATTGGGTAAAATAGACAGCTCCACAAGAACTTGTTTACATTGGATTTGAAGGCTACCATGTTGTATTCAACTGGGAAGGATATTAAGCACTTTGAATTAACATATACCACTTACCAAATATAATCTATATATTAATACAATAGCGCGTGTGTTATTTTGTATGTCATGCTTACATCTTTTTTTCTTCTGAGTGACTGTCATTTAATTGTTATGATCATTTCTTATAATGAATAATTTTACTAAGAATTCTTTATAAGTTTTGGTTTCGGTTTTGATTATAGCTGAAGGAACTCAAGTTATATATATATATATATATATATTAGTGATGAGATTATTCTAAAATTTTTATCAGTTCTGTTCTAAATTTCTGATTCCGATACAGTTACCAATTCCAAATCCGATTCTTTTAAAATGATTTGTTGTTTTCTTTGAAAAATTTCGAATTGCTAGGTAATTTCCGCATATCTGTTTTTCAAAGGTTTTCTTGTAATTGATTGAAAATTGTAAGACAAAAGATTTATTTTAATTTGAAAACAAAGCCAGATTGTATCAGTTCGTTAGTGTACAAAATGCTACTTGAAAGTTTTCATAAACAGTTGAAAATAGTCGACGATTGGTAAACCAGATGACAAAATGATCTAAGAACAAAATACTTAACCATTGTTACGAACAAATTTCTAAATGATGTTACTATTTAGAAAACCATTTTTAACATGAGGAGGGTGCAGGCTTTGTTGACTATTCTGTGCCTTCTCTCTATGAATGGAGTTAAAATTTTGTTTGTAAATATAAAAATTTGGTGGGTTATTAAATTGATTTGCTTTGCTGTAAACAAAAATAAAAACTAGATGCAAATAATAATAATAATAAATATAATAATGACAGTTTTAGATTAATACTCTTAGCTAAATCCCTATTCCAAAAAGAAATATTATTTTTATAGGTGATTACGTGCGAACCCCATAAAAAACTTGACAGAAAGAAAAGCAATAATTGTAGTTGGTTGGTTGGTTGTTTTGTTTTACGGCATATCAACCCTTTTTAGGTCATTTAATGCCGAATCCAGTGATTTTGAAGAACAATTTTTTAATAGAGGATATTTGCTTTTTTCAAGTCGGTTTCTATTTAACCCATAGTTGAGACCCTAACAAGTACTACCAGTTCGGGTCAGAGTGGACCTGGGAGCAACGGCTCCACACTCCCCAAAGCCCGCAAGCTGGGGCCTCACCATTGAATATAGTTTAAGGTCATATCCATTTAGAGTGGAAGATTAATTTCAAATGTACATTTAACGTACAATAAGCAGTAATTCTTTTTCAGGATGCCAGATTTCAATCTGCCATTTTGGTTTGCCAAAAAATATGCCAGTGCAGTAAATTTCATTCCATCATAAAAACAAATTTCTACAGAAATTTTTTTTTTACATTTTTATCTCGTGAATGAACATAAAATTGCATATGAAAAACCTTGTTTATTATTTTTTAAATCCAACAATGGAGCTGAAGTCGATGCTAATCTTCTAAAACAAAATTAACTTTCTTGATAAATCTCATATGGCCGTTTATCAAATAGGTGCGGAAAGCTTTTGTAAAATCTGTTATATTGAACAGGCGAGTGAACTCTAGAATTTTGCTTCCCATAAAAACTAATAAAAACAAATTAAATTAGGCCTGGAGAGTCAATGCTACATCTGGGAATGTGATACATTTTATTCAGTTTTCTTCATTAAATATGTGTGGAATAACAATTGCCACAGTCGTGAAGGATTTCCAGCCATTACTTTTGTAATTATTTTGTCTATCTTTTTTTTTTTTACCTTGACACATTTTGATTCATTTCTTTTCAAAGAAAAAATAAAATGTTTCAGAGGATGTGGTGATCAGACAACACCAAGGTCAATTAACGCTAGAAAAAAATGTCCAAGCATTTAAAATCTTTTGATATTAAAGTGTGAAGTCTGTAATAGGGATTATATGACTGTTTATCAAATAAGTGCGAAAAGCTTTTTTAAAATCTGTGATATTGAACAGGCAAGTGAACTCTAAAATATTTATTTTGTTTCTCATAAAAATTAATAAAAATAAATTAAGTTAGGCTTGGAGAGTCAATGCTACATGGTACATTATATTCGCGGTTTTCTTTCTCAAATATGCTTGAAATAACAATTGCCACAGTTGTGAAGGATTTCCAGCCATTACTTTTGTAATTATTTCTTACCTTGACACATTTTGATTCATTTCTTTTCAAATCTTTCACAATTTTCCATCATTTTCACTTCAGTAATCACCACAATGCCACATTTACTCCATTGAACTATTCTGCTTGAAATATCCAAAATGCTTTTAATTGAATTTAATTTAATGACCGCAGGAGATCAAAAGTAATGAAAAAAGGAAATTCTAACTCAAAGAGGAGACACTAAATTTGTTTCAAACTAAAAACGCACTTTAAGAGAAGTTTAAACAAAATTAAATTCATTCAGGTATGTAGAAGAGTCTTGCCTTTGGTAACATTTATTTGTTGCATATTTGTTTATCATTTCTTTTCTTTTTCTGTTGATTACAATAATGAATGTTCCAATTCAATTTTTCTTTTTGGAGACGTTTTAATATGATTTCCTTTTTAATTAAGAAAATCTTTGTTTTCTGTTCATGCATTTTATCCAACCAAATATTTTCATCTATATTTTTCATTTGCGTCCAAAGAGAAGCGCCATAAAACTTTAATTATTTCAGATGAAGCTGATGACAGACACCGCCAATGTACAGCTGACGCCAACGAAATTTGAAAATCCCGTTCAGAGCATTTAGAACCTTTTAATAATTAAGTGAACTCCCTCGAATGAGGGCATGTACACATTTAGCGAATAGATGCAAAATTTTACAAAGGGAATAGGCCAGTTATCTCAATAAATGTGTAATAAATTGAATCAATGTTAAATCAGTAAATGAGATTTATAACTCATTCTGTGACCCTTCTCAGTCTTGTGTTGTAAATGAGCTACTTCTATAAAAAATAAACAATTTGTGCTTGTTTCATTTTTTTATTGTTCAAAAAAAAATTTTTAAAGAATCGGTTTGGAAATTAGACTATAATTTTTCCGATACCGATTCCGGTACACTAAAACGTTCTGATTTTTCCAATTCCAATTAATTGCTCCAACACTAATATATATATATATATATATATATATATATATATATATATATATATATATATATATATATATAGTACTGTTTCGCTGTTTCACAGCTCATCAGTGTGGCTAGACAAGCAACTACATCAAGCCAGGATTAAAACCCGACCGTCTGTACGACAGTCAAGGCTCCTAACCATTATGCTATCGGTGGCTGCTGAGCGAGTCGTGAGTTTAACGATGTTTTGACATCGCCCGAAATACCTAAGCTTGATTTGTTTACACAAAGTGCATCGCTTAAATATATATATATATATATATATACATACACATATTTTTTTTCTTCATAAGTTTGGATTTCGGTTTCGATTCCAGCTAATGCACCCAAATTATATGGATATATTTTTTAATTTTTTAAATCACAACATTATAATATATAAAAATCGATAAAATATTAACTCTTTAATAATATATACGAACTCTGCATGAATAAAAATATATTTAAGCGTATTCTAAGACTGGACTTCACCAGGCGTCCCTGCTAGCTTAGGTAAATGCTGTTGGAATTTTAACAAAAAAGCTGCAATAATATCATGGCATCTCCAATTACACTGAACATCCACAGAATGCCAACATCAATATATTACATATGAAAGAGTCCGCTGTGGAATTTCAACAGGTCTCGCTAGTTATTAATGATTACTGTTATGGCAGCCTGGCAAGGCCATCTGCGTTGTTTAAACAAAGGACAAAGAAGTGCTTTCTCCTGGGTTGACTGAAAAAAATTTGACTGACAAATGGACGGACGGACGGACAAAATCTCTCTCTCTAGATATAAGATTTATTTCTTCATTATTTCTTCTTTTCTTCAGTTTTGTTCCAGTCTTCAGGTTCGTTTCTTATTTAGAAGTCCCTTATATTAAAATACCAAAAACAAGGAAAGTCTGATGTACATATCTGTATCATATTCCTAAAACCATGTAACTTGATCAAGTAGTTCTATTTTTAAATAAATAAAAAAAAAAGATCAAATTTTATGCATAATTAAAGTGCGGCTGTCTTGCTCACCATTTTGAAAACAAAAAATATGAAGGGAGATCATTAAACTATAATCCATATTAGATTTGTGTTGTAATGCCTACGAATTCCAATTAAATTGCTTAAAAATTATTTTCTTTATAAAAATAAAACTACTTGATCAATTCACGTGATTTTTGGAATATGATATTTTTGTTTTATCATAATGGGTATGTACATCATACAGATTTTTCTTTAATTTTGCTTTTTAATATATTCATTCCGTTTTTTTTTTTTATTTCTGTTTGTCTTTTTTGTTGTTGTTGTTTTTTTTTTTTTTTTTTTTTTTTTTTTTTTTAGTTCTAACATGTTTTTAGCTCCATTTTGGTTTCAAATTTTAAAAACAAAAAAAACAAACTATTTCTTAGCACTATATATATATATATATATATATATATATATATATATATATATATATATATATATATATAGTTGACAGCCCAGCGTTGCCTGGTTGTACAATACGCTTAAACATGATATTATAATTCATGCAGATATGTATTATTATAGAATCAATCCTCTATTGATTATTATATAGTATAAGGAATAATTTGCTTGGCTGACTAATTTGCAAAAAAAATTAAAAAATGATGATAATGTTGTTCATTAAATTTCGTCTGTATTTGTTTACAATACCATGTCAGCTGATATTTGGGCTTGATGATGAATGCCCTGGAAAAGTCACTTCTGATTAATGTTTAGTTTTAAAATATGCAAAGAAAGAAATGATTTGCGTCGATTTTAAATGATACTTTTTCTTTTATTGTAAACTGAACTCATTGATAAGGAAAAATTAAAATAAAATGGTGAGCTACACCCGGGCTTGAACAAGAGATCATTCGATCTGTAGTCGAATGCTCAACCACTAAGCTATATCTCCAGATTATAATATGTTTTTGTAAGAAAAAATGATTTGTTGCAATTTTATTATCTCCCTTGCTGGTGTATAGTCACCTGTAAAATTCTTTTTTCATCAAGAAGAGAAAAAAGCTATTTTTAAGAGTGGATTTTTTTCGATTTTATTGAATGAATTTCTCTGCAAAACCTATCTAAGAACACTGCCAGACATATAGATTAGTTTTATGTGAAATTTGCAAAAAATAGGCTCAGTCATTTTGGAACCTATAAGGATATCTCTCTCTCTCTCTCACGCGCGCGCGGCTCTGTCGGTGGGGCATTAGAATACGCCGACTGCCCCCCTGCAGAGGGTAAAAGTCCCTCAATGGGGGTCCTGGATATGACCTTAAACTATATCCAGTGGTGAGGCCCCAGCTTGTGGGCTTTGGGGAGTGTGGAGCCACCCTTTAATTACCATTGCTCCCAGGTCCACTCTGACCCGGAGTGGTAGTACCTGTTAGGGTCCCAACTATGGGTTAAATAGAAACCGATGTGAAAACAACAAATATACTCTATTAAAAAAATTTTTCTTCAAAATCTTTGGATTCGGCATTAAATAACTCGAAAAGTGTTGATATGCTGTAAAACAAAAACAACCAACTACACACACACACACGCACACAAAGTGACTTTTTTTTTTATAATAGTAGAGATATATAATTTATTAAATAAAAATTTTCACAACAAATTATATTTCTGCAAATTATAATTTGATGAACATATATATTCTGACACTTTATTAAACAGATTAATTAGATAAATACTGTTACAGTTTTAACAAAAGGCCTGCAATAATATCGTGGCATCTCCATTCACGCTGAACGTCAGTAGAATGCCCAGCAGCAATATATTACATATGAAAGATGCCACTGTGGAATTTCCACAGGTCCTGCTAGTTTGTATTATTGTCATTTTTATTACATTATTATTACTTTTAATTTTTTTTTTTTTTCATCACCTTAAATAAGAAAGTTTTGTTTTTTTTAAATCTTGATTTCAATATGCCCACTAAACAATTTTTTCCTTGACCCTTTTCAAACTCACTTTCGCCTGTCTGGTTGTCTGAATTCTCCTCCCCTCCCGCTTGCATTTTTTAATTTTTGACCCTCGCCTCGATATAAGGCTATACTCGAGTCTTTCTTTTCTTTGCTTTTTTTTTTAAATTTAAAAAAAAATTTTTTTTTTTAATTTTTTTATTTTATTTTATTATTGGTGTATAATTTATAATTTTACTAGCGGCGGAGGGGGGTAGGTGGTGTAGTAAGGAACCCTGAGACTGGCTGACCGAAACATGCTCATGAATGTGTAGTGAGATATAAATGCTTATATAAAACAAATAAAAAAGTGTGTATGTAAAAATATACGTACATACAGAAGTGAGAATATGTGAGGACACTTTTCATTTATATATACTCAACACATTTTTGATCTACAGACTTGAAATTTAGTATATAGGATATTCAGACATGTGGAACACTTTCTAATCGGTTTTCATCCAGAAAAACATGGGTTGCTAAGAGGTCAAAACTAGCAAATTGGTATGTGGGTGGGTGGGGGAAGTCGTCGGTTTTTATGTTTGTCAGCTGTTTCACGACTGCGCATGCACAAACAAGAAACATGACAGCTTCTTTATGTTAAGAATAAGATGTTTTGAAAACAATTTGTAAATGTTGTGTCAAGCTGGTATAATGGTTATCGTACTTGAATCAGTGGCTTTAGGTTTTGGTTTCAGCTCAAGTATTTTTTTTACTAACATAATACTCACATGCTCATGTCTCAGTTTCTGTATGAATTAAAATATAATATTTATGTATATTTTATGACTACTATATGCTATAGTATATATATATATATATATATATATATATATATATATATATAAAATCCAAGGTCAAAAAAAAAGGATCAAAAAGTGCTTTATACTGAAGTAGAGTTACATCTAATTTTTATCTTTTTTACCTTTTAGTGAACACAGAGCAGTTTGTTTCAGTAGACACAGACAAAGCATCCAACCTGCTTCATCATATATATATATATATATATATATATATATATATATATATATATATATATATATTTGTACACGTCCCTAAATATGTTGTGACTATTTAGACGCAAGGGAGAAAATTCTTCCTAATTCATACAGAATATAATTAAAATAATAAAAATAAAATCGGCAGAAAAATATTAATATATAAGTAAAAAGTAAATATATTTGTAAAACTATATAAAAAGTATTTGTAATAAATGTCAATATATAAGTAAAAAAAAAAAAGTACATATTTTAAAACGTTTATTCTCTCTCTTACAGTTCTAAGCTTTTAAATAAAGAACAACTGATTGCTGTGAAATACATCGTTAGCCAACGGGAGAACTTCCTCTGCCCATTCATTCTAAATGGCGCTTACGGCACTGGAAAAACGGAAACGCTTGCACAAGCAACAATGCAATTGCTCGACACTCAACCAAAAGCCAGGATTCTAATATGCACACAGTGTAACAGGTAAGTAAAGAAAAATGCTCTGAAGTGAGCGGAACTTTCCAAGTTTTTATTGTTTATATGACACCAAATTATTACAATTATTTTAGAAACTAGCTGAAGTACATGTCTATGACAGGGTCTAAATTTTTACAATGATTTTAGAAACTAGCTGAAGTACATGTCTATGACAGGGTCTAAATTTTTACAATGATTTTAGAAAGTAGCTGATGTACATGTCTATGACAGGGTCTAAATTTTTACAATGATTTTAGAAAGTAGCTGATGTACATGTCTATGACAGGGTCTAAATTTTTACAATGATTTTAGAAAGTAGCTGAAGTACATGTCTATGACAGGGTTTAAATTTTTACAATGATTTTAGAAACTAGTGGAAGTAATTATCTATGACAGGGTCTAAGTTATTACAATGATTTTAAAAACTAGCTGAAGTACATATCTATGACAGGGCCCAAGTAATTACAATTGATAAGGACCGTCGTGTGTCTATAGAGACAATAAGTGCACAGTTTGATGTCAGTATGGGAAGTGTACAAATTATTATTCGCGAGGAACTGAAGATATGGAAGATTTGCGCAAAGTTTGTCCCAAGGGTGATCAGAGAAGATCAGAAAGAAAGATGTTGTCATGGGCATCAAGACAGTTCCCCACCCTCCCTGTAGTTTAGACCTTGCTCCCTGTGACTTTTGGTTATTTCCTAAGCTCAAGGAAAACGTTAGAGGCTGTCATTATTAGACAACTGAGGAAATGAAAGAGGCTGTGACGAGGGCAATGGCTACAACGATTGTAGCTCTGACTTTATGATCATGCAGACCACAACAAACCCTGAACAGACTAACTCTTTGATGCGAATAAAAAAAGTGACCATAGTTAATGACGAAATGTCAGGAGAGAACATAGCCTGCAAATATGATACATCAACATCTAAGTTGGTCTTGGTAGTGGATGGCTACAAATTTGAAACGGAGATGATAGCTGTACCGTACCCCACAGTTGGAATCATAAATACGACAAAATAAAGCTAACTAATATACCCCCCACCCAAAAAAAAAAAAAAAATAATGAAACAAAAAGAATATGAACTCAAAGTGGATATTTGCAAACAAATTGCAAATATGGCCTGCAGGAAAAAAATGACCAAAATAGACAGAGCTGTTGCAAATGCTAACGGGTAAAAATCCTACACAAAAGAAAAAGAAATTAATTGTACATCTGATCTTCCCCCTCCCCCTCCCCTGGTCTACTTTTCTCAATAACCACGCCTTGGATTTATTTAAAATTTTGCACAAACATTAGTCACGGTGAAAGTAAATTTTTGCACAAATGGATTTTCCGGGAGAACTTTGGTTTACCCCCCCCCCCCCCCCCGCGCCAAGGTAAAATTGCAGCAAAATCGTTAGTCCGTACTTTTTTCAATGATTTGTTTTTCAGTGCTTGTACAGTTTAATCAAGATATTAAAAAATGAAAATACCAAAAAGAATTTATATTGTACGTATTTGTTTTAGACTGGAGATCTCCGCAAAAAAAGTTCACTTAATTTGATCGAGTAGTTTTTTTTTTTACTGAGGGAAAAACATGTTTTTATGACAGCATGCAGTTGGAATTTTTAGAACACTCCATGGGGAGATAACTCGGTTTAAAGCGCCGACACTCCCTCCCCATCTTAAATACTAGCTTGATCAATTTAAGTGAATTTTTTTTTTTTAGGACTTCATTCCATAACGGATACATACAATATAACTTTTTTCAATATTTTTTTATGTCTGGATTAAACTGTACAAATACCCGTTTTTCTTATCTCACTTTTTTTCTTTTCTCCCCACCCCACTTCCATAGTCTATTTTTACAATAAACTTACTATAAACTTTCACATTCGTGCTTGCGTTCCTTTCACTGTGTTATTCGTTTTGAAAGAGTCTCCCCATTTCCTCTAGTTGAGCACAAGTTATTGAACCAAGACGACCTTTCCGTTTATTTTTCGCTTAATTTTTTATTTTTTTACGTAAGCGCCTTTACGTAATTCCAACGTGGGGCTAATCAAAACAGTTAAAAGTAAGAATTCATATATTATTACATTTTTGGTCCCCCGACATAGGAGGGGTTTGACCTAGTAGTTCACTTCCGTTTGTTTTTTTCATACTTTTCTCAATAACCATGCCTTGGATTTATTTAAAATTTTGCACAAACATTAGTCATGGTGAAAGTAAATTTTTGCACTAACGGATTTTCTGGGAGAACTCTGGTTTCTCCCTTAAGGTAAAATTGCAGCAAAATCATCTGTCTGTTCATTTGCTCGCACTTTTTTCAATAACCACTCCTTCAATTTAAAAAAAAAAAAATTTGGACAAATATTAGTCATGGTGAAAGTAAATTTTTCATTCATGGAGGGTGACCTCTCATGCTCGGCTTGTTTGATGTTAAATTCAGACTAAGACAACATTAATGAATCCCAAACAATGCCAGGTATAAGTAGTTTACTTATCTTCTCTTCATTTTTGTTTTCTAGTTCTGCGGATCTTTTTATTCTCAAACATTTGGACGAATACGTGAAGAAACAACAAAACCAAAAAATGTTACTTCGTGTTTATTATTCTGGAAGACATGTCGTGTCGGTCCCGTACGAAGTGCGTAAATACACTCTGATGTCATCCACGCAGGATCAGTTTCGGAACGCAGAAAAAACAGATTTTGTTCATGTCCGTGTTGTCATCTGCACACTCGAGAACTGCCATAAACTAATCAAACTTCAGCTGAAAGGGATGTTCACGCACATCTTTATAGATGAAGCGGCCCAAGAATTTGAAGCTAAGGTTTTGCTTCCCCTATCTTTGGCCACGAAGGACACATGTGTGGTCCTTTCCGGCGATTATCATCAAATGGGCGTTAAGGTAAGTGATGTGAAATAATAATTCTTTCCCTCATCTCTCTCTCTCTTTCCCTCCCCCTCCCTCTTTCCCTCCCCCTCCCTCTTTCCCTCCCCTCCCTCTTTCCCTCCCCCCTCTCTTTCCCTCCCCCCTCTCTTTCCCTCCCCCCTCTCTTTCCCTCCCCCCTCTCTTTCCCTCCCCCCTCTCTTTCCCTCCCCCCTCTCTCTTTCCCTCCCCCCTCTCTCTTTCCCTCCCCCCTCTCTCTTTCCCTCCCCCCTCTCTCTTTCCCTCCCCTTCTCTCTCTTTCCCTCCCCTTCTCTCTCTTTCCCTCCCCTTCTCTCTCTTTTCCTCCCCTTCTCTCTCTTTCCCTCCCCTTCTCTCTCTTTTCCTCCCCTTCTCTCTCTTTTCCTCCCCTTCTCTCTCTTTTCCTCCCCTTCTCTCTCTTTTCCTCCCCTTCTCTCTCTTTTCCTCCCCCCCTCTCTCTTTCCCTCCCCCCCTCTCTCTGTTTCCCCCCCTCTCTCTCTTTCCCTCCCCCTCTCTCTTTCCCCCCCCTCTCTCTCTTTCCCTCCCCCCTCTCTCTCTCTTTCCCTCCCCCCTCTCTCTCTCTTTTCCCTCCCCCCTCTCTCTCTCTTTCCCTCCCCCCTCTCTCTCTCTTTTCCCTCCCCCCCCTCTCTCTTTTCCCTCCCCTCTCTCTTTTCCCTCCCCCCCTCTCTCTTTCCCTCCCCCCCCTCTCTCTCTCTTTCCCTCCCCCCTCTCTCTCTCTTCCCCCCTCTCTCTCTTCCCCCCTCTCTCTCTTCCCCCCTCTCTCTCTTCCCCCTCCCCCCCTCCCCCCTCTCTCTCCCCCTCTCTCTCTTTCCCCCCCCTCTCTCTCTCTTTCCCTCCCCCCTCTCTCTCTCTTTCCCTCCCACCCTCTCTCTCTCTTTCCCTCCCACCCTCTCTCTCTCTTTCCCTCCCACCCTCTCTCTCTTTCCCCCCTCTCTCTCTTTCCCTCCCTCTCTCTCTTTCCCTCCCCCCTCTCTCCCCCCCTCCCCCTCTCTCCCCCCCTCCCCCCTCTCTTTCCCTCCCCCCTCTCTCTCTTTCCCCCCTCTCTCTCTTCCCCCCCTCTCTCTCTTTCCCCCCCTCTCTCTCTTTCCCCCCTCTCTCTCTTTCCCTCCCTCTCTCTCTTTCCCTCCCCTCTCTCTCTTTCCCTCCCCTCTCTCTCTTTCCCTCCCCTCTCTCTCTTTCCCTCCCCCCTCTCTTTCCCTCCCCCCTCTCTTTCCCTCCCCCCTCTCTTTCCCTCCCCCCTCTCTCTTCCCCCCCCTCTCTCTTTCCCCCCCTCTCTCTTTCCCCCCCTCTCTCTCTTCCCCCCCTCTCTCTCTTTCCCCCCCTCTCTCTCTTTCCCCCCCTCTCTCTCTTCCCTCCCCCTCTCTCTCTTTCCCTCTCTCTCTCCCTCCCTCCCCCTCTCTCTCCCTCTCTCTCCCTCTCTCTCTCTTTCCCTCTCTCTCTCCCTCCCCCTCTCTCTCTCTTTCCCTCTCTCTCTTTCCCTCCTCCTCTCTTTTATCCCTCTTTCCCTCTCTCTCTTTCAGGGTTTTATGGATAAAAGATGGAAAATACAAATAAGCAGGCAGAGCTTTATCAAATAATGAGCCGACCAACCAACTAACCCTAACCCTTGACGCACACCTATCAACAGACAACGTTTTACAAAGCTAACGTTATTACACATGTCACAAAGTACAACTGATTAACACACAATTTTTTGAGTTTGTGTATTTTACTGTTTCAGTCCAACACCTCTTGGCAGACAATGTATTTTTTGCCCTGCTTTTTTTTTTTTGAAGGGTCTCTTTTTATATATCATTTCGCTGACTTCTTTCTTCAGTGACGAATCGCTGTATGTCACAATCATGAGTTCTTTAATGAGCATATATTATTATAATATTTAAAAAGGAGGCTACATCCAAGAAGCCACTCTCCTATTTTGTCCATGGTTGCCAGATTGGCCTACGTAAAGTCAAATTTTTCAAAGTTGGCCTATTTTGAAGCAATTTGTGTTTCAAAATTTGTATTTGGCCCATTTCAAAGTGTAATCCAACTTAATACAAAGTAATAAGTCTGCTACCCATGTTCATACATAATTACATTTCCGTATTTTATTGTTTGGGAAGACTTATCCTTTTTGAAACTTTAGGAGCCAGAATAATTTTTATTTAAATATACGAAACTAACTTGAAAAATAATGAAAAAAATACAGAATTTTATTAAGTGATTACCCCTTCCCCCATATTATCGCCAAGTCATTAAATACCAAGACCTGATCCATGCAGGCAGGCAAATTTTTTTCTTTCTTTTTTTTGGGGGGGTGGGTGGGTGGGGGTCACTCGTCCACATATTTCATTCTCAACACTTGATTTTTTTTTTTTAAAACCTGTATTTTATAAAACTTTGTTTCATTTCCTTTATTTTCCAGGTCCATTCTACTGTAGCTCGCCAACAGGGCCTTGGAGTATCCATCATGCAGCGACTTTTCAAGCACTACGCCAACCACCCTCATCAGAACGTGAATGCTGATTCCCCTCTGCACACACACCTGGTGCATAACTATCGCAGCGTGAAAGCGATCAATCAGTTTATTTCCACCTGTTTTTATGGCATTGCAACCAATCAGCAGGAGCTGAAAACTCTGCCGTCTATTTCCAGATTGAAACCCTTACAATTTTATGCTGTGTCTGGTATTGAGTCCCATTACCACAGCAGCCCGTCATATTTTAATGAAAAAGAAATTATCCAAATCGTCGATTGTGTGGTCAACATGTCGTCAAATTGGCCGAAAGAACTTGGATCTTTTAATCCAAAATCTATTTGCATCGTGAGTTCTTACAAAGACCAAGTAAGTTGCAATTCACTCGGATGACAATTAAGCCCTCTCGACATGCTTTTGAATTTTATTGTTCACTTTTTTCTTTTCTCAGTGATTTGAGAGGTATGAAATGATAGAAATAATAATAAAGACATAGTGCTTTCTCCAGACGATTCATTTCAATTGGGGCCAAATAGAGGTCAGAGCGATGATGATGATGAAAAGAGAAGCTTAGTTTTTAGGTGCATTAAAATTAACTAGCTACCTTTTAGTACGCTTTGAAATGGAGTACAGTTGCCACATCTGGGCAGGAGCTGCTTGGCGCGCTCTATCCAGCTTTGATAGCGTTCAAAACTGACTTCGAAATCTAGTAGGTGATGCCCTTTTCTTTTCCCTACAACCTCTTTCTCACAGACAAGATGTTGCGAGTCTGTCTTTGCTCTATCGTAATTTTCATGGTAAGTGCTCAATTGAACTTCAATCTATGCCCCCCCCCCTCCCCAATCTTTCACCAAAAGCACTCGACTAGCTACAACCACTATATACGATTTCCTCCAGTCTCTAATTGTGCCTAAATCTAAACGCAGATTTCATGAACAAAGCTTCTTTCCCAGAACTGCCCGCCTCTGGAACACTGTTCCACTGGCCTGCTTTCAGGTTGAATACAACATGGTAGCCTTCAAATCCAATGTAAACAAATTCTTCTTTTAGCCTCCCCATGATTAATCAAACTCTACCCAATTTATGCCATAGACGATTACTACACTACCACCTTACATTCATTAACCTTTATCCTCTAGTGGCCTTCGGGCCTTGATAAGTAGTGACTCCCAAGTAAAAAAAAAAAAAGATTAGATGTTGTTATTATGCAGAGATGATAATGGTAGCCAGGACCTAAAGCTGGAGTTCATTTGCATAACGAGAATATGTCTAATAGTGAGTTTGACTGGGAATAGCATGTGGTCACTTGCTCATATAGATAACATGAAGCGGTGCCCGGCTCCAGTAGGCAATTGTTTCTAATAACCAATCGAGATTGAGTGTTTTGATCCAATCAGTTTTTCAAGCAAGTAAACATTGAATACTTGAGATCGTTTCTGTTGAACTAAATGCTGAAAATTCTAAGACTTTAAAAAAAAATACTTATACTTTGCCATTTTTTAACAAAAATGTCAAAGTAAAAATATTTTTTTGGTTCATTGTTTAAATAAATGAAAATTTCTCAATGAAGATAAATACTAAATATCAAACTTGATAATTTCATTATAATTTTTAAAATTAGATTTCATTCAACTTTCAGTGAGCATCTTTTTTAGTGTTAGGCTTGGTGTTGTTTGTAGCAAAGGGCAGATAACTCTGTACAAACAAACAACTGTCCATATTACAATGAAAGATTATCACACAAGTATTTTGATTCATTTCTTTTAGGTAAATCTGATTCGTTTGTCTCTGCGTAAACACGGTATGCGCCTAAGTCAAGTCGTTGTTGAACAAGTTGGAAACATTCCAGGTAAGTAATTCCATATATATTCATTTTAAATTATATACAAGTGTTAGTCAATAAATAAGGTGAAATTTGGGAAAGGTATTTTATTTGTAATGATTTTTATTCAATCCTAGGCAGTGTTAGGTGTTTCTGCCAGTGTATATATATATATATATATATATATATATAAAACACGTTTTTAATTTTTTTTATATAATCAATAGTACAACAAACATTTGAGATGTGATAAAAAGCGATATTAGACATAAAAAATCTAGTCTATATATCTATAAAAGTGAGAATGTCTGAGTGAGGATACTTCTCAACCTATATACTCAATGAATTTATGATTTATAGCCTTGAAATTTGGTATATAGGGTAATCAGACATGTGGAAAACCTTTTAATCAGTCTTTATCCGAAAAAAAGAGCTGCTAAGGGGTTAAAATTGAACAAATTGGGGAGTGCAGGGGGGTGGGGTCATTTTTATATTTTTATTTTTTTGCCAATTGTTTCATGAGGTTTGAAAATATTTTTTAAAGATTAGGGCAAGCTGGTCTAATAATTATCATACTTGACTCACTGTCTTTAGATTTTGATTTCAATCTCAACTGTTGTTTGGGATCCATTAAAGCTTCCCTCTCCCCTAAAACTCATCTTGGGAGAGGGGAGTATGTTGACGTATTTTATTTGTAATGATTTTTATTCAATCCTGAGTAGTGTTGGGTCTTTCTGCCAGTGTGTATATATATATATATATATATATATATATATTTATAAATCAATATAATATAAAATTATAATCATGATATTGAAAATTTATTCAAATTTAAAAAAAAACAAACAGTACTTGCACAGTTTAATCAAGACATTAAAAATGAAAATATCAAAAAAAAGGTTATATTGTACGTATCCATTTCGAACTGAAGATCTCCGAAAACAAATTTCACTTAATTTAATCGAGTAGTTTTTTTGTTTTTTTTCAGCGGAAAAACATGTTTTTATGAAAGCACGTTGAAGGCAGACATCTTGGATGTTTTTTAAAATTTTGTTTGAATTTTATAAATGACACGGGGAGA
The DNA here is from genome assembly GCF_053919585.1 of Euprymna scolopes. Classification (NCBI taxonomy): domain Eukaryota; kingdom Metazoa; phylum Mollusca; class Cephalopoda; order Sepiida; family Sepiolidae; genus Euprymna; species Euprymna scolopes. Next base: position 15,130,357 of record NC_136522.1, on the reverse strand, counting down.
TAACTCCATATAAAACGCTGACACTCCCTCCCCATCTTTAATATTAGCTTTTCTTCCTAAAAATCAAATCTTTTGCTCGGTATAATAACAAATTTTTTTTTCGCTGTAAAAAAACAAAACAAAAAAAAACTACTTGATCAAATTAAGTGAAATTTTTTCGGAGAACTTCATTCCATAACGGATACGTAGAATTTAAACTTTTTTTTTTTTTTTTGATATTTTCATTTTTTAATTTCTTGATTAAACTGTACAAGTACCAAACAAACTGAACCTGTAAGGAAGGTATACAAAATCTTAATTATTTGACAAGTGAGTACAAATAAAATAAGAAAAACCTTATTCCATGGAGTTTTGAAGAATGCACTTCTTCTCATCTGAGGAAAGAGGTTTGCAAAATATACAATAAATTTTGCAGGTTAATGCATCATCATCATCATGACAGGCTCCTTGCCCGGACCAATGATAGAAATAATACAATGATAGAAATAATACAATGATAGAAATAATACAAAAATCAAGATTAAAAACATAATAAAATATCCCCCTCTAGATGCATCATCATCATCATCATCATCATCATCATCATCCATAACTCACTCCCACCTACTAAAAAGTGGAGAAACTCCCAAATGTATACCATGTCACGAACCTTACACAGTGAAATACTCTTTACTTGACTGCCATGATCTCATACAAATTCGTCAACACTACTACAAAGCTACAAGTTTAAAAGAACCATTTGATAAAGAAAATCCTAAAACGATTCTAAATTTCTTAAAACAAGCAAATCTTTACCATAAAATATAAAAACCATCCAATAACAAACTATACCAAAACATTGGCCGAAGATACCCAGCGAAAATCGATTCTGAAAGTATCAAAAATTTAAATCTTGTATACAGCATTAAATGACCCAAAGAAGGTTGGTATGCTGGTTAAACAAACAAGCAAAATCATCACCAGGACGAGTTCCTTGCCCGGACCAATGTGACTCTTCCTCTCCAGAGTTTCCTGCTTTCCACCAGCTCTCTCAGATCTTCAGGTCACAGTTGGTGTCATGTGCTATTTGTTGGATGTACGTGGATCTAGGTTGTCCTTTTCTTGCGCGTCCGTGTCGTGGAGTCCATAGCAATACATCAATATTCATGCTTGCTCCTCAGACAATGACCGGCAAATCGTAGGCGTCTTTCTCTAATGGTATTAGATATGGCAGGTAGATTGCCATAAAGTTGCTGCTTCGTAGGATGATTTTGCCAAGATATATTTAATATTGTTCTTAGCATACGGGTGTATGTGCCATCTAGTTTTCTTTCCAATCTTTTGGGGAAATAAATAATTATCATATTTGTATTAAAAAAGTCATTTAACAATTTGAGACAATTTGAAGGCATTCAAGAGGTAAAAGGAAAAAACATGATCCAGTGGGAAAGATGGTAAAATCCAGAACCGGAAAAAATCCAAAAATGCATTGGTAATCCATGAGAAAACAAATGTAAATATATTCCTTCAAACACAGCAGTGTTTGAATATATCGTTAAGTGGCAGTTTTAGTCATTTAGAACTACTTTAAAGCTTCACCACGCCCTCATTTTTTGACAAAATTTCAAAGAATTATTACAGTTTATAGATCACCTTCTCAGCTATATTGGGAAAATAAATTTTTCCAATTTTCGTTCAGTAAAAAAAAGTTATGAATTTTCTGGTGTTCAAAATCATAAAAAAAATCTAAGGAGGTGAGGGACGTTTTTTATGACTGGTTTTCATAGCAACCATGTCGCTTCAGCGACTACTGTTGCTACCAATTCACCGCTCTCGCAAAAAGTAACAAATGAAACAGAATGAAAAGGAGATAATTGGGGGAGATTTTATTGAAAGCAGATGAGTACTGTACATTGTTATTGCATATGTGTATGTTATATTTATGGGGGCAAAAAATAAAACTGAAATTAAACAAAGAACAAGTGAATTTACTGGAAGCCTGGAAAAATCATGGATTACAATAGAAAAATGCGAGCATGAAAAGTAATAAGGTTAAGCTTCAACATTGAAAAGAAACGGACTAGTTGTTAAAACCGGAAAAGAAAAGGACAAGATATTCTAGTAATAAGTATCAATTTATAACTTAAAATATTACAGCATTAAGAGTTTTTTTAAAAATTCAATTTATAACATTATATAATCAATTCTTAATGCTGCCATATTATAAGTTATAAATTTATTATATATTTTACTAGAATATCTTGTCCTATTCTTTTCCAGTTTTAACAACTAGTCCTTTACTTTTCTATGTTTAAGCTTAACTATATTACTTTTCTATTTATTTATTTATTCTTTTTTTCTATTGTAATATATACATATATATATGTATATATTACAATAGAAAAATGCGAGCATGAAAAGTAATATGGTTCAGCTTAAGTTATGAGTCGTGGACGACAAAACACGTGTCAGTGGATAATTATATTAAAAAAAAAATATATATATATAGATATAAACATATTTAAAATTTTTTTTATTTAAATCAATAGTACAACAAATCTATAAAAGTAAGAATATGCATGTGAGGATACTTCTCAACCTATATACTCAACAAATTTTTGATTTATAGACTTGAAATTTGGTGTATAAGGTATTCAAACATGTAGAAAGCTTTTTAATCGGTTTTTGTCCAGCAAAAAAGGCCAAAGGGTTAAAATTGGTACGGAGGATTTTTATCTGATTGCCAACACTTTTCAAAGATCCTTTCAAGCTGGCTAAATGGTTATCATAGTTCACTGTCTTAAGGTTTTGGTTTCAATCTCAACTCGAGTTTTTTTTTATTTTTTTATTTACAAGAAGTGAACTGTTCAGTAAAAATATAATACTTGCATACACACGTTTCAGTTTCTGCACAAATTAAAATGGAATATTTATTCGTATTTTAAAACCAGGTAACGCTGGGCGGCCTGCTAGTATTTCAATATTTTCTGTTTAGACGATTTTCTAAGGATTTAAGGCTATAAGATAAACATAACCTCCCATTTAAAAATTTAAATTTGCATTAAATTGGATCAGTAGTTTTTTTGTTTTTTTTATAGGGCCCACCACTGATCAAGGCCCAGAGGCCACTCGAGGATAAGGGTTAAAAAGTGAACAGTAGTCAATGGGACAATATCATAGTAATCGTTAGAAGTGCAAATTTGGTAAATTGGATTACTAAAGGGGAACGGCTCATCAAGAACTTGTTTACATTGGACGACCATAATGTAGTCAGCTGGAAAGCAGGCAAACGGAAGAGTGTTGTGTAGGTGTGCAGTTCCTAGAAAGAATCTTTGTTCATGGAAAGTTTAGGTTTATGCACAGATAAAGAGTGGGGGAAATTATTGATAGAAGATGAGTGTTTCTCATGAAAGTTTGATGAGAGGGGGGGGGGGGAGACTGTAGATTGGAGCTCAGACGAGCACTTGCCATGAAAACAATGATAAAGCAAAGAAAGGCTCGCAACTTCTCTTCTGTGAGAAAGAGGTTGCAGGGAAGAGACAAGGGCATCCCCTCCGAGGCTACGAAGTCCATTTTGAACTCTGTCAAAGTAGGATAAGGTCTTTCTAGCAGCTCCTGTCCTGCTAGATTTTAGACACCAAGCAAAATGTACTTAATTTCAATTTCTTTTAAACGCCCCTAATTTTCTTTCTTTTTTAAAAACCTGTCTATCATTCTCTTTTTATCTGATTTCTCACATCCAAGATTTTCAATTTCCTCTTTCTTTAGCATTGTGATAAAATAGTTTTGCCAGATTCCTGAAAATGAACAAGTTTAATGTTAATCATTGTGTTTTAACTTTAATGTAGGCCATTATATAAAAATTATTTCATAAAACCGACAGTAGGTTCTCTACAGTGCAATGTAAACTACAATATATTATGGACTAAGGGTTAGAGGAAATGGGAGGAAGGATTGAATTTTAAAGGAGTACTAGTGTTAGTGATATAGGTGGGAATGCATTAAAGCTTCCCTCTCTCTTAAAAGCCAACTTGGGAGAGGGGAATGTGTGGACGTCCTTTAATGCTGGTTGATTTTACAAGTACAGATATATGCAATCCTATATATCACCTCAATAAATCTGTGAACCATAAAAAATATGTTGTTGTCGTGTCTTGTCAAGATTTGATGCATTTTAATGCATAATTCTGATTTTTTTTCTCTCTCAGGTAAAGAATTTGATGCAATCATCATTAGTACCGTGACTACAAGCAATCTATCTATACTTGGGATGATGCTAATGAAGTACTAATTAAGATACCACAGTCTCTCTCTCTCTAATAAAACCTTGAAGCATTCAGCAATGTCTCTTATTTGTCTTGCTAAATAGATGAGGCGATCATGGCCACACCAGAAACGAGAAGAAGCACTTGTATAGATACCCGAACACATATATATGAAAAGACTTTATTTTTTTATTTTTTTTTGATCGCTTGTAGGTGAGAATATGACTTGTGCGATCATGCATTAATGTAAATATAGCATTCCATATTGCTGCCACTTCTAATATGATGAGAAAGGGTTGAATTTCAAGTGGTTTCCTAAAAGTCAGCTTGGGAGAGGGGAGTATGTTGACGTCTTTTAATGCTGATTGATTAACAAGTACAGTTTTATGCAATCTTAACCAGAGTGATATAACTTCAATAAATTTGTGAACCGTAAAAAATATGTTGTTTTGTTGAGATTTGATGCATTTTAATGCATAATTCTGATATTTTACTTTTCTTTTTTTTTCTCAGGAAAAGAATTTGATGTGATCATCATTAGTACCGTGCGTACGAGCAAACGTCTTGATATAAACCCAGAGGAACTTGCCAATTACTGCAATGAAACAGATGAAGTTGATTTTTTCAATAACAAGAAATTGCTAAACACAGCCATGACACGGGCCAAACATTCCATTATTGTTGTAGGTGACCCTGTGGCCCTTTGCGCCTATGGAAAATGCTCTACAATTTGGCGTATCTTTATAAATTACTGCAGCAAACTGTGCAGCGTTAAGCCACCAGAAATCACCTACGATGTCGTAAGACTTGAAGTAAGTCGTCTCCTTTCTGATCGTAAAACATCTATCCATGCTTGGGGTAATTCTAATGACTTCTATCGACGATCTGTAAGCCCAAATCCTATTGACCAGGTTCCAAAGCCAGACACACGTTCAGTGAATCCCGTCTCCAAAACAGAATCTTCAAACTATGTGAACCTAAATCCTATTCGCCAGGTTCCAACTGAAGATAGCTTATTTAATCCAAAGCCAGACACATGTTCAGTGAATCCCGTCTCCAAAACAGAATCTTCAAACTATGTGAACCCAAATCCTATTCGCCAGGTTCCAACTGAAGATAGCTTATTTAATCCAAAGCCAGACACATGTTCAGTGAATCCCGTCTCCAAAACAGAATCTTCAAACTATGTGAACCCAAATCCTATTCGCCAGGTTCCAATTGAAGATAGCTTATTTAATCCAAAGCCAGACACATGTTCAGTGAATCCCGTCTCCAAAACAGAATCTTCAAACTATGTGAACCCAAATCCTATTCGCCAGGTTCCAACTGAAGATAGCTTATTTAATCCAAAGCCAGACACATGTTCAGTGAATCCCGTCTCCAAAACAGAATCTTCAAACTATGTGAACCCAAATCCTATTCGCCAGGTTCCAATTGAAGATAGCTTATTTAATCCAAAGCCAGACACAAAATTAATGGATGCCATCTCAAAAACTGCCGAAGATTTTTCACTTTCAAAACTGGCAAATCCCAATATCCTTCAGCTTGCTTGGAACCAACCATATCCACTGCATCATCCAAAATCAAGAATAGACTTGCTTTTCAGTTTTTTGGAGGATGAGTATTGTTCTGAGAATTCTCGTATAAATTTCTCATTTCCGTGCGTATACGTTATTGACTCTCCAGCAGAAAATCTCTTAATTGGCCTCAGCTTTTATAAAGTTGCTGAACATTTCATCGTCGGAATTCACTGGCCTGACTTACAAAGTTACATTCCTAATAAGAAATTTGATGATATCAGCGCTTTAGAAACAGTGTTGGCATTAGGGCCAAAGCATTCATTACCAAACGTGCCTGAACTTTATTTCACATTGGACCATGCAATTGGCGCGGTTTCTTGTTTGCTAAAAGTCAACATACAAGGAGAAGTTTTGGACTGCTCATTTCACCAGACGTTTATCAAACCCGAAAAGATAATTCCAATCACAGAACTTGAGAATTATCTTCAAAGAACCACTGAGAAAGAAGAACTCAATTTCCCCAACTATCTTCACAAGCTGGCTAATATATGGTGCAAATTGCGACTCGGTAACGAGAGCCTCTATGTCAAGAATCCGTACACGGATCATCCAAAAAGTGAGAAACTTTTGACTGAAATCTGTATCCAGGTACATATACAGATTGTAAGATACCTCTCAAAGGTTTTCCCCGAGACGACTCCAACAGTCTGGCAATCTTTTCAAAAGGGTTCGAGATTTGATCAATGGAAAAGGGAACACGTGTCTGATGCCCTAAACTCAGTACTTCTGCTTCAGCCATACTTGCACGGGAAAATTTGCCGATGCGAGACTTTCTGTAAATGTCTCTTAGACTACATCAAACAGGAAGATTTGAAATCAACCATTCCTAAAACTCTGGAAATCAATGCAGACACTTGGCAATTAATCATAAATTCTGTAGATGAGAACCGATTTGAAGATGCGCAAGACATTATTCTGGGTCCTTTTTGCCATAACAGAATTGCTGTGGCACTAAAAAAGCTCTCAAATTTGACAGACATGGAGTTTGGCTACTCCAATAATTTTGCATCTGATTACAGTCTGAATTTTGACCCTCAAGTCTATTTTTGTAAACCATCAATTAGTTTTCTCGATCTTTTGGTCCAGAAAATGCTTGTTGCTGCCATCCATAAATTACCAAACCCAGTCAACATTGAAGTAGTCCAAAAAGTCACCAAGAAGCTGACGGAAACAATCGCAGCAAAACAATTGCAGCAGAAAGATGAGTTTTTCCAGAAACTTCTAAAAGACTTTCCAGACCAAACAATCGAAACCCAAGCGACAGTCACATCAGTGGACAATTCCATGGTAGAAATTCTATTACCTCGAATTGCATTCTCGTCTCATTCTGTTTGTTTAGATATATTAGGTTCAAGCTCAACATCGTCTGAATCCTGTACATTGCAATTTACCCAGATTGAGGCAAACGTTCAGACTTGCTCATCAATTTGTGCAGCCGAAACTTCGTCAAAGAATATAGAGTCTAACATGGCAACAATTAGCATCAACGTATTCAATTGGCAGCAGATACTCAGCTCGTTACGCAAACAAAATTTCTCTCAGATAAAAAATTATGTTCATACTGCAAAAAGCGCAGAAGACAAAGAAGCAAAGAATCCGAATTTTCGTATCAGCACAGGAAACAGTTTCTGCATCGATGTGCATCCGTATCTAAATTTTCAAGCCTCTGTAAAAATTGTTGAAGATTCAGAGGGTCATTGTAGCCCACAGCTACAAGTGCTTCATCTGAACCCTAATGTTTCTTTATGCCTACTACACCGCAATGAACCCTTAAAATACTTTCTTCCTGAATATTCTGTGAAACTCTCGGAACATCAACATCGTCTTTTGACTGAGGTTTATCGTTGTGCCATTCAACAGAATCGGTCGATAATTCTACGAGACGTAACTCTATTTCCAGAGAATCAGTTCTGGATTTTTAGTATTCCTGGGAGTATTCTTCAGGATCATGGTATCTGTTTGGAAGCGGATAATGATCCCGATGTTGGCTTTGTTTTTCCACCGCTACAGAATATGATCTGCGTACGGTTTTCTTTGATGGCAGAAAATCTAAAATCCACTCAGATATTTCACGGCTATATCTGTGAAACGCACAGTTCCGGATCGAATGTCAAGGTAATTATTTCCGTGACGGATGATGAAGATGACAAGTTGGTGAAACTACAGCATCAAAATTGTGATATTGAGATTCACACCTGGACATCCGAATGCAGGTATTTTTAGTTTTTTAAATTTTTATTTAATCATATTTCATGTTCAGTCGATATATACCACTTTTCTTCCTCTAACGGCATCCAGTTTTTTAAATTTTTATTTAATCATATTTCATGTTCAGTCGATATATACCACTTTTCCTCCTCTAACGGCATCCAGTTTTTTAAATTTTTATTTAATCATATTTCATGTTCAGTCGATATAGCAATTTAGATACTTTCTTTTGTAACATTTTTGGGTGCTTGTCCAGAATTCTCCCTGAAAAAAATCTGTATAATGTACATACCTGTGTTGGAATGAAAATATCGTATTCCAAAAATCACGTAATTGATCAAGTAGTTTTATTTTTAAATAAGAAAATCAAATTTTATGGCTAACCAAAAAGTGAATGTCTCGCGCTGTCATTTTGAAAACACTCTCAAGGAAAAATGGGAGATAACTCGACATAATTCAAACTTGCAAGATTCTTTTGCTGTAATGCCTATGAATTCCCATTAATCTCTAAAAACTTACTATGAACTCTTAAATACCTGTATAACAGAGCCGCTGACGCTGATAGCATCAGCAGTTGCATAATACATATGCAAATGACCGCAGTAGTGTGCGATGTGAGGTCACAGTAAAGGGAAAGAAAAACAGATAAAATAACATCTGTAGCCAAAAAAGGAATCTAATATTCATTATAATTTTAATTTTATTTACTTAAAAATATTGGAACTTTTATCAAATTGAAAAAGTCTGGTTATTTTTAACTCGTTTAAAAATCTGGTTAAGAAGTAATACCTTTATGGTTATGTATTAACTTTAGCTAGAAGTAATGCATACTTTAGAAGAAAAAAAAAATTAAAAAAAAAATAGATAAATAAAATGTTTTATTTTCAGATCGATGGCTGATGCCATCTTAAACTTAGAAGCATCCAATCAATTGGCAAAAAATATCCTCAGCCGACAATTAAAACCGGTTAAATATTCAGGTAGGATTTTTATTTTTATGCTTTTTTTTTGTAAACACACTATTAGGAATTATAAGTTTTGACATGGGTTTAGCATCTCAAGAATAGCCTTAACATGTTACACATAATCTGAGGCTGCTATGCATGACCTGAAAGTTGTTGTATATGACCTGGTAGTTGTTGTATATGACCTGGTAGTTGTTGTATATGACCTGGTAGTTGTTGTATATGACCTGGTAGTTGTTGCGTATGACCTGGTAGTTGTTGCGTATGACCTGGTAGTTGTTGCGTATGACCTGGTAGTTGTTGCGTATGACCTGGTAGTTGTTGCGTATGACCTGGTAGTTGTTGCGTATGACCTGGTAGTTGTTGCGTATGACCTGGTAGTTGTTGCGTATGACCTGGTAGTTGTTGCGTATGACCTGGTAGTTGTTGCGTATGACCTGGTAGTTGTTGCGTATGACCTGGTAGTTGTTGCGTATGACCTGGTAGTTGTTGCGTATGACCTGGTAGTTGTTGCGTATGACCTGGTAGTTGTTGCGTATGACCTGGTAGTTGTTGCGTATGACCTGGTAGTTGTTGCGTATGACCTGGTAGTTGTTGCGTATGACCTGGTAGTTGTTGCGTATGACCTGGTAGTTGTTGCGTATGACCTGGTAGTTGTTGCGTATGACCTGGTAGTTGTTGTGTATGACCTGGTAGTTGTTGTGTATGACCTGGTAGTTGTTGTGTATGACCTGGTAGTTGTTGTGTATGACCTGGTAGTTGTTGCATGTGACATGGTATTTCTTGTATGTGACCTGGTAGTTGTTGCATGTGACCTGGTAGTTGTTGCATGTGACCTGGTAGTTGTTGCATGTGACCTGGTAGTTGTTGCATGTGACCTGGTAGTTGTTGCATGTGACCTGGTAGTTGTTGCATGTGACCTGGTAGTTGTTGCATGTGACCTGGTAGTTGTTGTATATAACCTGGTAGTTGTTGTATATAACCTGGCAGTACATGTACATGGTCTTGTAGTTGTTGTATATGACCTTCTTGTTTATGGCAGTGTTAAATATGATCTAAAGTTGTACTGATATGCAGAAACTCAGTATCTCCCTCTCTCTCTTTTATACTCCCTCTCTCTCTCTTTTATACTCCCTCTCTATTTTATACTCTCTCTCTTGCTCTGTTTCTCCATTTTTTTTTCATTTAGAGTTACTTGCTATTGTTTTAATAAAAGGCACATCTTTTTATAGTTGTTGTTTTTTCAACTTTTGTTTTTGCAGCTGAGATTTTCTCTGTGTTTGAAGAAAATGAGTTTGTTGTGATCGCAAGTGACAACATCCACTCGAATTTAACACATTTGATCCGTTGGTTTGAATATTATGCGAGCGTCTTAATGATCCGGGAAACATATACAAAGTGTCCCGTTTTGATTTGCACTCCAACTCAATTTGAACTCGACATCATCGTCGGTAAATACAATTTTTTTACATATTATATATATATATATATATATATATATATATAACTTACAAATTTTCATTAATTAAAAATTGTGATTTTCTTTTCTCCTTGAGAGCAAACTTATTTTTGTTCCTTTTTTTTTTTTAAATTCCCTCTTATCGAAAACCCAACAATGTTTTCTTTCACACACATTGGACTTTATTATTCCTATTTTTTCAAATTTCTTTCCAAGATTATTTGCAGACTGAGAATTTGCTAACCCAAATGGATGTCGTCAGAGTTGCTGATGTCTCCGATGAAAGTCGATCGTTGTGCACGTCGGCAAACATCTTTCTTCATGAGAAACTTTGTTCGTTTAACGAACAATTGATGGAAGAAATGAATGCCTTTGCCGAGATTTATGATCAATCTTTGTACGGCGACGACTTCAAACAACAGCGTGCCATCGAGATCCTGTCCCAAGCGGACGTCATTTTATGCACTACCTTGACCACCCATCGATCTGTTTTCCGATCGATATCATCTGGCATCAAGCAGGTGAGATATTTTGGAATTCACTTTCAACATAATTGATCTGTTGAATATCTTAATATGCTTTAACCAAATTCTTCGCATTCCGTTTAAGATCTCACTCAGCACCTGGTTTGTCGCTTGCCACTTGCCTTTCTATATTCCCAGCCACCATGATATAAAGATATATCTGGGTTTTTCTTTTGTGCTAGGTTTTTTATAAATGTATGATTTAAAATTTTATCGTTTTTTTTTTTACAATTATTTTTATTAATATCTATATATTAATAGGATAGCCTGTGTGTTATTTATTTTCTGTGTCATGCTTACATCCGAGTTACTGTCGTTTAATTGTTATGGACTTCTATTTCTTGTAATATATAATTTTACCAAGAATTCTTGATACGTTTCGGTTTCGGTTAAAGCTGATAGCAGTTAAGTCATCTATTTTTTTTATAAATAATTTTACCAAGAATTCTTCATTCAATTACAGCTGATGGCACTCCAGTAATTTATTTTTTGTAAAATAATTTTATCAAGAATTCTTTGGTTTTGGTTTCAATTAAAGCTGAAGGAACTCAATTTATACATATATAAATTGAGTTCCCTTTTTTTTTTTTTTTTTGCATAAGTTTTGGTTTCAGTTTCGATTGGAGCTGATACACCCAAGTCATATGGATATATTTTTTTTATTTTTGAAATCACAACTTTATAATATATAAAAATCGATAGAACATTAATTCTATAATATATACAAAATCTGCAAGAATTAAAATATCGTATTTAAGTTGTTACTTTTTCAACCCGTTTCCCTGACCAGGAAGAACAACACGCATCACTTCTAGATCTGTTTTTAACCACGGTTCCTGATGATTGTATAACGAATTGCAGTGATAATGGTTGAAATCACCCTTCTAAAGCCAAAACTGAAGAGCCAGTGCTCAAAAGAACCAGATATTATAAAAAGGCTGACTGGGAAGCCATCAGAGATCTTATCAGAGATGCCCCATGGGGAAATATTTTTTCTCTTCCTGCTGAACAGTGTGCAAACGAGACCACTGAATGGTTCAAAACTGCAATCGAAGCGCATGTTCCCATGCGGAAATTCTATAGCAAACCCCACTCTCCCCAATGGTTTACTTCGACTTGTGCAACTGCCATTGCTCAAAGGCAGCATGCATACCACAGATTTAACCGACATAAGTCCAGTTCAAACAAACAGAAGTACATAGAAGCTAGAAATAACGTTAAGAAAGAAATAGCGACAGCTAAGAGAGAATTTACGGAAACCACTAAAATAACACATCGAAACACAAAAACTAGGAACTTATGACTTCTGGAAAATCTACAACAGTGTAGTAAATAATGGGCAATCAACAATTCCCCCACTAACCAACAATCACGAGGTTGTTTGCTCAGCAACCGAAAAGGCTAACATGCTTGCCAGTCGGTTTGCCTCAAACTCCACACTGAACCCTTCCAACCACCCCCTACCTGAATTTCCTATGCGGACAGACGCCATGCTAGACGATCTGGAAATCACCCCTGCTCAGGTGCATGCTATCATAAAAAACCTTGACACTTCAAAAGCATGTGGACCCGATCTCATCCCAGCTGTGCTATTAAAAAAGTGCTCAGTCAAAGTAGCTCCAGTTCTCTTCAAACTCTATAACAAATGCCTTAATGAATCTTGCTTTCCGGGCTGTTGGAAAACTGCTTCTGTGGTACCAGTATTCAAGAATTCTGACGAAAGAACAGACCCATTAAATTATCACCCCATTAGCCTCCTCCCACTTTTTGCCAAAATATTTGAGACCTTAATTAACCATGCTCTAGTCCATCACTTTACAGATGCTAAACTTCTGACTGACCAACAATATGGATTTAGACAAGCCCGTTCCACAGCAGACATCCTAACTGTAATCTCTGAACGTATATACCATTCACTGGACAAAGCGGAGAGGGCAGAGCGGTAGCTCTAGATATATCTAAGGCTTTTGACAGGGTATGGCATGAGGGTCTCCTCAGGAAGATTAGATCATACGGTATCACTGGTAGAATACTTAACATAATTAAATCCTTCTTAGATAAGAGAAAAATCCAGGTTGTCCTCGACGGTCGTACATCTAAACAATATGATATAAATGCGGAAGTGCCCCAGGGGTCTATCCTTGGACCTCTACTGTTCCTGATATTCATATATGACCTCCCCGACAAAATTGCCTCTGAGATGGGTATATATGCTGATGACACCACACTCTATAACAGGCACGACAGGAAAACAAATGAACATATATCTAAAGAAATGGCAGAAACACTAGAGGATGACCTCCAATCAGTAGTGGAATGGGGACAAAAATGGATGGTCACGTTCAATGCCGCCAAGACTAAACTAGTTTCATTCAATAATTACAAGAAACCTTCTCTACCACCTATAGCAATGGCCAATGACTCTTTATCTGAGAGTACATCTTTCAAGCTCCTTGGCCTAACGTTCATAGGAAACACGAGTTGGAACAATTACATCGAGGGCATTGCAAGGGCCGCTGCAAAGAAGGTAGGCTCTCTCTACCGTGCTAGAAAACTAACACCCGAAAGTATCCTGTATCTCTATAAGGCAACCATTCGCCCATGTATGGAGTATTGCTGTCATATTTGGGCTGGTGCATCTGCTACTAGTCTCTCGCTCCTTGACAAGGTTCAAAAGAGTCGCAAATCTGATAGGCCCTAAACTGGCATCTAAGCTTCAGCCTCTGTCCCATCGACGAAACGTTGCATCCCTCTGCCTGTTCTACAAGTATTTTAATGGTGAATGCTCTGATGAACTGCAAGCACTTGTGCCCCCACGACGTGAACACCCTCGACAGACCCGACAAGCTGCAAAATCCCACCCCCACACTGTAGAGATCCCTAGATGTAAAAGATCTTTCTACTCCAGTAGTTTCTTCCCCAGAACCGCTAGAGTTTGGAATTCCATTCCAGGTCACTGCTTCCCCAACTGTACTGACATGCAGAAGTTCAAGTGCAACGTGAACCAACATCTTGCTGCCCAAATCCCTACATAGTACCCCAGTAGTTGTTGCCCCTGATAGTAGCCCCCTACACCAAAGTGGCAATGTGCCTTGTTTGGGGTGAAAATGTAATTAAAAAAAAAAAAAAAAAAGTGTACTTTACAACTGGGTTATGCCAGGTATCCCTGCTAACTTATATAAATATTTTTGCGGTTTTAACAAAATATATATATATTATTATTTAAATTCTTGCAATTCTTTTGTTAAAACTTCAAAAATATTTATATAAGCTAGCAGGGATACTTTGGCATAACCCAGTTATATATAATTTTATCAAGAATTCTTAAGTTTTGATTTTGGTTTTAATCACAGCTGATGACACTCCAGTAATCTATTTTTCGTAAAGTAATTTTATCAAGAATTCTTGGTTTTTGGTTTTGACTATAGCTGAAGGAACTCAATTTTTATATATATATATATATATATATATATATATATATATATATATATATATATATATATATATTTTTTTTTTCATAAGTTTTGGTTTCAATTCAAGCTGATACATCTAAGTCACATGGATATAATTTTTATTTTTGAAATCACAACTTTATAATATATAAAAATTGATAGAACGTTAATTCTATAATATATATATATATACAAAATCTGCAAGAATTTAAATATATCATATTTAAGTGTACTTTACAACCGGGTTATGCCAGACGTCTCAACTAGCTTATATAAATACTTTGCAGTTTTAACGAAAGACCTACAATAATACCAGAGCGTCTCCATTTACACGAGACATCTACATTGCCAACATCACTATATTACATATGAAGGAGTCTCCTGTGGAATTTCCACAGGTCCCGCTAGTTAATATTATTATCTTAATGATAAAAAATGAATATTTCAATTTATTTTATGATTTCATAAAATATTAAAATATCTTTTTCTGTTTCCTTTTTCAGATGATAATTTTCAATGCCCATTTGTGCCGTGAGGTCGAGGCAATGATTCCGATTTCTTACCTCCCAATTGAAAGACTTGGACTTTTCTCCAGTTCTGAACAAGCCCCGGAAAATTCCATTGCAAACCGTCTGCAACAATCTTGTCCCAATACTAAACTAATATTGAAATAAAAACAGCAAAAAATGAATAAAAAGCTGAATCAAAATGCTGATTAACTCTGGACATATAAAATCCAAAATGTCAACTTAAAACTGATTTCACTTTTCAAATCTGCTGACCAAAAAAACAAAAGCATAAACAAGTTCAGTAATTGTATTAATGAATGTAGACATGTTTTTTCCCATTCTTGTCCAGACATCCTTAAGTGGCATCTGGGCCTTTATAAGTGTTGACACCTTTGTAAAAAAAAAACAAAAAACCCCAAAAAACTCAATAAAAAGTCAACATAATTGTGCATATTAAAAATTCCATTTTTAAAGAACACTTCAAAAAAGTTGTACATTTAAAAAAAAAAAAAAAATAAATTTTTGCATGTGTTCAAGATTTCAAATTGTTCGCCATAAAAGTTCTTATTTTACACTGCTTAACCCTAACTTAACCCTAACTTAACCCTAACTTATTGAAGTGTATTGAAAAATGATCTTAAGAGCAAGTCAAGTTTTTAAGCGAGGGCAACATGTCGTTTTTATGTTTTTGTTCACATGTTCCTCACTTTTTGAAACTATAATTCCTATATATCTTCGAAACTACTCGTTTTCTGGAATTTTAAATATTATTTTTATTTTCAACACCCTCGAAAACCTAACCCTAGCCCTCGAAAACCTATAATAGTGGTAATTTTAAAGGATTTTTTTTAGGGTGGAAAGATACTGCACATTTACCAATGTTTTAATCATAGTTGTTTATTTTCCTGTTTTTGCATATGAATTACAAAATATCTGATATTTTCCCCAGACCTCTGGCCTTAATTTAGGGGAGACTAAAACTTGCTGTTATGGTTTCAAATGATCTGAAATAACGACAAGGGGAGACTTGATTCCAAATATTTCTCAAGTGTTATATCTCCCCTCTTTTGGAAATAAGGTATGATTATGAATATCTCCAGTATCAAATTATCTTTAGACACTGAAATTTACTTTATGGATGAAAACCAAAGTGGCAGAGCCAGGAAGGAAGTATATTCACTCCTCCTTGTGTTCTTTGCAATTTCGTCAGCTATTTGCTGTTTCTGTCTCCTTTTTTTTTTTTTTTTCACTTTTTCTTCTGGTCCTGGATATGACCTTAAACTATATCCGATGGTGAGGCCCCAGCTTGCAGGCCTTAGGGAGTGTGGAGCCACCCTTTAATTGCCATTGCTCCCAGGTCCACTCTGACCCGGAGTGGTAGCACCTGTTAGGGTCCCAACTATGGGTTAAATAGAATACGACTTAAAAAAACAAATATACTATATTAAAAAATCGTTCTTCAAAATCACCAGATTCGGCATTAAATAACCTGAAAAGGGTTGATAGGCCGTAAAACAAACCAACCAACTTTTTCTTCTTTCTTCCCTATTGTTTCCGTTCTTTTATTGTTGGCTTTTCTTTAATGTTCCCCATTATTTCATAGTGACCTAATTTTTTATTTTTTTCACTATCACCTACATATAAGTTACCCTTCTGATTTACTCTTATACGTTGTACCTACTTTTAATTACTATTTACAATTGTAACCTATTCCTTCATTCTCATCTCATATCTGAATGTCATTAGACCTTTTTTGGTGTAGACATAGAGAGGACCTACCTCAGAAACGGGCGAGAATCTGTCTCGGCAGCAGGCTGAAAGACAGAAAAAGAAAAAAAAAAAAAAAAAAAGAGGCCCAAGATGGCGGCTGTTGTCTTTTAAAGCCTCCGGTCACGCGTGGATCTCGAGTAGTCTCGTGTGGTATATACAAATTCGGTGTGCCCAAAACATAAAAGGCAAGTCGCTGGGAGGAGTGAGAGAAGCGTTTAAGACATGCGAATAGAGAACGTTGACGTGTATCTCATGCTATGAACAACGAACTCTACTCGACTCAACTTGTGACTAGCGAACCTCTGCTTGAAGTTTTAACCAAAAAGTTTTGTTGCTTTGCGTTAGACAAACACTTCTGATACAATAACATTAATAATACAAAGCGTAGTCTTTATGCGACTATTAAGAGAATCGTTTTTGTTTTTTACTATTATAATTTACAACGCTAAAACCAACAATATTATCTTGGCGTTTTAACCAAAAAGTTTTGTTGCTTTGCGTTAGACAAACACTTCTGATGCATTTGTATATTTACAGTTTGTATAATTCTGGCCCTTCTCTTCTGACGAGAATCATTTAGCTTCAAAATCAAATCAATAACACATCTTTTAAACATGCTCAACAAAATATGGTTCAAGAGAAAACTACCGAATAGCTAGAAACACGCTATCGTGACCCCCATCCCTAAGCCAGAGAAAGACAATTCAGATCCACAAAATTTCCGACTAATTGCATTGTCAAGTTGTCTCTGCAAAACATTTGAAAGAATGATAAACGACTGAACTGGTATCTGGAAACCGATGACTCAATTGCCAACATACAAAGTGATTTTAAAAACAAAAGAGAAACAATGGACAACATAATCTGATTGGAGACCTTTATCAAAGAAGCTTTCATTAAAAAAGAACATGCAATAGCTATCTTTTTTTTTTTGATTTAGAAAAGGCATATGATACAACATGGCGACAGAGTATAATTAAAGACCTATACAATCTTGGATTAAAGGGCAGACTACCCATACTGATAAAAGATTTTCTATCTGATAGAAGTTTTAACGTAAGAATTGGACCTACCCTATCAGACACAAAAACACAGGAAGGAGTCGTCCCACAAGGATGTATTTTATCAGCTACGCTCTTTAATATAAAAATTAATAATATAATTGTCTAAACAATGAGATAAATGGCTCCTTATATGTGGACTAGTCTGGGTGCTCGGCATTGCCTGGGTGTTTGTAGTGAGAAGAGAGAAAGTGTTTCCGACCCTCCCACGCAGGAAGGTCATAAATTATCAGCTCGGATCCCCCCATTAGGGGGTAGAGCAGAGAAAGACAGACCAAGTGGGGGTGCGGACAGAACGCTACCCAACAAGCTCGTCAGGTGTTCCGGGCACGAGAATGTGTCGCCAGAACAACACTGCCTAGCGCTGTGTATGTATCAGAGAACAGATACTACACTTTGTTTTGTAGTGTGTTGAGCAAATTAAAAAAAAAAAAAAAAAAAGTGGTAGTTGGCAGGCAGGCTC
This sequence comes from Euprymna scolopes, assembly GCF_053919585.1. Classification (NCBI taxonomy): domain Eukaryota; kingdom Metazoa; phylum Mollusca; class Cephalopoda; order Sepiida; family Sepiolidae; genus Euprymna; species Euprymna scolopes. Next base: position 15,112,122 of record NC_136522.1, on the reverse strand, counting down.
GAACCCGTGACGCGAAGGCGGAAAAGAAAGTGAAAGAAAATCTGATGTCTTACCGCTACTCCATGACGCGACCGGAAGTGTGAAGCGTTAAAATTTAACGTAGTTATTCAAAAACAAAGAAATGGCGTTGCTTTTAAACCTCCCACAAAGGTCATTTTTAATGAGGGGTAAAACTAGCCCCCCCCCCCCCGAAAGGGGGCACTTTGGTAGTATCCTAATAAACAGTAATTGTCTCAGTATAGAGGGTTTCCCCTACATTGACCAAGGACTAATTACAGAATAAATACTACCTGGCCCGAAGGGCAGGAGGTTGCGTTCCAATAGTTTCGCTTTATTCATATGAAAAAGAAAATGCACCAAGATAAGATGGCCGCCGTCTGCATACTGCAGAAGTGCGTTTTGTTGTTTCGTGAACACAAAAAGTGCTAAAACTAAATTTTTAAAAATAAAATATTTGTTTTATTATTTGATAATACAAGAAACGTTTTTTTAATTTTTTTCGTAATAACACGAGAAGTGTTAAAAACTAAAGTAATTGTTTTTAATAAATATATGGTTTCCTTTCTTCCGTTTGATTTCGTTACATAATCAACCGTATTCACTTCCGGTAGCTTGATTTTTTTGCGAGCATTGATCTTGGACATTACCTAAAAATATACAAATTTATTTTCTTTTGGAAGGGGGGGGGGGCTCGTTTAAAACTATATCTACCTCAGAATTTTCTTTAATTTTCTATTTTTGAGCGATTATCGAGACTCCTAAGACATGACCCTTTCATTTCGGAAATTTTTTGTTCAAAAGTAACAATCTACATTGCTTGTTTTTTCTTTATCTAAATAAACTCTTTAAAATAAGTTGAACCACTAAAATCTTAATAGCGAGGTAGAAAACACTTAGAAAAATCAATTTCAGTTTTTTAAAACAACTGAAAAAGTAAAAATATTTTTAAAAAAATATATATTATGGAATGCGTAGTCTTTTTAAAAACAAAAGCTCCTTCAAGAACGGTCATAAAATGTGTTTTCAATCGATATTTATTCAATAACTAGCGGGGAGTACCCGGCGTTGCCCAGGTGAAGGATATTGGCACAAAAACGAAGTGATGTTAAGAATAGTTTCCACGTGGTTCAAATAAAAAAAAAAAGATAGAGAGAGAGATGGGATTGAACTTGAAAACGTAGGGTAATTAGTCTTCCTTGCTAACCATTAGGCCAAAAAGGATAGCAAATTCAATGAGTTGGTAATTAACTTGAGAATCATATAAGTCGCCACACATGCGCATAAATGAACGTTGCTTTTAAACCTGGCTTGGGGCCAGTTAAGCTTCCTGCTTTATTAAATGTGCTAGCCTCCAAGCTTTGCAATAAATGCCTTGCTGAATCTTGCTTTCCTAATAGCTGGAAGATGGCCTCTGTGGTACAAGAATTCTGGTGAAAGAACTGACCCTCTCAATTATCAGCCTATCACCCTCCTCCTCCTCTTCCCTGAAATCTTTGAGACCTTAATTAATCAAGCACTAGTCCACTATCTCGCAAAAGCAAATCTTCTCTCTGACAAACAGTATGGATGCAGGCAATGTCGTTCTACTGCAGATACTTTAACAGTCATCTCTGAATACATTTATCATGTACTTGATGAGGTGGGTGAAGCCAGGGCTGTAGCCCTTGATATATCCAAGGCCTTTGACAAAGTTTGGCATGAAGAGCTGCTAAAGAAAATTAAATTGTACGGTATAACTGGACATATACTAAATATAATTAGATCCTCCTTAGACAATAGGACCATCCAGGTTGTCATTGATGGATGTATATCCAAGCAGCATGACATTAATGCAGGAGTGTTTCAGGGGTCGATTCTTGGATCATTATTATTCCTGATAAACGACCTCTCCAATAATATTGTGTCCGAGATGGGTGTATTTGTTAATGATACAACGCTCTATAACATGCACAAGAGAAGAACGGATGCACACACATCTAAAATAATGGCAGAATCGTTAGAAAATGATCTCCAGACTGAATTGAAATGCGGCCGCAAATGGATGGTAACATTTAATGCTAGTAAAACTAATTTGGTCTCATTTTAAGAATTACAAGATGCCTCTCCAATCACCGATATCCATGACAAATAGCACTCTACCCGAGAATTCTTCTTCCAAACTTCGTTTGGAGGCAATATGAACTGAAACAAATACATTGCAGCACTGCAGCAGCCTTTGCAATGTTCTCAAAGAAGGTAAATCAACATCTTGTTAATCTTCCTTGGGCATGATCCCAAATAGTAACCACTTACGTCCAAGTTAGGAGTGAACGTGAGTGCCCCTTCCCCACCCCCCAAGTTCCCTGCAATCAGCGGTGCATTTTCTTTCTTTTTTTTCATTTTTTTAAATTTTTTTATTTTTTTTATTAATGTTTTTGTAACGTTAAAACCTAGTTACATTAAATAAAGTAGTTGAAAAAAGAATCATTTTTTCGGTACTTGTACAGTTTAGTCAAGACATTAAAAAAAAAAAAAATGAAAATATCGAAAAAAAGGTTATATTGTACGTATCTGTTTTGGACTGAAGATCTCCGAAAAAAAAAAAAAAAATTCATTTAACTTGATCGAGTAGTTTTTATTTTACAGCAGAAAAACACGTTTTTATGAGAGTGCGTTGAAGTCAGCCATTACGAAATTTGTTGAACACGCCACGGGGAGATAACTCCAGTTAAAGTGCCGACACTCCCTCCCCATCTTTAATACAAGCTTTTCTTCGTAAAAATCGAAAATTTTGCTCGGTATCATAACAAATTGGTTTTTCGCTGTAAAATAAATACATACTTGGTGGAAATTAAGTGAAATTATTTTTCAGAGAACTTCAGACTATAACTTTGTTTTTCAATATTTTCATTTTTTAATGTCTTGACTAAACTGTATAAGCGCCATTTTTTTCTTACAATTAATCAGTAGTGACTTTTCCAGGGCATTTTTGTAATTTATCAGAAACGACTTTTTCAGGGACATTGTCAAGCCTAAATATCAGCTTCTTTATTTGTCATTAATGTTTTTGTAATGTTAAATGTTTTGCGGGGTTTAAGGCTCCCAAAATATGAATGGATCTCTTAGTAAAATGGGTTGTCTCCCTCAGACCAATGACGCATTATCCAAAAATACGAAGTAATCAGAACTATTTTCAAGGGAAATAACTCATCATGTATGAGTTGTCTCCCTTATATTTAACAATGCCGAACAACTTAACGAATTAGTTTTTTTTTCATTAATGCAAAAAAAAAAAAAAAAAAAATTTTAAAATAATTCTACGTGTCCACATAAATTTTGTAAAAATTCATAATCTCTTACGTTGAGTTTTGTGAGGTAAACCTATTAGATATATTTAATTATCGTTTCTACAACTGCCACACTGCCACACATGTTTGTGTTTAACGCACGAAAAAATAAGCGGCTACTATTTGCGACCATACCTAGGAAAGGTTAGCAAGATTTTGGTTTATGTTACAGGTAAACTTCTGCATATCAGTACAGCGAGGGAAGCAGGAAGAGAGATCCAAAATCTGTGTGAGGGAAGAAACTTTCTGGCATTTAGAGACCTCAACAGCGAAAAGGGGAAGATTTTGTTGCTAAGCGAGTTTGTTGGGAGATATGTACATTAACAGGACACAAGTGCAACGAGTTCATCAGACCACATTTATATCATAAAACTATTCCATATTTATATCAGATCTGTTCCATATATTTCAGATATCTGCTTGGCTTCTAAATGTAGACTCATTGACCCTACCCTCCCCCAAAAATTGAATACCTAAGCAATCTCAGCATAGGAAAAGTGAAAGAGTTGGAGAGATTGACGATCAGCGGACGGAGAGAATGAGAAAAATGCTTTACAAGCGTCACAAAATCAGGAGTAAGCTGGAGAAGGCAAAGATTAGATGCTCAATGAACTGCAGCTCCAAGACAGTCTGATTGGTTGGTTTTGTATTACGGCATATCAACCTTTTTCAGGTTATTTAATACGAATCCAAAGATTTTGAAGAAAAATTTTTTTAAATAAAATATATTCGTTGTTTTCAAGTCGGTTTCTATTTAACCCATAGTTGGAACCCTAACACATACTACCACTCCGGGTCAGAGTGGACCTGGGAGCAATGGCAATTAAGGGGTGGTTCCACACTCCCCAAAGCCCGCAGGCTGGGGCCTCACCACTGGATATAGTTTAAGGTTATATCCAGGACCGGGAAGTAGGGGAAGAAAAAAAAGGTGGGGTGAGGGAAGGAGGTTGTTGTTGTTGTTGTTTTTAGTTTCGTAGAAGTTTTACAAGAGAATAGAAAACAAAGAAAGGAACATCAATGTAGATACATTTCTTCTCAGGAAGCCAATAGACAGCCTGATCTGGTAGCACCAGAAGACAGTCTGAAACTGAAGAACAAGCAAAAACAAGACTAACATTAAATGCTCAACAAACTGCAGCAACAAGTCAACTTGTAAGTAATAGTGCAGTTTCGGTTTTCATAAAAATACCAAATTTCCATTAGTAATAGAATAATAATACAGTTTCGATTCTCAGACAAATACGGAATTCCAATTTGTAATAGAAATAATAGTACAGTTTCGCTTTTCAGACAAATACCGAATTTCCATTAGTAATAGAAATAATAGTACAGTTTCGGTTTTCAGACAAATACCGAATTTCCATTAGTAATAGAAATAATAATACAGTTTCGGTTTTCAGACAAATACCGAATTTCCATTAGTAATAGAAATAATAGTACAGTTTCGCTTTTCAGACAAATACCAAATTTCGATTAGTAATAGAAATATAGTACAGTTTCGCTTTTCAGACAAATACCGAATTTTATTTTATTCAATAAAATAAAAAGCTATAGCAAACATCTAAATGACTACTTTAAACACGGTTCCTGATTTCAAAAAAAGAAAAACTAAAAGATTCATCTGCCTTACTTTTAATGCTAGGTTTATTTATGGTGTCTTTTAAATTCAATAAAAATCCTCCTAAATTTGCTGATGAGGAGACCGTGCTTACCAAAAAAAACTATATATAATTGTTCTACATAACTTCATGTATACCACAATAAAAAGCACGGATATCCGAAACGATCGTACAGATGATTTTGTCGTTGTTTCTTCTTATGAAACTGATTTTTAATTTAATTAAAATTTGATTTTTAAATTTAAAATTTTTTTTAAAATTTTTAAATTATAAATCACATTACTTAATATTGAATTAGCTCTAGGACATTTAATTATCGAGCTTATCATATATCTAAATTACAACGAGCACTTTCTATTTCCTGTATTTTAATTAAACTAGTAATTTCACTGTTACATTAAAATACACTTAGCTCTTTAGACTCTTGTTCTAATCTCCTTTAAATTATATATATATATATATATATATATATATATATATATATTAGTAGCAAAAGTACCCGTCGTTGACTGGGTTCAAAAACAGCCTACAGAAAATGGACTCTGATTTATGAAAGTATGATAGGTTATGAAAAGGAAGGGATGTAAAGAGATAGCTTCGAATTTGGGGGTATCAAAACCAAAGCAAAATATGATGAAAGTAAAAATAAAATAGATAAACTCCATAATTTATTATACCATACCTGTTCACACTGAAACACTTATCACAATATTCTGTGGATCTATATTAAAAAACCTTGTTAAATTTTGTGACATATTTCCATTCTATGGAGGTCAGGCGTGAACGAACACCCCATAATTTTATTATACCATATTTCTTCAAACTGAAACGTAATTATCAAAGCATACTTACGCAGATAGATATGAAAAGTCTTTATTAAAGTTTGTGCCTATTTCCATTCTATGGAGGCCAGGCGCGAACGCAAACTCCACAATTTTATTATACCATCCCTATTTAAGTTAAAACATACTTATCAAAGTATTATTATGTACATCTATATCAAAAACACTTGTAAACGTTTTTTTTAATTTTTTAATTTTTTATTTCCATACTTTGTGGACAGGCCCGTACGCAGACCCCACAATTTTAATGAATCATCATTATGCTAGATCAAACATACCCATTCCTATGTCTCGATACATCTTCTATCATTATATGGGATCAGTTTTCTATAATAGTCAACCATATAGGAGCCTATTCGTGACCAGACACACACAGATGTTCAGCTTTATATTATAAATATATATATGTGTTAGTGATGGGATGATTCCAATATATTTCTCGATTCCAATACAATTACCGATTCCGATTCCAATTCCGATTCTTTATAAATCTCTAAATATTTAACTATAAAAGTGTTATTTTGTCTCGATTAACATGAAAACATATTTTAAATGTGCATATATTTTCTCAAGCGTAAAAACACACTTGTGAGGGGATGATCTAAAGATGATACTGAAAGCTTAAATCAATAAATATTTAATAATTTAATATTTTATTAGGACTACAAGTAGTGGAAGTTTTTGTTTTTAAACGAAATCAAATAAAAAAGATAATTAAAGGAATCGGTTTTGGCATCGGAAAATAGGCTTAAATTTTTCTAATTCTGATACCGATTCCCCAAAAATCTCCGATTTTTCCGATTCTCGATTCTGATTAATCATCGCAACACTGATATATATATATATTGCGTCTCATTTTTTCCGTTTAAATTAAACGCTTTTACGTTGCAACATTAAAAAAAACATTAAAAAACACAATCTTCTTCCACAAACGGCTGAAATAATTCACGTGAACTTTTTCGAACCTGATTGCTAGGAATGAACGCTGTCCACGCTACAAATGTCCAGTTCTTTCAACGGTTTTCTTTTTCTTTTTCATTTCGATACTTTTCTGTGACCAAGATTGGAGGTTCGCTTGAAATATAAAAAATAACAATAAAAATATTAAATACAAAAAGTAACATCGTTTTTCATGCTTCAAACCCCCCCCAGAACCTTTAAATCACTATATATATATATATATATATATATATATATATATATATATATATATATATATATATATACACATACATATATATATATACATACATATATATATACATATATATATACATACATACATATATATATACATACATATATATATATATATACATACATATATATACATATATACATACATATATATATACATACATACATAGATTTATGCGTAAACTTTAAGTATTTACTTCAAAAGTGCTCAATACGTAGGTAGAGCTAATTCCACTCTGAATAGTCAACTTTTTCGACTACACCATTCTTCTGTAGTCTTTTTAGTTCCATTTCAATATCTTCTTTTGAAGAAAAAGGCACATTTCTTTTTGGACTAAAAACAGGTTTCACATTCTGTTTTAATTCAAAATTTACTTCAGTTTTGGTGCACACTCCTAATCCCTCTGAAAAAACTTTCAGAAAATGGTTATTTTGTTTGGAATTTTTCTTTTCCAACGATCTTACATTATTGCAAAATGAATTTATGGGTAGCTCCCATAAATCAAACAAAACAATCCAATCAATTCCAAAAAGGCAAGAATTTATTCCTGGAACAATTGAAAGGTTTGAGGAAAAAAGTTTTCGATCCAAGAGAAACACTGCAATTAAATTCTCCCATGAATTTTAATCGCTCTCGGGAAACACCTTTTGCAATTGTGTGTGTTTTTCTCAGTTTTGGACCACCAATTCTCTTCCAGGTCACTTCGTCGATAATTGATATGTGTCTAAAAGTAGCTTCACTGAGTGACCATTTATTTGATAATTGATATGTGTCTAAAAGTAGCTTCACTGAGTGACCATTTATTTGTGTGTGAACGAATTTCCGTTTCCCTCCTTGTTTTATTTCTTCTTTGGACAAGACCACATTTACTTTTGGCTTCCATTTCCGTCTTTTGTCTTTCTTAGTTCGGCAGTGGGATGCCCGGTGTCCCACTAGGCCACATTTGGTACAACGTTGGTCTTTATAAGGGCAGTTTTTTCTTAAGTGCGGACCCGCACAACTCCAACATTCAAAACTTTTCCCTTTGTCTTTTGGAAATGTCTTCTGTTTTACTACCTGGACTTGGGATGTGACTTTTCCCCCTATCCTCGTAGTGTCCCTTTTTACATTTATCAATTTTTGACATTCTTCTGTCACTTTTTGCAAGTTCATTTCCGGGTCTTGTTCCATGATTGATAATATCCTTTACCTTAAATCCTTGTCCTTCGGTGCTGTCAGTCCCTGGACAAATATGTAGCACTTAAACATGTCCACTGATAAATCCTTTAATTTTAACAGTTCACGCGGGGCGTTGACTTTACCCGCATATGTGGCAATGTTATCAGTTTCGTCTTTTGACATATTTAAACACCTATACCGTGTATGAAAAAGACTATCGCTTTCACCGAATATAACACACAAAATTTTCACCGTTTCAGAAAAAGACATCTCTTCCGGTTTTTTAGGTAATATCAAATTCGTGAATTTAGTATTTTCTTCTGTGCCCATTTTTTTGAGTAATAGTGTTATTTTTTCCTCATCCGACCACTTCTCGCATCGTTTTGTAAATATCGTTTCAAACCTACTCTGGAAATCTAGGTTGGAAAAGTGTCACCTTTTTCTGGGTCATATTTAAACTCTGAAAGCGAGTTCGCTATACCCTCAGCCGAAAAAAATCTGGATGCACCCTCCTTAGATTTTTCTGACAAAATCTTTTCACAAAATAAGCGATTATCCGTCGTTTGTTGTATTACAAGAGTTTCGAAACGTTCTTGTTGAATTAGCATTTGTTTTTGAAAATCCATTTGGGCTTTTTGTTGAGCGATTAAACTCTCAGTTAACGTTTTCGTCCACGTCGCTATTTGTTCCGATGTCATTTTCTTTTTAAATGTATCAATAGCAAGTTAACGCATACCACAGAGAAAAAAATATTGTTCAAAAACAAGATGCTATTTTCACAGAAAATTGTCAACACATAGGAAAGTTCCGAAAAAAAAATCACCGTTAAAATAACACTTGACAAAATTTCAAGAGACTCTTTTTTCGTCTACTTCAGCAGACACACGTAAACTTCTTTTAAAATTTTTCTTTATTAAATAAACACAGATTCCTCAATATTATTCATTTGTTGGTTTTTTATCGTATTAACCAAATACAAAAAACACGTAAAAATATCTCTCATGAAGAAAGTCACAATTTACACACACCCACACACACACGTTATATAACGTCAACTCTTTGGGAGTTTAAAAAGAGAAAAACGGAGTTTAAATTATTTTTTACTTGCGTAAATTTGTGTCAGACACCAGTCTTTCGCTTTCTCAGAAGCTTTTTCTTCAATTAAAAGTGAACTTTGTGAACAACAATTTTCAGAATGTTCTCAGTTACCACGTGTTTTTTGTTTTTGTTTTTTTTTTAGATGAATGTTCATATCTCATCTCCGTCGCCAGTTGATATATCCTGCGGTGGGTGGCTGTAATAAAAGGATATTCAAGAAAGGTATTCCACCAGGGAAATAAATGGATAAAGAGGTTCTAAAGTAATAAAGAAATAGAGAAGTTTATTGAGAATATATACAGAGACAGCATGTTACGTTTTAAGTGTTCCCGCCCAGGGAAGGCTCTCACAACCGGTGACCGGTGATAACTTTCTTTCGATAAAAAGTTCCGTCGGTGAATTGCTCATCTCGCCATAACAAAAATATATATGGCGATTAAGCTACACTGAATATTCCGCGTTTCATCCACTCTAGGACTCTTCAGGCTTATGGTACATAAGCCTGAAGAGTCCTAGAGTGGATGAAACGCGAAATATTCAGAGTAGCTTAATCGCCATATATATTTTATAAATTAATATATATATATATATATATATATATATATATAGTAATAATTATATATATAGTAATTTATAATTATTATTACTATATATATATATAATTATTACTATATATATATAATTATTACTATATATATATAGTAATAATTATATATATATATAGTAATTTATAATTATCATTACTATATATATATATATATATAGTAATAATAATTATAAATTACTATATATATAATTATTACTATATATATATAATTATTACTATATATATATATATATATATATATATATATATATATATATATATATATATATATATATAAAGAAATTAAAACTGTAAGTTGAAATTTCCAACCAATGAAATGTATTGTTGATATCTTGATTCTTTATAAAGGTATATTTGCGTTCTCGGATCACCTTTGAAAGAGTGTTTGGATGTTTTGATGGCAGTGTTGATGTCAATGACTCTTGTTTGTTCGCGGATTCAGATGTTTGTCTTTCTGTCTTGTAGAGTGATGCCTAACATTATCCTCTCCATCTTCCTCTGTGCTACTGCCAAGATTTCACTTTGTCAGAGCCCATGTTTTACTACTGTAGATCATCTCTTTGATTGGAATATTTGCTCTTTGGCGAGGGGGTAACATAGATTGGAGCTTAGACGATCACTTGCCATGAAAATAACGATAAAACAGGGCCAGGCTCGCAACGTATCTCCTGTGAGAAAGAGGTTGCATTGAAGAGAAAAGGTAATCTCTCACTAAGCTACGAAGTCTATTTTGGACTCTGTCAAGGCAGGATGAGCTGTTTCGAGCAACTCCTGCAACGGTATTCCATCCTTGGACGTAGCTGGTTCTTATATAGGTAGAGAATTACATAAGCGTCACGGTTGAGTCTCTCGGTTTCTGGTGGTCCTTATTCCATATATGATCTGTGCTTTATTACTGTAATTATTTATTGAAATATTTTCGCACAGACGCAAACCTCAAGGGGCAATAACTTTCACGAAGATCGATATAAATGTTTTTATGTTTATTTGTTTATTTCTTCGTAGGTATATGATACACGATATTTTTAGTGGCGCAAGGCGGTCAGCAATATTAACCAATAACGTTTAGACTTTTTTTTCACAATCAAATTTATTGTTGATATCTTGATTCTTTCTAAAGATTTATTTGCGCCTTCGGATCACGTTTGAAAGAGCCTTCATGCAAGCTGCGATTTTATGCCCGGTTCCTTTTTGCTATTTTTTTTTTTTTACATCTCCTACAATTTTTCATTCGTTGTTTTTTTTTTGCAATTTATGACTATAATAAATTGCAGTTCCATTTAATGCCGTAACCAGCAAATTCTAGCATTGCTACAAATATAATATAATTTGCTGATTTATTTATGTTCTCTGATGAGAAGAATAACAAGAATAGCATTCTTTGAAACTCCTTGGAATAATGACTTTGTAAATTGTTTTTTTTAGTATTCAGTCGAACAATAAATTTGATTGTAAGTTTCAACTTACAGTTTTAATTTCTTTTCTCTTATAATAAGATCTACTCTCTATTATTTTTGTATTGAGATTTTTTATTTGGTTGGGATTAAAGTATCTATATATAAATACTGGCATTTGTATTAGATTGAAGCTCATCATTACTTTTATCAGGTACACATTGCATCTCCTTTGATTTCATTATATATATATATATATATATATATACACATATTGGTGATTGCAACGTCTTGTCAGACGAGTACCACTCCCTCAGACATTTAAAATCCATGAGCCCGAATGTCTGAGGGAGTATCTATACAAATATGATGTTACAGAGTCTTAGCTTTGTACGACAGCTAAGTCTCTCCCTCGGTTCAAAATGTTGAGATCCAGCAACAAGCAAGAGCAAGATAGCCAGCAAAAAAATTAAACTGCAGACCAGCTTAATACGGGTACTGGTCTTCCGCTTTATGGTTTTTTAAATCAGAGATTTGCTTCTCCTAGAAAGGTTGCCTTAACCACGGCTTACGGGAGCCCTCTCTACCCCAATACACACACACACACACACACACACACACACACACACACACACACACACACACACACACCGTTGACCAAGAAAAAGAGTTCATTCGCCCTTTTATATGGCAAAGTAAGTGACGTTAGTTTTATAGACATATATATGCACACACATATATATGTACACACATATATACACTTATATATACACACATATATATACACATATACTCACACATATATGTACACGCATATATACACTTACATATACACACATATATATGCATATATATATACACACACACATATATATATATATATATATGAACACACATATATACACTTATATATGCACACACACACACACATATATATACGCACACATATATATGTACACAAATATATACACTTATATATACACACAAATATATATATATACACACACACACATATATATGCATATATACACACATATATATATATTCATACATATATATACACACATACACACACGTATATGTAGATAAGAGAGAGAGAGAGACATGAGTGATGTAAGTAAAAACGTTAACATATCTATAATTAACATTATGACATATGAATTATATATCAGTATCGATTTTACTGATCAAAGGAATCTGTTGAGAAGCCGCTTTTTAAGATCGAAGAACATTAGCACAAATTCAGATAGACAGTAACAAATGGATCAATAAAAAATCGCATCGATTATCGAGAGTGATTTTTCCATGAAAAAAAAAAAAAAAAGAACTTACCGCATTCAATTTGCGCGAATAATGCCGGATGAATGTTTCCGAAAGTGGTGCATCCGGTCGAGACCACCGAAATGCAAAGCCTGTTCACCTTCTCTTAGCAGCAATAAGAGATATAAGTGTTTCTGTTTGAACGTATTTTTTTTGCTAAAGAGGAAGAATAATTCTCCATTGGGATGCGTATATCAAGGAGAGCTAATTTTAATCCAGCAAAATACGGCAAAGTAAGTGACGTTAGTTTTAGTTAATTAAAACTGCATATAAGAGAAGGATGTTGTAGTGTTGTATAGTTGGCTGAGCAGAATAGCAATTATTAGAGCTGTGACAACAGAATATTCTTTTCATTTTTTTGACTCTCAAGTATATATCCGACACAGTCAATCAACTGAGAACCACATCAGTCTATATAAAAACATATCAACGGATTTACATTCAAGAGTCAAAACAATGAAAAAAGTATGTCACAGCCCTAGTAATTATCTGTAATTTGTTTGTCTATCTATCTAACTATCTATCTATCTATCTATCTATCTATCTATCTATCTATCTATCTATCTATCTATCTATCTAATTTAATTTCTTTAATTATCTTTATATCTATCTATCTATCTATCTAATTAAATTTTTTAAATTATCTTTATATCTATCTATTTATCTATCTATCTAGATATCGATCTATCTATCTCTATCTATCTAATTTAATTTTTTTTATCTATCTATCTATCTATCTATCTATCTCTATCTATCTATCTAATTTAATTTTTTAATTATCTTTATATCGATCTGTCTATCTATCTATCTATCTATCTATTTGCTTATCTGTTTAGCTGTGTATCTATCTATCTATCTATCTATCTAATTTAATTTTTTAAATTATCTATCTATTTATCTATCTGCTTATCTGTTTAGATGTGTATCTATCTATCTATCTATCTATCTATCTATCTATCTATCTATCTATCTATCTATCTATCTATCTATCTATCTATCTATCTGGTGAATTAAACGAGATGAGAACTATGCTTTGATGAAGCTGTCAAAACATGCCCAAACTGTAAACTGGACAAGTTGCAGTGGAAGGTCTAATAGCTGACCGGAAGGACGTGTCTGTCTATCATGTGCTCTAGTTAGGTGGACATAGAGTTGAGTTGGAGTCAGGACGTCAAACAGAGCGGATTGATTAACAGTTCGTTTTCCCCCCACCATCTGGCTGAGATAAATTCATAAATATTAATTCTTTAATATTTATAATATACTTTAATTTTACCATCTTGGATCATTTTGGTAAATTTAATTTTTATTATATATATATATATATATATATATATATATATATATATATATATATATATATATATATGTGTGTGTGTGTGTGTGTGTGTGTGTGTGTGTGTTGTGTGTGTGCGTGTGTGTACGTGTGTGTGTAAAATTATAATTATAGATTAAATTTTTACTTATGATCAGAAAACCTCCCATCCATTTTAACTTATTTCCAAATTTAAAATTGAATGATCGTTTTTACTCAATTATTTTCCTGTCTAGGTCAAATTGACCTCAACTGACCTATATTTATCTGTTCTAAAAATAGATGATTCTCTATCTGCCCCCTTTCCCCTTTCTTACGCTCCTCCTAAATTATGTCAATCCCTCTTTCTCCCCTCTTTTTTCAGCTTCTTAATATTCTTTCTTCCTCTCCTCTATTCGTATCTCTCTTTTTCATTTTCCTCTCTTTTTCTTACCACCCCATTTTTCAATTTCAATTTGAATCTTCACTTGAACACTTACATTTCCTTTATCTACTTAAAAAAAACCAAAAAAGTTTTATAAAAAAACTTGAATTTCAGTTCGGTATGATCTGATGTTTTTTCTGGAGGCTTTAATTTACCCTGGACATCTATAATTCTGTTTTCCTACCTCTTATGGATTACAAATGGATTTTTAATGAACTCATTTCGGATTTATACTGTTTTGGATTTTACCTTCTTATTCATTGGATTTTTACCATAATCTTCCCCCTTTTCTCGTTCCCTGCTTTCTTAATCTCTTTGTATCCCTATAAACTTCCACTAACTGTTGAATAACTTTTCTGATGCAAGTATGATTAAGTTCATATTTGTAGTTTCCTTTAATTCATTAACCTGCCAAATTTATTTTATATTTTCCAAACCTCTTTCCTCTGATGAGAAGAATTGCAGTCTTTGAAACTTCCTGGAATAAGGTTTTTCTTGTTTATTTGTACTCCTTGTCGGATAATTAAAATTTTATATACCTTCCTTACAGATTATGTTTTTTGAAAATTTGAATACATTTTCAATAATAAGATTATATATATATATATATATATATATATATATATATATATATATATATATATATATATATATATATATACACTTGTGCCCGATATTATTCATACCCCTCGGATCTTTGAGATTTCTATAAGAATATTGCTCAAACCAGAAGGTAGACAATATTAAAGGGATTTCAGACAATAAATCAAGCATAGTCATTTAATTTAAACTCAACAAATAAATAAATTATGCAAGTTTGAAACATTATACAAAGAAAAACAATAATGGCACTAGTTCAAAATTATTCATACCTCTCTTACTAATAGTCAATAGCATGCCCTTTATTCTTTATAACTGCCTGTAACCGTTTTGGATATTTATCAACAAGGTTTTTACAAGCATCAACACTGATTTTTGACCATTCTTCAATGCAGTAGTTCTCCAAATCCCTCAAATTTCTAGGTTTCCGCTTTTTAACCTCAGTTTTCAATATGTGCCAGAGGTTTTCGATAGGGTTCAGGTCGGGACTCTGGCAAGGCCATTCCAAAACATTAATTTGATTATCCTCAAACCATTTCTTGACTATTTTGGCAGTATGTTTTGGATCATTATCCTGTTGAAGGACCCAGTTTGGTCCTAAATGGAGATTCTCCGCATCCTGTCTAATGTTTTTCTGGAGTATCTCCAAATATTGCTCCTTCTTCATGGTTCCATCTATCTTGACCAAACTACCTGGACCACTAGCCGAAAAGGAGCCCCAAAACATTAGGCTACCACCACCATGTTTCATCGTGGGTATGGTGTTCTTTGGGTTGTAAGCTTCTCCTTTCTTCCTCCAAACGTAAGAAGCATCCATATGGCCAAACAATTCAATTTTTGTTTCGTCAGTCCACAAAATACTTGAGAAAACGGACTCTGGAGAATTCACATGGGTCCTAGCAAACTTTAGACGTGCTGCAAGGTGTTTTCCGGTGTGCAATGGAGTCCTTCTTGGTCTTCTTCCTTTCAGACCATTTTCATGCAGAGTCCTTTGCAATGTTTGCCTTGATATTTTTATGCCAGAAGACTCCAGATTTTCTAAAATGTCCTTAGTAGTGGTGGTTGGATTTGCATTAACACTTCTTACAATATTCCGGGTGGCTCTAGCAGACAGTTTCCTTTTCCTTCCTCTATCAATCAAGTTGTTTGTTTTGTGGTGGCTCTGGAATTTTTTGATGATGCTCTGTACTGTTGCTGTAGGGACCTCAAATTTCTTGGAAATTGACTTGTAACCTAAACCATCCTTATGTGAATTCACAATTTTAGTCCTAAGATCATTACTAAGCTCTTTTTTCTTCCCCATTCTAATAATTTTTATTCTTTTATTGGTTTTCAGTTGATATCATTTTAATTTCTGAAAAATGCAAAAAACGAAATGAAATTAATCAAAGGTTGTATAAAAGCATTCAAAATAAGAATCAAACAGGAAACAAACAGTCAGAAATTCGATTAATACTGAAAAAATAAGGGGGTATGATTATTTTTGAACATTGCAGATTTTATAAATAGCTGTATATTTCTTTTATTACAAGTATCCCGAGATTTTAAAATGAGGAAAATGATCAGAAGAGGTTTATTAAGAATATGTATCAATATGGACGTAAACAATAAATTCTTACAAAGTTACACATAATAAACTCAATTTTCAAGGTGGGGTATGAATAATATCGGGCACAAGTGTATATATATATATATATATATATATATATATATATATATATATATATATATATATATATATATATATACTAGCAAAAGTACCCGTCGTTGACTGGGCTCAAAAGCAGCCTACAGAAAATGGACTCTGATTTAAGAAAGTATAATAGGTTATGAAAAGGAAGGGCTGTAAATTTGGTTTGAATTTGGGGATATCAAACCAAAGCAAAATATGATGAAAGTAAAAATAAAATAGATGAACCCCATAATTTATTATGCCATACCTGTTCACACTGAAAGACTTACCATAATATTCTGTGAATCTATATTAAAAAACCTTGTTAAACTTTGTGACATATTTCCATTCTATGGAGGTCAGGCGCGAACGAACACCCCATAATTTTATTCAAAGTATACTTACGCAGATAGATATGAAAAGTCTTTATTAAAGTGTCCATTTTAAGGAGGCCAGGAGCGAATGCAGACCCCACAATTTTATCATACCATCCCTATTTAAGTTAAAACATACTTATCAAAGTATTCTTATGTACATCTATATCAAAAACATTTGTAAACGTTTTTTTTTTATTTTTAAATTTTTTATTTCCATACTTTGCGAACACAGACCCCACAATTTTAATGAACCGCCGTTCTGCCAGACCAAACATACCCATTCCTATGTCTCGATACATCTTCTATCATTATATGTAATCAGTTTTTTTAAAATAGTCAACCATATAGAAGCATATTCGGGACCACACACACACACACACACACACACACACACACACACACACACACACACACACACACACACACACACACACACACACACACACACGCGCAGTTTTATATTATATAGAATATATATATATATTATTGCCGTTTTATCTGCTTAGTTACACATACTTCGGTTACCGAATCGTTTCAACGACCCAGTAACTTCATCAGACTTTACAGAAATGTTTATTATGATTAGAAAAAAGATATTAGAAGAAGCATAAAAAGGGGAGGGAAGAATTTCAATTCTAATTCGACAACAGTTAAGTCGTAAGATTTAATAAACATTGGAAGGTTTTAAGGGGCGAGGGGGGGTTTAAAATATTCAACCAAACACGGATAGGAATAGAAGGAGGGGGAGAGAGATAAAACAGGGAAAAGAAGGCGTAAGTGGGTAAAACTTTGAGGGCGGAGCTAAGGGGAAGAAAAGAGAGGGATGAGAACTAAAAGGAGAAGGAGAAAGACAAGCAGTTGAGAATGTGGTGTTGTGGATCGTCGTAGTTAGTTGTTGGATACATGTCATATGGAGTTTGACACGTTGAAGATCGGTTTGTTTACAATAATTAAGATGCGTCCTCTCAAATCAAGTTTAGTTACATCCAACTTAAGTACATTCATCTATTTAGATGCATTGAATATAAGAGGTCTCTAAGAAATTAAGTAAATTAAGATTAAAAATTGCCAGATATGGATTGAATTAATATAAAAAAGGATATCAAGCCATAAACATATGCATGTAGAAGGATGTAAATAATAATAAACACAACAACAATGATAATAATAATAATAATAATAATAATAAAAAAAGTTATAATAATAAAAAGTATAATAATAAAAAGTAATAATAATAGTAATAAAATAATAATAATAATAATAATAATAATAATAATAATAATAATAATAATAATAATAATAATAATAATAAAGGATAAATACAGTGGGTATAAGATATATGTATTCCTTATACCGTGAACTAAAGTATTTATTACATATGTATACATATACATATATATGTGTATATGTATATTTACAATATGTGATACATTTGGCACTAAATTTCTAATGCCATGAACTAAGGTAATAAACCGCGTAACTATTCTCCAAAAGACCAGCTTAGACACTCACCCTTTTTATATCTAAACATAACGGAACTACTAGGACTCCAGACTCATTATAACTTTACCCTTACCTTCATAACTTTTAAATCTTCAGGTCCCCTATATTGGTCCAACCACTTTTAAACTCCTAAATATTCTAATAACCATATAACTAGGAATATAGCCTAACCTACCTGTGAATACTCTCGCGTAATTAATACGTCTTACCTCCTTATATTTATATTTCTTATGTATATACACTCTTAACCACTTTATCTATAAAACTACTTTTATTGTCACTCAGCTTCCAGAGAACATCACAGGCTGTTTTCAAGGCGAGATCCTTTGTGACCTGTGTGAAAGCTCCTTGTGAGCCAATAATAATAATTTTGATTTCATTTACCAACGTTCCCCTGAAAAAAGATGGTAATTTTTCTCAGAGGACTTTTCCTCAATGCTGGCTCCAAGCCAGAAGCTTCAAAGATCAAGGATTTTCCTAAGTATATTGGTGGTACCTACAAGAGCAGAGATCTGAAGGCCGACCAAAACATCGGGGATTCATATTTTTTTTAAAGATGTCCTTCCAGACGACTTGATACTACACTTAGCGTAACAACAACGACCGGGATTATTTGTGTTTTAACCTCATGTATACTCCTTATTCCCAAGACCAGCGGAGCATACTTGTTCCACTTCTTGTTCTCCTTCTCTCTCACAGTTCTGTTCCAGGGTACTGAGAAGTCTACAATTTGCCACTGTTTTGCGGCCCTGTCGGTGGGGCATTAGAATACGCCGACTGCCCCCCCCTGCAGAGGGTAAGAGTCCCTCAATGGGGGTCCTGGATATGACCTTAAACTATATCCAGTGGTGAGGCCCCAGCTTGTGGGCTTTGGGGAGTGTGGAGCCACCCTTTAATTACCATTGCTCCCAGGTCCACTCTGACCCGGAGTGGTAGTACCTGTTAGGGTCCCAACTATGGGTTAAATAGAAACTGACGTGAAAACAACAAATATATTCTTTGGATTCGGCATTAAATAACCCGAAAAGGGTTGATATGCCGTAAAACAAAAACAACCAACCAACCAACCACTGTTTTGAGACCTTGATCAATGACGACGAAATTTGGACAATTATGTTCAATTGCTTGGTCGTTATGACACTTTTGTCCCAATATACCTCTACATTGCCATCCTCACTTGTTGTCAGTATATTAAGCACCTCCTCAAACCACCTTTCAGCACGCTTCACCCCAAACTTTTTACAAATCTTCCAGCATATCTGAAGCCCCATACGATCGTGTCTTTGTGGTACTCTCTCTGAGCCAATCCGCTACACCCTGCTGCAAGGTGCGCAATTGACTCTGAGGTCTTACCACAATTCCGGCATTTTGTGGCAACTTCCTCTCCTAGAACCACTTTTTTAACAATCGCGTTCCTAATGCCTGCTCTTGTGCTGCACAAACAAAAGCTTTAGTACTCTTAGCCAGTTCTAAGCCATTGCCATGATCTTTCATCAGCCACATTTTTTTACATTCTTTTCTTCGTTGCCAATTCCTTTGTCCATTCTCTGTTCATACGTTTCATATACTCAGTCGTGGTCTCACATACTTCTAGTTCATTGGCCACAACATTAAGCATCCACTCCTCACTTCTAACCACATGCTCCTTCAGCGACATCTTCTCAGCTTTAACACAATCTTTTACACTTATCAATCCTCTCTCATCATCTTTCCTCTTCTGATTCAACCTAGCCACACAACTTCTAATGTGGAATATACCAAACATTGCTAATAGGTTTCTTGCTTTGATATCCATGACATGCAACTCCTTGTCAGACCATTCTAAAATTCTCGTATTATACCATGAAACACTGACTGCTCATGTATTCACCGCTTTCATCAGATTTCCTCGGTACAATTTCGACTTCATAATTAGCTTAACCCTTCCAAGATACTCCTTGCTGACTTTCTCTTTCATCTCTCTGTTCATGATGCCTACACTCTCCGGTACTCCTAAATATTTATACTCTGCTTCTTCTATTTATTTCATGACCCCCATTTGGCAACACTATTCCATTTGCACGCACCTTTTTAATCCCCTTTTTATCACCAATACGGCACACTTACTAATCCCAAGTTCCATCCCAATGTCTTCCGGGTATATTCGTAAGAGCTCTACCAGCTTCTACACTTCCTTCTCATTTCTGCTACATATCTTCGAATCATTCATAAATAGGAGATGAGATCCAAAGTTATACTCCAGCTTCTCTCTCTTCAAGAGGATGCTCAGTGGCATCATTATCATTCCAAAAAAGAAGCGAAGATAACGAATCTTCTTGAAATATTCCACGTTTAATGCCAACCTCCTTAAGCACTTTGTTCGCTGTCAGAACCATTTTCCATTGAGCCATACTTGTCTCCAAAAGCCCTATAATATTCCCATCAACTTTCATCATCGATAGTGTTTTTCATAATCGATCGTGTTTTTCATAATCGATAGTGTTTTACATAATCGATAGTATTTTTCATAATCGATAGCGTTTTACATAATCTTTAGCGTTTTACATAATCGATAGTCATTGATTGAGACTGTCGGACTGACTTCCTCATCTTGGTTGTTATCGTCACAACGTTTCGGCCGTTTTGCTCTCCGGCCTTCATCAGGTGTTTTGTATCGAACTTGGGAACCGTTTTTTAGGAGTCTCAGACCCAACCCTTTATTATTATTACGGGGGTACCGTGTTCGGACTCCAGCAAGGCTCTGGGACATAGTTGCTGATTCTCTGTTTTGAATGTTGCTTTTTACTGCCTCCGTTCAGGATTGAACTCAGCACCTTTGGGTAACTGTAAACTTTGATACAACGTCTAGGACCACTCGACCATAAATACAGACAATTAATAATCGATAGTGTTTTACATAATCGATAGTGTTTTACATAATGATGATGATGATGTTCACAAATTCACACATAGTTTTCCAAATAACTCAACGTACGAATCGACGAAAAACAACAGTCCATACATACATACATACATACATACATACATACATACATACATACATACATAATAATGATAGCTACTTCTTGACAAAAGTTTGACATCTATTTAGTTAAGTGCTGTGCGTCTGCATGCACGTAGGTGACTTTTTAACCCACCTTTAGCCCTACATGAAAGTACACGTATGTGAAAAAAATTTCCGTCTTGTAAACTTGCCAGAATAAAAGCATTTTCGAAGATAGACCTAAAATCAGCTTACCACCAAATTCCCATAGATGAAAATTTTAAAGAAGTGATGACCTGTTAAGGCGGAAAAGGATGCCGTATGGCATAAAAACGGCAGGTGCAATTTTTCAAAAAGCTATTGAAAAAGTAATAGGAAATGTTGAAAATACCATCTGTTATCAAGACGATATATGTGTTGGAGATTTAAATGAAGATGATTTAAAAAAAAAAAAACTGAAAATATACTGAAACCTGCTAAGAGATGCTGGCATGACAATAAATGCAAAAAAGTGTGCAACCAACAGTAATGAAATATTATTTTTGGGTTACTCAATATCAAAGGAAGGAAGTACTTGGGTCTGGCAATTTTTTATAGAAAATATGTACCAAAATATAATGAGTTGATAGAACCATTAGCGAAGTTAAGAAAAGAAATGCTGAATTCATTTGGTTAGAACACCAACAGAAAGTCTTTAAAAACTTAAAACAGATTCTGGCGAAAAAGCCAGTACAAAATTTGACCCTAAGAAGGACATAACTCTAACTCCTGACGCTAGTGAGCATTCCGTATCCGGTATTTTGTCACAAGATGGTTATCCCGTAATGTACTTATCGACTGAATAAAATTATTCGAATATAGAAAGGAAGGCACTAGCCCTAGTGTGGACAACGGACAGAGCAAGACAGTTCTTGATGGGGGAAAATTTTTGTTGAAAAATGATCACAGGACACTGGAATTTATTTTCAACCCAAGAAAAGAACTACCGGAAGTTACAACGTCCAGAATTGGGTGATCAGACTGATGGCATTCGACTTTGAAATTGAGTATGTTAAAGGGAATATGATGCCGTACGTTGATGCCTTATCTAGATTGAGGTTTTATAGAGAGGATAAGGACAAAAACGATGAGGAATTTGAAGACGCATTCCTGCATCTTGTAGAAACCGATGTAATATCTGTAGATAAAATGGCTACCGA